>NC_135393.1:5460022-6060022 GCF_051989625.1 Stigmatopora argus
TTTAAGTGTTTTAAATTGCCCCTAGGTATGAATGTGAGTGTGCACGCTTGTCCGTCTCCTTGTGCCCTGCGATTGGCTGGCCACCGATTCAGGGTGTCCCCAGCCTCTGGCCCGGAGACAGCTGGGATAAGCTCCAGCACCCCCACGATCCTAATGAGGATAAAGCGGTTCAGAAAATGAGAGTAGTAACAAGAAGGGGAGAACACAGACACAGGAAAAGACATTGTAGACATAAATAAACAGGTAATAAATAAGTAAATAAATCTCCAAATGTCCAAAGCTACTTGTGCACAAATATTATGTTTTCTTTATGATTTACAAGCCACAGTTGGCCCGCGGACTCCCTGATTTATTATAAAATCCTCTGTTGCTGGTTTTACAACACTGAGAGGCACTCACTCACCATGTCTGTTTTTTCCACCAGGGGGCGTTTGATTGACATGCAACAAACCAATTAGAATGCCCTGCTGGGAGGGACGATTTGGAAGCAAAGGATCCCATTGGTGGAATCGCTTTTGAGTGTTTAGGACCAATTTCCTCTCCCTGGTAGACGTGTACTACTCCAACCGAGCTCTTGACTTTTTTCCCCCCTGACAGCCATCGTCATGTCTAATAACAACGCCAGCAACAACTTAATCATCGCGCAGAGGGCCGTAAAGCAGCTCCGGCTGGAGGCCAGCATCCGTAGGATCAAGGTACCAGCGGCCGACACGGACACAGCACTAAAGAGAGCAACAAGCTAAGCAACTGCTGAATGGCGGAGACAAACTGTGTTGATCCAGTGAATAAACACACTTCCACATTCTAAATTTACAGCAAGGAGAGCAAACTATTCGCACCCTTGTATTTGTCAATTTAGCTCAACTAACTAAACTTGAATAACTTTTGCCATTCCAGTTCCGCCTTGACACGTTCAAGTTTTACTGTGTGACAAAGTTATTTTACGCGACCAAGACTCGCTATAGCCGAGCGTAAACACTCAGTGTAGTTGACACACAACAGATAGTCCACTGTTACAACCCTTATGCGAATAACACTGGGGGCTGTTATTGTGTGTTTTCTTCTTTTTATTGTTATTTTTATTTTTTACACTTAAACACAACGTTTTTGCTTTCTCTCCATATGCTAACGCCGTATGTGGCTGGCAGGTGTCCCAGGCTGCTGCCGAATTGAGAAACTTCTGTCTGCAAAATGCCTCCAAGGACCCTCTCTTGGTCGGTGTCCCCTCAAGCGATAATCCCTATAGACCACCAAAATCTTGTTCCCTTTTCTGAGGTAGGTTGTCGAACTCGGCACAACCTAATCCTAGTGATATTATAAAACACATAATAAAACATTGCACTGTGTAATGCCTACTGGACTACCTGATAGGTTCACCAATAGGCATTCCCCAAATGCACACACAATTAAAAACAGGTTTCTGGAATGTTTCACTTACAAGGAAAGAACGTTGGTGCCAAGTCTCAACTCTGTTCTGGTCTCACATGCCTTTTTGTGTTGTTTATTAAATTGAAGGACCCTAGTTACAATCGACGTCTCAACTCTCAGGGGAAGGGTGGAAAACAGAAGTGAGACGTCAATAGTCTAAAGTCTAAACAAATGAAAGTCTTGTGGAGTCAATGGTGGACGCATGTGCAGCTCAAGGCGTTTTGGATCTTCTTTGTTTTGTCCACTCCAAGCAGTCCGAGCCGTTTTGGCTTCTCTTTGTTTAGTCTAACTAAGGTTCTCAGGAGCAAAACATTTACTTTGTTGCAAGCAAACAAATAATAATGTGAACCTAACTAAGTTTAACACTAAAGCAAAGCATTTTCTTTATTGCAAGCAAATATATATTGTGAGCAAAGTTTAATAGTAAAGCAAAGCATATTCTTCATTCTTCAAGCAAATATATACAGACGCTCCCCTACTTACGAACATTCAACTTACGAACAACGGTACATACGAACATGTCTGCAAATTGCGTTTAAGTCCAAAAATGTTCGCAAGTCCAATTTTGTATTTCGCGTCTTTTTCGGAGTAGTACTTCTTTCCGCCGCTAATACCGACGCCTGGCGCTGTGAGAGCTCAGCTCACCCAGCATCTACCTTCTTCGTTGCAATGCGGAAGTGCATGAATGTATCTCCAGTGTGCAAAGAACCTTTTTCATTTGTATCATTAAATATCTCATGCATCCAATATTGAATATGGTTGGTAAAAAGCTGAAGGCTTCTATTGAGGGAGTTGCAAGGAAGAGGCAAGCCATTTCATTTGAAACGAGTGGCAATAATAACGAAGCTTGATGCGCCTGAGAGTGGTGAGCGTTGCACATTCAGTACCATTTATAAACAGAAAGATCGAGCAGCAGGACCCAAATATTGAACGTTGCACAAAGTTTGCAAATCAATTGAATGATGCCATACAGTGCTACTGCATCATTTATGATGAAAAAAAGAAGAAAACTGTGCAATCGTCATTAGGTCGCTTCTTTTGGCCAGTTTCTAATACATAAATCTATCTCTCTCTCTACAGTACTGTACATATTCTCTCCATTTTATTAAATGTTTTTTTTTTCAGTACAAACCAATGCGTGTTACTTATACAAGCCTTAAACATACAAATGCACTTATATAAACCTTCAATATACTTATATAGGCCTTAAACATAAATTATAATACAAAATATAGCACTAAATCAACTTACAAACAAATTCAACTTATGAACAATCGCTCGGAACCAATTGCGTTCGTAAGTTGAGGAGTGTCTGTAATAATATGAAACTAATAATCCTGACACTACCTCATATTCGAACAGTGTATACGTAGTTCTATGGTAATTGTTAAACAACTTGTCATTTCATTTTCTGAACCACTTTATCCTCACGAGGGTCATGGAGGTGCTGGAGCTTATTCCAGCTGACTTCGGGCCAGAGGCAGGGGACACCCTGAATTGGTAGCCAGCCAATCGCAAGGCACAAGGAGACAAACAACCATTCAAGCTCACACTCATGCCTAGGGGCAATTTAGAGTGTCCAATCAGCCTACCATGCATATCTTTGAAATGTGGGAGGAAACCGGAGTACCCGGAGAAAACCCACACAGGCCCGGGAGAACATCCAAACTCCACACAGGTGGACCGACCTGGATTTGAACCCGGGTCCCCCACTGTGAGGCCGATGTGCTAACCACTCATCCGCCGGGGCACCCCTGTTAAACAATTTATAGATCAAAACTCATTTTTAACTACTAGTACAAATACAGAAATAATATATAATCAGTTACTGAACCGCATATCGTCACAAGGGTCGTGGGGGGTGCTGGAGCCTATCACAGCTAACTATTTGCATCCGGTGGAAAAAAAAATTGTTTGCCTATGAATGTTTTTGATTCTCTCTTTACCCTTGTCCTCATTTTCCCTTTCAGCCTGATACAACAATGAAGAATTTCTAAATCTATTCAACTAAGGCCATCTTCAATCTTACCTAATGTTGCTGTAGATCTGCCAGCTAACATCCCTTCTCAACTGAAGAATGGATGGTTTCCACAGGGGGGGTTGGTCTATTTGTCTGCTAAAACAATCCACAAATCACTCTTATGCTGGACCAAACTTGTGAAGTCCAAAAATGGTCAAGAAATCACACCACTGTTACTAATGAATTTGAAGTATTTCTTTCCTTTGCTGGACAATTGCTGTCCAAATGTATTATAATATTAAGTGTAATAGATCAAGGCAGATTTTAATTTAAATCCTGTGCTATTTTGGTAAAGAGGACAGACATGCTTACTCAAAGCATTGAATTGTACTCGTGGTTAGGGCTGGACAGTTAATCAGAATGTAATCATGATTCCAAACTAGGCCTCTATCGGTCTTAATATTAAGTATTGTAGATGCGGAAACTCAACTAATGTGCTGCACTACAAAGTCTTTGGAACTCAAGAGTTTTGGAAAATCACACTGAATGCTGCTGTTTATGAGTTGGATACACATTGGCAGATACCAGAACCTCCAAAGAATTCAATTTTTTTGGGACCCTCTATCTGAAGTTTATTGTAAAATGAAACACCCAACCATAGGGATAACATGGATACTTAAATATGACACATGGTTTTAGATTTCTCCCAGAAAATTACCATCTTAACGGCAGCACACGATGTAAAACGATTTATTTCCAAGCAACAAATATTGTTACAAACACACTGTAAGAACAGATACAGGCAGGCAATAGAAATATTCACAGGCATTTTTTTCTTTATTCTCAAAAAACACTGTGAAGTTCAGTGATGATATTTTTGTACCCTTTAACCTCTATATAGTTGTATCTGCATGCATGCACCATGCTTCTGTGAACGTAGGATGAGTAGAACATAAAGTATGAGGACAAATAATACATTGAGCAAGTGATTTATAGTGAAACAGCAAGGACAACCTTTGGCGAATAAGGTAGGGTTGACTTGAGTCACCTGGGAACGTTTTGAAGTTTTATTTATAGTTGACGTTTGGTAGTTGAAAAAAATGGTACTGTTTGAAATCAGTAAATTGTGATTGAAATATCAATTTTAAAAAGTAAATGGTAATCATGATTATTATTTGTTGCATAATCGCCCAGCTCTGTATTTTATGAGTTGTGATCCATGTTTCAGATATTTATAGCAATGGCCATTGGCTATGTTCTCATGGTACAGATCTACTGTAAATGTGTTGGAAGATGCTTGTGTTGCTTGTAGTTTGTACTCTGTTATGTCTAAGACACGCCTTATGCAATCTGATTAGCAAATTATTGGATATCACTTTATAAATCTGTATAGCCAAAAAAGAGACCTGTTGTATGACATGTTTTCCCAAATGGAATTATATGAAGTACAACCAAATCCTTTACTACTGTTACCTTCTGTCATTCTTATCTTTGCTATTATTGACACAATTTTTAGAAATTAAATTTCTTTTTCATAAACTGACAATTGATTTCTGAGCATCATTGGTAATTATTCTGTCTTTCATTCCCAACCTAAAGTATATATTGTAATGCATGTACTGTAAATGAGGGCGGCCCAGTGGAGCGAGTGGTTAGCGCGTCGGCGGCCTCACAACTCTGGGGTCCTGGGTTCAAATCCACCTTTTTGGAGTGTGCATGTTCTCCCCGGGCTTGTGTGGGTTTTCTCCGGGTACTCCGGTTTCCTCCCACATTTCCAAGACATGCATGGTAGGCTGATTGGAGACTCTAAATTGCCCCTAGTTATGGATGTGAGTGTGTATGGTTGTCCGTCTCCTTGCGCCCTGCGATCGGCTGGCCACCCATTAAGGGTGTCCCCAGCCTCTGGCCTGGAGTGGGCCCCCCGTGACTCTAATGAGGATGAAGTGATTTAGAAAATGAGATGAGAATTCAATTCAAACGGACTGTGCGTCTATTAATGTCAATGGCAGTTAACCCTTTGATAGACAGGGGTCAGCTATTCAGAAGTTGACCCTTAAGACCTTTGACCTTTTATGGAGCAAGTTACTATATTTGGTATAAAATCACTAGTTACCGCCCCAAGGAACAGTAAAACAAGTTTTGACTGGGAGAGGCGACTGATTTGGTTTTGGGAAAGACAAAAGACGGTATGCCAAATCTAGCTACCCCGGAGTCAGCTGGGATAGGCTCCAGCACCCCCCACAACCCTAATGAGGATAAAGCGTTTTAAGAAAATGAGAGATGAGATGTACTGTAAATGACCTTATAATAGATATTATGGCAATAATTTGTCTTTGCTGTTCACAATAAATGACGCAAACTCCCATCAAGGGAATTAAGAAAAGCTCATTGTGTTGAGCTGTACACACAGCAACAATCATGTGCTTTGCCATGTGCCATACTTGCAGGCCCATATGTCCTTTTAGATTAGAAGGACTACAAGGGTTATGGCTGAACCGTTGTGTAATGATTTCTAAAACATACTATTTCAAAATAAGTATTTTTAAAATGAAAAAGCAGTGTAGTGTAAATCTTAAAGTTCATCCAATTTCTTTGGTCAGGTCCATCCTATTTTCCTTCCTTGCTAATGTTGTCATGGTTTGAGCATGATATGCACAAGCCTTTTCACTATATATAAATATAGCGCGTCAGCAACCAATGTACACAGACAGTCAAGCGATCAGCGTCATACAGCGACATCTACAGAATCCTGAATTTAGTGCACCCACCCGTTCACTTTGGGGAAAACGTTAAGACTTGTAAGTGCGCCTTATGTTAGTAGTAAAATTTTGAGTCAACCAGCCTACCAATGATGTTTTGGGCATGTGGAAGGAAACCGAAATACCTGGAGAAAAAAACACGCAAGCCTGGGGAGAGCATGCAAACTCCACTCAGGAAGGTCTGGACCTGAGATTGAACCCTTAATCTCAGAACTATTAGGCCGACGTGATAACCACTCGGTCACCGGGCCGCCCATATATGTATATATAACATTCATTCATTCATTTTCTGAACAGTCTATCCTCAAAAGAGTCACGAGGGGGTGCTGGAGCCATTCCAAGCTAACTACAGGCACCAGGTGGGGGACAACCTGAATCGGTGGCCAGCCAATCGCAGGGCACAATTAGACGAATAACCATTCATGCTCAGACTTGTACCTAGTGGCAATTTAGAGATACTAAACAGCCCCCGCTGCATGTTTTTAGGATGTGAGAGGAAACTGGAGTACCTGGAGAAAACCCATGCAAGCCGGATAGAACATGCAAACTCCACACAGTGAGGACCGATCAGGGATCAAACCCTCGACCCCAGAACTGTGAGCCCGACCCACTAACCAATCGGTCACCCTGTATATAATATGTAAATATGTGAATTGGTAAATCAATGTCTGTGTAGTCATTTTTGCATTTACAATGTTGTCTGGTCACTACTTCACTAAAGAAAACAATCAGCAAAATGTGTGTGTTTTTTTTAACCTTTAGTTTGTCACTCACTGCTAATTGGAACAACTGCTCTCACCTGTGTGACTTCACCCAATAGAATTGTATTGCTCAAAATAAGACAACACAAAATGTCAAGGGATCACAGTTAATTTTAGTAATGCTGACATTGTCATTTTTGGTTGATATAACTTTTACAGATGTAGGGAAATATTTCAAAGGTGTCATTGTCCTGATTACAAATTTGACTTGCAAACTGTGACTCCCAGATGGCTTCCAGGTTTCCTCAGAAAAGAACTGGAAAAAAGCAAGAGTTTTCAGGTAATTATGTCCATTTTTTTTAATTATAAGTAGTAAGCCTGGGGCCTGCTGATTTCAATGTGGACAAATATATACAAATACTTGACTGAGATTTTTGGGGGTGAATAAAATGTGTTTTGGAACAAAATGAGCCATAAACCATCCAAGAATGGCTAACACTAAAACATTTGAAATATCCTTTTATCAACTCTGGTCTAAATTGATAAACTAAAAAGTTTAGTTTAAAATAAATTCTTCAATTAATTTGGAAGGAGCTGCGACTTGTCTGCATTGAACACTTCAAATGTGAAACAACCAGAGCAATTTATAACTGAAAGAATTTGACAAATCAAAAACGATTACATTATTGGAGACGAGGTAATACCAAACTTTTGCAAATATGCCATGCTATTCATGCATTTTGTTGTTTGGATGAATAAATAACTAAATGGAGGTGAACTTGGCACCTTTTGGATGTTAAAATACTTGGAGATGTTATTTCTTCTGTCAGTCTTTTATAATATTGTGGTGATTGCTGTGATGACGAATGCTTGCAGTCCCTAACAATTCTGTTGCTTTTACGAATAAATGTTCACATTTACCCACAGAGTTCTCAACTCATGTTTGTTGCACGAAACATGCATTTTCAAGCCATATTCTCTTTATAATTTCGCAGGGGGAAAAACTCACCCGTTGTCCTAATATAAAAATGAAATAAATCACCCAAGCCTAAAACTGTTCCATTTGACTACCGACATCAAATTGAGACACCCTAAACCACAGGTGTCAAAGTGGCGGCCCGGGGGCCAAATCTGGCCCGGCGCATCATTTTGTGCGGCCCGAGAAAGTAAATCATGAGTGCCGACTTTCTGTTTTAGGATCAAATTCAAATGGTTATAGATGTACGTTACATTTCCTGATTTTTCCCCTTTTTAAAATCAATCATTTCAATTTTTTAATCCATTTTTTTCTTTTGTGTTTTTAGTTCAAAAAGCATTTTGTAAAATCTAAAAATAAATATGTAGATATTTTCCATTCTCCACTTTAATATTCAACATATAATTAAAAAATATTGTTTCCATTTGAAATGAAAAAGATGATTAAAAGAAATTTTCTCATACTAAGAAAAAAAGCTCAAATAAACATTGTTTTAGATCTATAAAAACTGACTATTTAGGGCTTTTGATCCAGTTCTTTTAATCCAATTAAAAAAAAATCTAAATATATTAGATCTATAAAAACTGACTATTTAGGGCTTTTGATCCAGTTCTTTTAATCAAATTTTTAAAAAAAATAAAAATCTAAATATATTAGATCTATAAAAACTGACTATTTAGGGCTTTTGATCCAGTTATTTTAATCCAATTTCCTTTTTATTTTTTTAATATCTAAATATTAGATCTAAAATGGTCCGGCCCACATGAAATGGAGTTGACGTTAATGCGGCCCGCGAACCAACCCGAGTTTGACACCCCAGCCCTAAACCCTTGGTCATAAACTCACCCGTTGTCCTAATATAAAAATGAAATAAATCACCCAAGCCTAAAACTGTTCCATTTGACTTCCGACATCAAATTGAGACACACTACACCCTCGTTCATAAATTCTTTCCACTATTCGGGTGAATGAGGAAGTCTCAAAACCTTTGACCAAGGGTGTATACATTGTTTATGTTCCACCTCCACTATATTGTTTATACATGCACATGGGTAGTTGGTTACTTAGGTGACAATCGTGGCTACTAATTTCCTGGGAGTTAAGTACTCTCTTGCAATGAAATGGAAAGTTACCTTTGTATTCTGGCAATTCTTCAGACTACAAAGACATTGACCAGAAGCTTCTTAGCAAAATCCCAACCAGCACCGTCTCCTTCTGGGAAAGCAGCGATCAAACCGATTCACTCAGGGTGCGTACAATTATAGTACCGTATTGGGCTGGGCTGGTGAAATGTTTCGGTCTCATTTGGAAAAATCTTAACCTACAGGAGCAACTGAAGGAAATGGATGAGCAGGTCGCTAGACTTCATGACATGCTGAAAAGTGAACGGGCCAAAGTTAGTTGCATGCTTGAGGGCTACACATTGGAACACTGTACTTACAGATAAAGATGTAGACTTTTTATTTTTCAATTTCCCCAGAACAGCCGTTTGCAGCTGAGGATCAACCAGTATGAAGCAGAGCTGAAACGCAGAGAGAAGCAAAGCAACAGAATGAAAGAGCGATTTACTCAATTGTCTGACAAAATCAAAGAGAGAGGACCCAGTCAGTTAGTGAAAGTTTTATTGCAGCTTGATGGCTGTATGTCCAATATTCTTTTATCATTTTCTCTAAAGCTATTGAAGTTCTGAACTTTCCACCTGGGGGCCGGGGCAAAAATGCGACGTCATTCAAGTCATTCCGGTCCACTGCAAAGTAAACTTTAGTCTTGACAAATTTTACCCGAGTAATATTTGATTAAAACTGGTTGTTTCTTTTGTCCTTGGGCCAGGCAAGAGGAAGCAGCGCTTCGTTTAATGCTGGAGCGCAGAGAAGCGGAGCTACGGGAAGCAATGAAGCTCCGACATAGCCTTACTACCCTATTACATGCCATTCGAATTGACATGGAGGAAGTAAGGAAATTTACCAATTTCGTTATACGCAGTTTTTGAGTATGATGAAAATTAGGCTTTTTGTCGAGTCAATGTTTGTTTTGTCAAAATAGACAGGGATGTTTTTTTTAATCAATTAAATCTTTAAGCCAATAACACGGATTTTGATGAGGTTTATTAAAACAACCACTGGCCATCCATCATGTTTCACCAGACACTGCTCAAAATAACCAATATGAGCAAGGAAGGGTGTTACCGTATTGATCCGGATATAAGACAATGTTTTTTTTGCATTGAATTAAGACTGAAAAGTGTCAGTCGTCTTAAAATCGGAGTTTCAAATATTGCAAATTTTCCTAACTTGAGTCTTCTCCCCAAAACAGAAATATGGTCTAGTACCAAAACTGACCTATTTCAGTTGGCAGCTTATCTGATAATTAGATCGTGGTTCCCTCTCTTTAGTGAACCATACATTGATTGTATTGTACTAGAAATAATTTGAAAATACTTGTGGTTATTACTGATATTACGCCAGCCAAAACACAGAAAATTGAAATGTGTCTGGATAAATTTAATATTAAATGAATATTATATTTTTTGCTGTTTTTTAAGACCTTGTCAAACTCTGAGGGTGTTTTGGGTAGATCCCCAAACACAGAGCAAAGATTCACTGAAACTGAGGACATGCTTGGTAACCACGTCACAGGTGGCGTGGTTAAGAGTTGGAAACGTGTTCAGCAAAAGCTGGATGAACTTGGCAGCCAAGGTAAAAGCGCTGGACAACATTTAAAGTCTTAAATGTCTTTGGATGGAACAAGAGCAAGAATTATTTTGTATGAAAGTGAATGAAATAAGTGTGCTTTTCCATGAGTTTTAGAAAAATTAAACAGCTGTTTGTGTGCAGAACATATTGGCGATGGCACTGACCATGACAAACTCTTGGCCCAGCTCGAAACAGAACTGAAAGAGAGTCAACAAATTGTCAAACTACAACAGCAAATACTGCAGGTCTCAATGATGTTGGTACTTGTATAGTATCACAAATACAGATTGTTATTATTGCTATT
Source organism: Stigmatopora argus (assembly GCF_051989625.1). Taxonomy (NCBI): domain Eukaryota; kingdom Metazoa; phylum Chordata; class Actinopteri; order Syngnathiformes; family Syngnathidae; genus Stigmatopora; species Stigmatopora argus. The sequence goes on from NC_135393.1 coordinate 5,470,844, forward strand.
AAATAGTATTCTTTTTGCAGGACAGTCTTGTGTCACCTATTCCCTCAGAGCTTGCGGATTCCTACTTTTTGGAAGAATGGGAGCGTCTCCAAATGCATTGGGCAGACCTCCAAAATAAGAAACGGACTTTTGAAATGGAGAGGAAGTCCTTCACTGATGCTGCCATAAGATTAAGTCATGAGGTGAGAATGTTCAAATTGGTAAAAATGTTGTTCATTTCCTTGAAATTCTGATTTCTGTTTCAACAGCGTCGTGACTTTGAAAATCAGAAAGGGTCTCTATTGAAGGACCAATTTCTGCAGGACTCTCAATCTTATACTGACAGAGCAGCAAGCTACAACACTGACTGCACCCTTCTCAGTAAGATAAAAATCTCACTCTTGCATTATTCTTACTCCATTTAATGCACTACAAAAATGTGTCCTTTAAGTGTAAAAATATTATTTACACACTAACTGGGAGGTTCCAACACCTGGCATCAAGTAGTGTAGTTACTGTAAGTGGCTTGTTGTGAAAGATGCATTTTTAACTTTTCACAGGTCATATTCTCAAGCACTCAATTTTAAAATAGCCTCTAACTTCTAATGCTATATTAAAATCATATACAGTATTTTTCCGGGCTATAAGTCGCGGCGGCTAAATAATTTACAGTCGTACCATTACTTACGAAATTAATTGGGTTCGGAACTTCAAAATTCCGTAAGTCGAGATGTACTTTATATGTAAAAATGTTGTTGTGGTCAGAGAGAAAAGAAAATCCATCCTTAAGTCGCACCTGAGTATTAGTTGCAGGCCCAGCCAAACTATGACGAAAAAGTATGACATACAGTCCGGAAAATAAGGTTTGTAGTTAAAGTCCTAAAATATGCTTCCCATTTTGGTTTAATACTTTTTATGGTAATAAGATTGGGATAAAATTCTAAAAACATTTTTACATTCGGATCTCTTAGGTCCAGGGTCTTCAAACATATCTGGTTGTGTGTCTACCGAGTCCAGCCCGGAGACTGTTTCAGGATGCCATTTAGGAAAAGAACAAAATATATCACCCAGCACTCCTGAGCTATACGCTACCCTCAGACTGCCATACAACAACTGCAAGTGAGTAGAGTAATGATGACTTTACAACTTTTTTCTTTTCACACTAGCACAATGTTAAAGGATTCCTCAGCAACAAGCAAAACAATGTCAAGATGAAAGAAGGAGTGCCTGTTTTGATTATTGAAACAAACATGTTAAATACAATTACTTGTAAATTTCTGGACACCATGGTACTGGTCCTATTGGTTCTCACGAGATTGAATGCAAGCCAACGATAACTAAACAATGGCAGTCAAAATGCTGAAGTTCAGCAAATATTTGTTTTTTTCCCCCTGAAAAATACATTTTATCAAATTTATTTTTTTAACTTCTGAAAAGTGGGATGGAAATACTCCAAATATGTTACTGAAGAGAACTTAAGTTAAAATTTTAAATTAGCATGACTAATAGGAAGGAGTGCCCTGCAATTGGCTGCCCACTAATTCAGGGTGTCCCCGACCTGGTGCCCATAGTTGGCTGGGATAGGCTTCAGCACCCCCCGTGACCCTTGTGAGAAGTGGTTTGGAAAACTAATGAATGAATAATAATTGTAGTGAGTTAAGTTTTTGTGATTTGTGCAAAGGTTAAAAATACTATAAAGTCAGAAAATTACAGTATTTAAATTGGCTTAGTCCGTTTTGATTGACCGCGTTATTGTAATGGTACTGTTTTGATTCTGGCACCTTTTTTCTATCGTGACATTAGTGTCAACCAAGGTTTGAAAAGGCGTTTAATGAACTTGCACAGGGGGCAAAAAGAAAATACACTTAGGCCACTAAAATCGACAACTAGCTCATAGCACCTTAAAAAAAGGCAATAGTGATTTCACCTAAAAATACTCACCATTCAGACTGGTGGCTTGAGTGGTTAGCACGTCGGCCTCACAGTGGCGGTCCTGGGTTCAAATCCAAGTAGCTCCACCTGTGTGGAGTTTGCATGTTCTCCCTGGGCCTGTGTGGGTTTCCTCCGGGTACTCCGGTTTCCTCCCACATTCCAAAAACATGCATGGAAGGCAGATTGGAGACTCTAATTTGCCCCTAGGTATGAATGTGAGCGTGAATGGTTGTTTGTCTCCTTGTGCCCTGTGATTGGCTGGCCACCAATTCAGGGTGTCCTCCGTCTCCAGCCCGAAGTCAGCTGGGATATGCTCCAGCACCCTCCGCGACCCTAGTGAGGATAAAGCGGTTCAGGAAATGAGACAAATTCAGACTGGTAGGACATTTCAACATTAATTTAATAAAATACTGTGTTCATCTACTGCACACAACCCGTTCGTAAAAAAAGACTAAATCTGCTACCCCTGCCTGCTTAAAGTGAGTTTCTAGTTTGTTCGTTTTTAAATTGGAAAATCATATTGTAACCATTATATTTTATAGACAACAGTGTTACAGTTGGCTTTTTGATTTGCGCAAAAATTGACTTGAGACAGTTTACTCGATATTTTCAATGAAAGTCAAATTTTATGGTTGTCTTTTGTGTATAACTGACGTTTCATTTCGATAATTTTCTTTTGTACCTTCAGTGGTCTCATCATACTGGCTGCTTTATAAAAATCACTTTAGAAAGAAACGGGATATGGACAAAAACAGTTACTTAATGATTAAATGAGGATACATTTTGGAAAGGTTTTTTTCCAGCACTGCCTGGGTGTATTTTGTTGTTGTTGGATTTAATCCGTTTGAAATTTTGCTTTTAATTTATACATACCCATTCTTACCAACATGATTTTTTTTAATCACCAGTATAATTCTGTGTGTGTGTCTCGGTGATACGGAGGTTCTTCGTATAAGAAATTGCTATCAAGTTTGCCGACGAAAAGCCTTCGCGACTTTTGATTAAAAATAAATGAATAAATCTGCCCATTTTACATTACCAAAGGCGGATAAAGAAAACCGCTCATTAAAGATATAAAGAAAAGAGAGCAACAATACGGTTTTCCTTACCCCTGAAATGCGCAATAGCAAAGTATGACTGGGAACACATTTCAAAAACACTTAAATATTAAAAAAAATCTTCGGGTGAATTGAAGACGGTTTATACAAGACATTATTTTGAGAAATTTAAATTGTAAATTATATTGTGAAATTTATTCTGGGACACTTTGCTCCAAGAATTACGAATCTATTCTGTTTCAAATCTCAATTAATGGGGTGAATTTAAGTGCGTTTTAAGGCGCATCCTATTGTATCCCAGTCGGCATTAAATATCTTATCCGGTAGTTTAATGCCTACCATGACTTTAAATGCAATTTAAGATCTTATTGACACGCATTTTTTTTTATTAATGATTTTTAAGGACCTATAGGAACCCTGTTATACTAAATTTCTTGTTTTCAGAACCAAAGAGGGAACCAACTGGTCGGGCAAACTGGAACGTGGGACATACAGAGGGGACACATCGCCAGCTAAATCTTTAAACTGGTCATTTTGAGAATATTCTACTCGCAGCCGTTTAAAAAAAAATACAGGTTGTATTCTTAAAGCAATAAATATTTTCTCTTTTTTACTTGTCCTGTACCTTGTAGCTTTTAAGAGATTTAAAACATGGATGATAATATTCATATATCCCCGTTCAGAGAAAAATAATACAACTCAAATGTGAGGGAAATTTGTTTAAAAACAAAAACAATTATTTACATGTCCCTGTTCAAATAAAAGCAGTTATAGAATGCATGGATAATACATGAAATTGACATTCTTCAGATGCAGCCGCATATCAAGACTAAAAACATAGGATTTTTGTTTTGTTTAAAAAACAACAACAAAACATCATGCCCCGAACCACTACACCACCGGGTGACTTAAGATATTTATTTATACGATTTTAAAAAAATTAACAGAGGAGCAAGGACCGTGAAAATTGCAATTATACACTTGAAATGAACCTTCCTTCATAAAAAAAAAATCTTTAAGAACGACATAGACCACATAAGTAGCTAAATGAAGCCTAGACTTGAATAAGAATAATAAATGTGTGTTCTGATGACTAAACCCAGTGTGATATATGATTCCCCCCAAAGTGATATTCAGGATTCTGTCTCTTGAAGTGAAAATGCAGTCTTTAAAAGTGTAAACCCCGCCCACTTTAGTTGTTTTTTTTCATTCACGGGCCATAAATATCTTCCGGGATATCACCCAATTCAAAGCGTGTTTAAGATAAGCCCCGCGACCACAACTTTTTTTGTATGCCGATACGGTGGGCAAATTCACCATTTGACGCAGCATTTGGATGAATCATGACGCGGGGTAATTGTAATAACTCGCAGGCCTTGACGAAATCTGATGGAAAGGTTTTTCAGCCGTGGAAGGACTATATGGGACTGTCGGAGGTCATCCGGGCAGTCATGGATTCGAACACCTCCGCCCAAGTTCCAACCTGGCAACATGACGGAGAAACAGCGATGGATTCTCACCCCATTTACGCGGAAAGAAGCCCCTCACCGCCAAATGCTTCCTCACATGTTTGCATGGGAAACGCGTGCGTCGGATGGCTCGTTGGATACCCAAGTAGACACGAGTGGGTAGGCCCGGAGATTGTCCGTGCCTACCCGCCTTTCGGAGCGCGGTGCCCGCATCATTGGGGGGTGACTGCGTCGCATCAGCATCAGAGAGTGGGTCTCCAAGACCCATTGGCCACGTGCTGCAATTTTTGTAAGCGCAACGGAGAGACGGAGATCGTGTACACTTCTCACAGGCTGAAGAACGACGTCGGAGAGGTTTTGTGCCCCGTCCTGCGTGGATACGTGTGCCCGCTGTGTGGAGCCACCGGCGCCACAGCGCACACCAAACGCTTTTGCCCCAAAGTGGAGAAGTCCTACCTGCCACTGTACACCAAGGGCAGACCGTTTAAACACGGAAATCCGACATTTAATTGACTGTGAACCGTTTGAAATCGTCTACTTGTGCTATGTGTTTTCTTGCTCTTTTGTGTGTTTTTAACAATTTGCATGTTCTTATCATACTTATTAGTACGCTTGCTGTGGTTTTAATGTTAGATCACGTCTTGAAACTGTTTTGATGTATTTTGCAAGATGGCCTTACGAAGAATACTGAAAAAAAGTTTTTTATTCAAATTGTTTTCGTCATGTACGAAATAAATTCTTAACGTTTGAAGTGATGCTGAGATTTTGTGTGATTTTTTTTTCTCTCTCCTCTGGAGTCTCATTCTATCTATTTGTGAACCGCTTTATCCTCACTAGCGTCGTGGGGGGTGCTGGAGCATATCCCAGCTGACTTCGAGCCAGAGGGGGGGGGACACCCTGAATTGGTGGCCAGCCAATCGCAGGGCACAAGGAGACACACACTCACACTCATACCTAGGGGCAATTTAGAGTGTCCAATCAGCCTACTATGCATGTTTTTTGGAATGTGGGAGGAAACCGGAGTACCCAGAGAAAACCCACGCGCCAACCACTCAGCCGCTGGGCCGCCCAACCTTAAAAGCATAGTCGTAATTTAAATTGTCCTCCATTCGCATTATATTGGCCAGTCAGGGAAAAATAAAAGTTGTATAATCACTTGGATAAATATAATCATTTCATTTTTAAATAGTATTTCTTTTGCTGGGGTGCCTGGTGGAGCGATTGGTTAACGCGTCGGCCTCACAGTTCTGGGGTCCAGGGTTCAAATCCCGGATCTGTCCACCTGTGTGGAATTTGCATGTCCTCCCTGGGCCTGTGTGGGCTTCCTGTGGGTACTCTGGTTTCCTCCCACATTCCCAAAAACATGCATGCTAGGTTGATTGGACACTGTACATTGCACCTAGGTATGGGTGTGAGTGTGCATGGTTGTCAGCTGGGATAGGCCCCGATACCCCCTGCGACCCTAATGAGAATAAAGCGCTTCAGAAAATGAAATGAGATTTTATTTGCTCCTTTTCTTCTTCTTTTAAGATCTCGATACTGTTTCTGGTGTGCCAGCAAATAGTTAAGAATAGAAAAACATGTAGTGTCAAACAAAGTTAATTTGATTTTCTGCAACCCATACAGTGCACACACACATACATGACACTCCGGGTTCAAGTGTGGGTCAAATACAGTGGCGGGCGGTGCATTTTCTGGTAGCGCCTTCAACGTATCAATCCAACCCTCAAAAACTATTCCATTGCTATAAAACCTCTACTGCAGCTACAGCTGCGACACATAAAAAATAATCAATAAATTAATGCACAAAAATGGGGTAAAATCCACTTCCTAGCAGCATTTCATGATTAAATACAAATACTGGAGCTTTTCAGACATTAAAACCAGGCCAGGGGGTGATTTTCCCGGGCAAAGACAGCGATGAACGTCAATGGCGTACGGGCAAACATTGCCCGAAAATGGGGTAAAATCCAGCCGAAAACAGCATTTATTGATTAAATACAAATACTGGAGCTTTTTAGACATCAGAACCGGGCCCGGAGTATCATTTCCCCGGGAAAAAGACAGCGATGAACGTCGATACGTCCATACGTGAAATGACAAAAAATGCACTAAAATACTAAAATTAGGTAAAATCCACTTCCTAGCATCATTTATTGATTGAATACAAATACTGGAGCTTTTGAGACATTACAACCAGGCCAGGGGGGTGATTTTTCCCGGGAAAAGACAGCGATGGACGTCAATGGTGAAACGCCCAAAATTAAACTGGGGTAAAATCCACTTCCTAGCAGCATTTTGTGATTAAATACAAACACTGGAGCTTTTCAGATATCAGAACTTGGCCCACAATTGAAATATTATTTAGGAATATAGCCATATTTGTAATTTTACTCACCAAAAATCCTTTTTACACAATATCCATCCTCCTTTCTTTCTTCCTTCTTTCCTATCGCCATCGAAGCTAATGATGAAAGTCGAGCCTGTCCTGTCATATTTCCGGCATAGTCCGTTTTGAAAATGGCATTAAATCAACACAACAATATACTATTTGCTTGTGGAGCTAAGTTAGCGCGCTGAAAGTGCCCCACACACCATTTTCCCGGCTGTAACAGGCTTGCTAGCTTCGGAGTTGACCGCCCTTTCTTAATGATGTCCATTTTTTTCCTGAAAAAGTCCGTCTAGAAAATAGCTTTGTGAGCAAACAGAATCTATTTGTTTTTGCTTCTGTCGGCCATAGTGGGTGGAGTTTGCGATCTCGGCTGCCTCGGTACTGCTTTGGCCCGCCTACTAGCCAATCATAGTTTGTGAAAGCAATGACATGTCCCAGCCAGCAAAATGCTAACGCCTATGAAAAATCATTGTGGGGTTGCCAACTCGAAATCTGATTGGTCAAAAGCAACAGTCTAGTTTAATGCAGCAGAGCCCGCAAGAACTGATTGTGCAGGCTTTGAGGCAGATCTGATCTGGCAACAAATAATGGCTGAAATGTGATTGGTTAAATGCTTCAATATGAAAACACACATCTGGAAGCAGTGCAACCAGGGGGAAAAGCAATGAAAGGAAGCTAACAGACCATTTGGAATAATAAGTACGTATTGATGGAAAAAATATAATATGATTCAGATATTTCTTAGGCCAGCAGAGAAGGCCTTGAAGGCCCTGACGGCCCGCCACTGGTCAGATAACATGTTTGGATGGATCAAAAGGTCCCGTCCGAAACACCCCTGTCTGTTGGTACATTCCAATTCACACTTCTAACGTGCAAGTGCATAGTGTTTTTCTTAAAGGGAGCATTTCCCGCAAGTGTCGGGCACCCGTCGTGTATGTTGAAAGTGCTCTAATATAATTGAGCTGATAGAAAAGGTGCGACTTTGAGTGGGCGCGGCTAAATAGCAGATTTATGATTGGCCTTTGCAAGCGATGAAAGGTCGTGACCCAACAACACTTCAAGAAAAATAACAATCAAAGGATTGTGCCAGACACACTGGCGTTCGCGCAGGTGCGTTATCATCTTAATCAGCGATCGGCACTTTACGTGCAACAATGAGATCTATCACTTTGCTGCTTTTAAACCAGTCGTAGCCAATCTAATGGAAAGATGTTTTTAAACCTGCAAGGACTACATGCACGGTAGCGTATTGCATCCACTTATAAAAGGGGTAGGGGACCTATGGTCCCGGGGCCACATGTGGCTCTTTTGATGGGTGCGTCTGGCTCTTCGCTAACCTGTGAGCTAAATTATGGAAACCGCCGGTGACAGAACTGAGATACTATGTCTAGAGCTGTTTTAATCTACTTTTTTTGTATTAGACTCTTCTGGAATGCATACTCTCATTGATTAGCAAATGCATAAGAGTCTTGACAAAAGTATTCAGTTTTTTCCACTTTAAAAGTGGTGAAATCGTTAAAAAAAAGGCACACATTTACATGTATTTTGACTTAAAAATTCGGAGTATGTCTCTCAAGGAATAACATTAGAAAATCTGAATTGTTTGTGGCTTTCTTCGTCAAAAAGGTTCCCACCCCCTGACTTATAAAAAAAAAAGTCCTGGCCGTTTTTCAAATTATTATTTTTTTGTAAGTAAGTGTGATATGATCATTGTGTCAAAATAAAGTTTTGCTGACCCAGGAGTTAGATTGTTTCTAATGAACGTGAAGTTGGACAAGTTAAATCTAGTTCAATTCATTTTTTTTAAATCTGTTATTTAAAGATAAGTACAAGTCAGGTGACAATTGAAGGTTTGCAGATCATTTATGATAAGACAGAAGAGCAGTGGACCTAGCACTGAACCCTGTGGTACCCAAAGAATGTTATTCTGTGACACTTAATTATAGCAGTTCATATAGATGACATCCTTAGAGAAAAAAAATCCCATTGTTGAACAACAATCGGGCATTGGAAGCAGTTATACATTAGTTGAGTATTCTTTTCACCAAATACTGTTTTATTTGTAATAGAGTCATCCAAAGGAAAAACACTTTTACTTGAGTATTATTTTGAAGTACATAACAGTACTCTTAACCCTGTACAACTGTTTGCTACTCTACTGAACTCTGAAGCCAGTAATAAAGGACTGTTAATGTGAAAAAAATGACACTGCTCGATAAATAAACAAGCAACAGCTTTACTTGGCAAGAAATCCAAAATGCAATAGAACTTATCATCAAAATAGAATTTGTGCTAGAAACTCATGTCAAATTTCTCAATAACATAAGAAAAATATATTCTTATATTGACATTTAACTTAGCATCCTCCTGTATGTAGATGTATCTCAGCGAGGTAAATTCCTTGAATTCTTGCTGGCACGCCGCATATTCTCAATCTCCCGATGAGCTGCCATAACGGTTCGACTGAAAGACAATGGATTGGGCTTTATCAATAAATAAACAATGAACCAGAATAATACAAGACTCAGATTGACCAACTTTAGAAAGGACAGTTCTTTGATGAGCCCACAGACCAATACTGAGCCATCTTCGTCATGGCTTGGGGGGTTAGCAGTTTTCTTCTTTATTGCTTGGTCCTCACTAGAGAAGAGGCAAATCTCATTTTGTTGAATGCATTTGATATTCACCATGAACATTTATCACATGTATAAAATCTACTCTCCTGAAAAAAGTCTGTAAAAGTAACAAAAAAGGCTGCTTTTAAAATTTGCACTTGGGGGACAAAATGCACAAACTTGCACATGCGCAAAACTGTAAGCAAGTAACGCTTTAGAAAATGTTTACCCACTATTCTTTTTTATTTTCCACGTTTTCGGTCTCTTGCAACTTCATTAATTTGGTGACAAAATGAAATTGATTCTTTGCAAAACAATATAATATTTGCGAGTATCTCAAGTGCTATGATTTATTTAGGACCATATGTATAGAATACACAATGAAAAATGCAAAACAATTTTGTTATTTTTGACTATTTGTTGTTCAAACATTTCAGACATGTAATGAAAACAAATTATATTAAAAAGATGACGATATTAATAAATCTTTAACATTTTGATCTACTTTGGTTTGATTGTTCCTAACTAATCAATGAATTTAATCCTAATCAATGTATCTATATACTCTTAATAAATACACCTTGTTTGACTGATCTTTTCATGATCTATAAAAAGTGATACATCCCACTAGACTACATCGAACCTCAAATGCTAATACAGGAAACTTTACAATATTCTCTAGGCTTTTGAATGTTTAAACCTGAGACTCGTCATTGATGATTATAGATTAAGAACATCTCTGTAGTCCGGTCACACCTATACAGACATGATCAAAATTTTAAAACCAGTTGAAAAATAGCTAGAATGTTCATTTTGCACATTAAGTCTTAACCCTTAAAATTAGATTTCGATCAAGTCTGTCTATTTTTGACAATGATTATCTACTCACCTTATTGCAACTTTATTGAGCTGTGAGTCTGAAACAAAATCAGTGCAGTTCATGGATTGTGAGTGGTCTGTGTTTACAGCCCAAGGATGAAAATCACCATCAAGATTGGGCTGTGTGGGAGAAAAAAATTATATAGTATAAATATTTTTTCCATGTTTTTGAGATGTGTGAGGAAACCGTAGTACCCAGAAAAAAAATCATGACGCACACGCAAGCCTGGGGAGAACAGGAAACTTGCACCAAGCTAACTTATCCTGAGTATATACCCACCAAATCATTGTGAGCCGTTAACAAATAATCTTGGAGTAGCAATTTTAAGACGGCAATTAATCTAATTAATCAGCCATGAAACAAAAAAAAATCAGGCACCGTAAGATTGATGCATATACATCCATGAAAAATAACTACCTAATTTCATTAAGACCCATCTATAAATTATGGAGGAGCAGCAGTTTTAATTCAGTAGTTAACCCTCCAAGTTCAGGCAGATAGTGTACTCATCCAGAGGAAAATGGTAGATGTTTTTGCACTACCATCTGACGACTCACCATGTCCTTCCTCTCCGAGCCACCAGAGGGTGCAACTGCAGCCTCACAGAGTTTGACAGCATCCTCTTTCTGGGTGGTAACAGACGATGCATCACAGATGCTATACATCTTCTCATCGATTGTCATGGAAACACACTGTACCTCCAGGTCAACAGGAGTTAGGCTTGGTGATCCAGAGTCAACTTTTAAGGGAGATGTATTATTCAAATGATGCTTCTCTTCCATTGCAATCTGGCAAATTGGCTTGTGCAGTGGACCACTTCCATTAGAGAGGGTTGCAAGAATTTGGACTTTTGTTTCTGGTCTGTGTTTGAACAAAGATAAATGAAACAGTCTGAATGTGTAAATCAACCATATCAGATCACAATTGACTTCAAATGAAGAAATAAATTAGGTTATTATAATTTAAAATATGAAACAATTGCTGTGAATACATCTAATCTAATCTAAGTAACGCAACAAAGCTGGCTATACACATACTTACAGTTGGTCCAAATTAAAGTATTTATTGTCCTTTGGTGGGAAATAAATCCACGGACTCTGACAGTGGCATAAAATTAAACTTACACATTTGCCAGACATGATCATACACATGCTAAGAATTATGATACATTTACCATATTTTCCCTACTTTATGGCGCAACTAAAAGACTTCAATTTTCTCCAAAGCAGGCATTGTGCCTTACAATCTGATGTGGTTTATATGTGGACAAATCTTGGTTAATCATTGTATGAAATTACTTTTCACACAGCTCCATCTAGTGGATGTATTACCCACCCCCCTACTACTACTACAGCTCCACCTTGCAAATCTATAACACCACTCACGCACCATCGAGTGCATGTATAACACAATCCCTATCACTAATACTACAGCTACATTTAATGGATGTATAACACAATCCCCTACTACTACTACTACTACTACTACTCCCATTACCTCCACTACCACCACCATCAGTACGACCACCAGTACTACTACAGCCTCTTATAATCTGGTGTGCCCCACATGTAACAAATTTTAAGATAGGCCACTCATCGAATATGCGCCATATACTCTGGTGTGTGTTATAGTGCAGAATATACGGTACTTGACTTAGCAGTTATATAGCATTGGTTGCTGTCACAAAACTGCTGAGAGAGTAACTAATTATTACATTTCTACTTGAAATATTTAAGATGTCATCAATATAATATATCCAGAGACTGACCTGTCTGTGTTGGCATGACTGGGGAGAAGTACCTCTTCCTCCTTCACTTCCACATTGTCAGCTAAGGGGGTTGGAAGCATTGATGGTGCTGAGAATGGTGATCCACTGACAATGTTATGGATGGAGATTTGCATTTCAAATTTCTCAATAACCTGTCCATTTGCACGCTTACTCATCTGTAAAAAATGACTTCTTTCCTTCACAGTCAGACCATATGTACCCATCCTTTTCCTCTTTTTGCATATCTCTCTTGCTACTGCTGCTTTGTCTTCTTGGGTGTCACCCATGCTCACATTGCCCAGTGCCACGACTTTTTGGTTTCTTTTGAAATCACTCTGAAATTCATCCTTTGTCCTCTTCTGATCTTCTCGAGCAGTTGAACCTGCTTCCTCAAATGCAAATGGAAAGACCTTGTGTTGATCAGTATATGTTTGAGACTGAGTGGTGTCTTGCTCCCCAGACATTTTTTGTTCTTCTTCTTCCTTTCCACTCTTGCTTTCATCCCTTAAAGGATATCTCTCTAATTGGGAACCACTGATGAGCTGGCTAACTGTTGCTTCTTGATGCTCATTAACAACCTCATTCACATTGGACTCCTCAAAATTCTGGTCAGGGGTGACATCTAATTTGGTCAGAGAGGAATCTGATACTGCCTGAATTTGGGAATCACTGATGAGCTGGCTAACTGTTGCTTCTTTTTGCTCATTAACAACCTCATTCACATTGGAATCCTCAAAATTCTGGTCAGGGGTGACATCTAATTTGGTCAGAGAGGAATCTGATACTGCCTGAATTTGGACAGGCATTATTGCAGGCACCTGTAGAAGGGAATGGGAAGACACAAGTTCAGCAGGACGTGTCACCGTATTATCTCCAGTATCCTGCAATAAAGGAGAAAAACTGTTGGCTTTAATAGAAAGGGGTTGGTATTTTTTCCATAACATATCTTGATTACCTGTTGTTTCAATGCGTCGTCTGCACCGGTTGAGGAAATAATGTCAAATGGCCTTTTTATTTTTCTGGGGGAAAGAAGGTCTGAAGGTTGTGAGCAATCTTGATATGTCGAGGGCCACAGCAAATGTACAGCATGCATAAAAAACGGTAACAACAGTTTAATATGACATATAGTATTGTAATGTTACACACTAAAATTTAAAGTAGCACACAAAATGGAATGTCATGGTGCATTACCATCTTTAAAGTTTTCTTGGGTCTTGGGACTTTCTTCAGTCATCTTCTCTAACAGTTATCTTAATATGTAAAATCAACAGAAAGTTTCACACATATTTACAAAATTTCCAAAGGGAATGGTGTCACGTTTGCACATTTCGGCTAGCTTAAAGACAACATGTTTGTTTCTATGAGCTAATGATGCGAATAATATTATGATTAGATAATTAACAAACTTACTTCAAACGTATTTATATATGAACTTTATATGCATCCTGTGTTATTTCAATAATGAAAAGCGATAAAAAGATTAAATTCCTCCTTACTTGCGTTAAGTATATATATTCACCTGTTTCTCATGCAGAGCACGCCTCAATTATTTACGTCGCAAATTCTCGGTTTCCGTTTAGCCGTAAAGCACATTGTCCGTTGCCACTGGAGACACAATGTAGGAAGTAACTCCACAGTGTTATTGCCGTTCTTGTTTTGACAGCTGGGAGTCTGCTAACAATAAACTGTCGCTTTAGAATTATTTTATCATTTATTTTGAAACAATATTTAACAGGTCTCGATCTGATTAGACCAGCTCTTGCAAACATTCCACACTGCCTGAACGTGACAAGGTAAATCATCTTAAACCAGAGGATTGAAGCTCACAAAACTGCGATGAATTGCATTTGGCTACCTGCCCAGCACTGATGACTTAATTTTAATCTATTCTGTTTAATGCAAATCAAAATAACTACCTTGTTGTCGTGGGCGAATTTAATTAGAAACCACGTTTTAATTTAGGTAACAGTCGATGAGTGGAAGTCGAAACCCACCTCCCCGGGGTCAAGGGGCTGCTCGCGCGAGGCAGGTAACTCAACTCAGATTTTGAATAAGATGTCCATTCTTGCAATTTACTTGCGCCCTTATCTGTCTATCTGTCTCAGATGGGGCTGCTCCTTGACCTGAATCCTGACGACGGGGGTATGGATGATGACGTAAACGATGAAGATCTGGAGGCTGAGCTACACAATTTAATGGGAGGAGGAAATCCTCAAAGGAAAAAACGTGAAAGTAAAGGTAGATGGCCACTCGATTGTTTATGCTCACGTTATTGTTTTTGCCCCACTGTACTGCTGATTTACAGTCAATGTTTTTTGTCACCTAGCTCCTGTTCCAATAGCGGATATTGAGCGAATGGCAGCTCTATGCATGAAAGACCTGGATGAAGAAGACATGGAGGATGATGATCTAGAGAATGATGAAGATCTGCTGGTAAAGTAAACTTGTAGAAATAATAATGCATGTGTGTATCATTCATGGGCACAATTTTATTTGCAAAACACATGATACACATCTGTATGGAAGTATAAAATTTGATGTATTTTCTAACTTGTGTTAATAAATATTGTTTTGTTACATTCTAAATGTTCTTGAAGTTGCTTACATCCTCCCAATTATTGGGTGAGACATTTTTAAGATTCACGTCTCTCACAAAGACCAACAAATGGAGCACAGTGAAGATGGAAAACTTGACAGTCCATAATAATTAACCAAATGAAGAGCATTTTTTATGTGTAACTTTAAATTTAGGGTTGACTGAAGTATACTTTAAAATCCCATTAATTGATCCCTTAAAAGACTGCATCATAGTTGGGTTGAAAACAATTATGGACATTTTAAAGGGGTTTTATCTTGTTGTGTTTTCATGTATTCTTCCAAACTGCAAATTGAATACATTTGTTTGTTTACAGGCAGAGTTGAATGACGTTTTGGAGGATGAGGAGCAAAGCAGTCCTGCTCACACCTTACAACCTCATAGAGTGAGCGCCACATCCCAGTTTTCTCCTGTAAATTCCAGTGGTGCAGCTGGATCGGAGTCCCGCATATTGGAACGTATCGAGATGTACAAGGGTGCCATATCTAATGCAACTGCTTCAGGAGAATCAAGCAAAGCTCGAAGATATGACCGTGGATTAAAGGTTTTTAAACTGTCTTATTTCAAACCTATTTTCATATCTGCATGGCCCAAATACTCTTATATGGTTATGTTCCTCGTAATCTTTTAAATATGGGACATTTTTAGTTAATATAATAGACCAGGGGTGTCAAACTCATTTTTTTGTCGCGGGCCACGTGGTAGTTTCGATTACATCCGGAGGGCCGTTATGTCTTCCAACTAGGCTGCCAAAATTAATCGATTAATAAATTGACAGCTTCCTCAATCGTGCTAATCGATAGATCATTTTTAATTAGTACAAATTGTTTGCAATTATTGATTTAAAATGAGGAAACACAGGAAATAATCTACAATCTTCATTTGAATTTCATCATAAAACAGAAAGTTGGCACTCATCATTTACTTTCTTGGGCCACAAAAAAATGATGCGGTGGGCCAGATTTGGCCCGCGGGCCGCCACTTTGACACATGCGTAATAGACACTTCTTTAATGATAGGTGTCAGGTGAGACCATTTGAAGACATTTTGGCCATCACAGGTTCTTGATCTCATTATTGTTGGGTCATTGGAAGATCATAAACATGCCGTTTAATAAAAAGAATCCCCAAATGTACAGGATCCGAAACCTTTTAGCCAAGAAATATTGCCAGTGTTATCTTCGGAAAAATGAACGTGTGCTGAAAATTGAGCATGTTGACCAACCTGTTTACATTAAAAGAATTCAAAGCCCAAACTCTAACAATTTAAGTTTATATGGCCAAACAGAAACTGTTTTACTTCAGTATTGTTGCACCTAAGTTATGTTGCACAGTTCTAACTATAGCGTGTTATTTTTCTGTCTTTGGCCCTCTTGTTGTTGTTATACCTGGAATGCTCAAGCTAATGTTTTGATTTGCCATTTTTTAAGTACTAACTGTTTGTTATTGAGTGCTGAAAATCGTTTAAGATTTTTTTTTCATATTTACACTTCAGCATATAAACAGATTATGAATAAAGCTGGTTTGCACAAAAGCAGGCCTGCACAAAAAACTTTGAAAATTGATATAAATGTACTTTTATGTCCATTTTGATTCATTTAATCCTAAATTGATATTCAGAAATCACGATAATCATCTTAAAGTGTAGCATTGAGATTAATTGGGATCAAATCTTGACCTGTGAATCACGATATGAATTGTTTTGCCTAATATGAGGCAATACACACCAGTAATCTGTCATTGATGCAAAATGGAACAAAACACACTTAGGAACAAAATTTATTGAGACTTTTAAATAGAGATCTCCTAATTGTTTTGTTTTATTCTTGTGTTTTTTTTAATGATTGTGATGTTCTCATATTCCTTAGAGTTTAATTTTAATAGCACTATAGTAGTATAGTATAGTATATAGTATAGTAATAGTTAAAAAAACGTACAAGTACTTAACCTGATCACTGATTTCTTTGGTGAATTGTTCACATCTTCCACATTCTGCCAGGCTATATAAAGATAAGTGCAAGTAGCTTCTTTGTTGGTGACAAATTGTAAATTATGGTAAAAAGTTCCTCTCCTTGCTCTCCTCAGACACTGCAGTCCATGCTTACATCAGTCCGGAAAGGAAAGCCCATCAATGAAGACGAGATGCCACCTCCTGTTGCAGTAGGTGGAAAACCTAGTGCTGCAACTGAGTCTGAATCTACGAAAGAACAACAAACGCCAGAACCTGTGTTAATACCCTACCCTCCATTCAATCAAAAACCTGTACGGGAGGCAGAACCAGCTGCTCATAATACTAAGCCAGTCCATCTAGCTCCTCCGCAAAGCCTGGCTACTGCCAGCACTCCCGGAACCCCAATGATCTCTCCACTGACACCCTGTCAGCCTGGGACACAACACTCAGGTTTTATGACAACATACTCAAAATGATATACATCTCTGTATTCCTCAGGGACTCTATGGGTCCATATGGATCCTTGGGAAGAATAACATGTTCTTTTTCTACTCTTTCAGAGCTTAAACAAGCAGTGTTATCCCGACAGAGAGAATACAAGCTCGCAGCCTTACAAGCCAAACAGACTGGTAACATTGGCCTTGCCAAAAAGCACTATGTCACTGCTAAGGTAACAGGTTAAAAAGCCACATTTTTGTGTGTAGTTGACTGGTAGAGCATTTTTTTTGCCTCATCATATTCAGAATCTGGACTCACTGGTGGAGGCTGTTGATAGAAGTGAACCAGTAGACCTGAGCTTGCTCCCACCATCCCCTGGTCAGTATAATGACTTATGCAGAATATGTAGGGGTGTACCTCAATTAAATACATTTCACTCCATTTACCCATTAAGCATTCATATAATTTTGATTGTGAGGTATGCATGTTAAATTTCCCATTAGCTGTTTGTACTTTATCATTATTGTACTGCATCTGTTAGACTTGTTTCCATTCACTCAGGATGTCTTCTGTGAAATTTGTCCCAACCACTGTTGTGTTATCATTCACAGGAGATGTAATTGATGAGACCCAAGCATCTCCTTCCTCTAAAGTACAAACCGCTACAACTCCAACACCCACACCCACACCCCCACCCCCACACCCACCGGAACCATCTGCTGGCAAGTAGCTAGTTCTGTTTGAGTGATTTGCATTGTACGATAAAGGTGTTTCTGGATGTTGACCATTAATTATGCATGTGACTTTTAAAGGCCTTCCTGCTCCCAGCAATCTGGCAGAAGCCTTGCAACAGAGGATGGATATATACAAATTAGCAGCAAATGGAGCGAAAAACAAAGGAGATGAGCGTAAATCCCGCATGCATCAGCGCATTGTAAAGGTACTGTATATGTCGTGTAACTCAAAATAAGATTTTAACATCTGACAAAGGTCAAATTGTTGAAAAATGTTACTCGGACAATTTAGTTCCAGAATTAGCTGCACTTTTAAGACTTTTGTGATGAGATGGAACTCAAATGATCTTGGCTGTAAAGTGAACATTGAAGCTGGATATTTGAAACTATAATCTTAAAAAGCCAAGGCATGAACGTGTCAACATTCCACAACAACAATAAATGACATTACTATTTGGTGGAAAAGCTAAAGGTGGCACAAAGGTGGTAAAACAGGTGGCAAACTCAGGGCGCGGGGGTCATATTCATATCAATATCCAGCTCGCCAAATCATTCTGCAAGGCCAGCAAAAGTAAAATCGTAATGCATCGACTTTATGTTTCCTTGCAAGTTGGGCAATTTACTTCAAACTAAGATATTGGTTAGCTTGGTAGTAGAACATGAAAAAGTATTTAATCATTCAGCTTTGGTACCCTGGTGTACTGTAGCTACTGATGTCCCTTTCCTGGTCACTTGACCCTTGATCTTATTTTCACTTCCCTTTGTAGTTACTTGTAGGCCCATCCTAACCCAAGTAGATCTCAAGCAAAAAAGTGTGAGCACCCTTGCCGTAAACCATTCATATATCATTGAACTGGATTGGATAACTTTATTCATCCCGTATTCGGGAAATTTCATTGTCACAGTAGCAAGTGGGTGAGAATGCAGATACAGGAAAGACATTTTAGACATAGATAGATAGGTAATAAATAAGTTAATAAATAAATATATATATATAAAGAAATAAAGAAATAAGCGTGTTGCCTATAAATATACATATACATACACATAGAATATATATATATATATATATATATATATATATATATATATATATATATATATATATATATATATATATATATATATATATATATATATATATATATAATATTAAATAAATAAATAAAGTACATTCAAGAAAGATGGGGCGATAAATGTATAGCATGTAAAGTAAGGGAGCGACCCCGGTGGTGAATGGTTGGCGTGTCATTGGCGTGCCGGGCTCGCGGATCTGGAGTCGAGGGTTCGATCCCACGTGGGTCCTCGCTGAGTGGAGTTCTCCCTGGGCTTGCATGGGTTTTCTTTGGGTCCTCTAGTTTCCTGCCACATTCCAAAAAACATGCTTGCTAGGCTGCTTGAACACTCTTAATTGCCCCTAGGTATGAGTCTGAGCGTGAATGATCTATCTCCTGGTGCCCTGCGATTGGCTGGGCACGGATTCAGGATGTCCTCCGCCTGGTGCCTAAAGTTAGCTAGGATAGGCTTCAGCACCCCCTCTTGCTTAGGAGAATGCTGTCATTTGTCATATTAACTAGTGATAAATTATATTTGTTATCCGCTGTGTAATATTGGTGGTTCTGGTTCAATGGTTCTTTAAACAAACCTTTCTTCCTGTCAAAAGTGTCAGAGTCATAAGTCCTAATTGATAAGTGCAGGACAGAGGTA
This sequence comes from Stigmatopora argus, assembly GCF_051989625.1. Lineage (NCBI taxonomy): Eukaryota > Metazoa > Chordata > Actinopteri > Syngnathiformes > Syngnathidae > Stigmatopora > Stigmatopora argus. The sequence continues at coordinate 5,490,362 of NC_135393.1, forward strand.
GAGGTTTTAAAATTCTAAAAAAGAACTGCACAAAACTTTGGAGACATCACTCATAGCGTTACGCGGCATCCATTTCCCCTGGCCATTCATTATTCAGGCAGGGCAGTACCATAATAGATACGTTTTGCTTTCGTAAAGTACAATATATGGGGTATTTGGCGGGTATGCAAAATATACGGGTGGTCCAGTGGGGGAGTGGTTAGCACCTTGGCCTCACAGTTCTGAGATTGAGTGTTCAAACCCACCTCTGGACCTTTCTGTGTGGAGTTTGCATGTTCTCCCTGGACTTGCTTGCGTTTTCATACTGAATGTGCCACCCTTGTTTATTCATTCATTCATTCAGTCATTTTCTGTACTGCTTATGCTCATGTGGGTCGTGGGGGTTGTTGGAGCCTATCCCAGCTGACTTACCTCACAATAGAACCAAGACACTTTTTTTTTTAAACGTTCCTTTTGTAAATATTGCCATTTCTAAGATTGCTTGTAGAACGCACCACTTGTTATTATATTATTATTTCAACAGCAATACCAGGATTCCATCAAAGCACACAAAGCTGGTAGACCTGTGAACTTATCTGATCTGCCTGTACCACCAGGTAGGCTTTTGATTCTATACATGTACCATTTTATTGGTTGTATAATCTTTAGTACATCTTTGTATGGCTTTTCTAGGTTGTCCACCGTTGCAGGGTTCGGAGAGCGATAAGCCAAATTTTATGGGTGTCTTAGAAACTGCTATGAAAATTGCAAATCAGGATCCAGACGCAGAAGATGAAGACACTCCAAAAGACATGGCCAAGGTAAAAAAAATAAAACAAAATGTCTCTTTAGAGTCCACCTATGTAGTCTATTGTATTATGAAGAAGTTATCAAGTTTATTGTGGACTAATAACATAATCAGATATGTACTGTTAAACTATGTAATATATTTTATGAGGATATGGCAGTTACTACTTTCACTGTATCACCAGTATCGTTATATTCATTAAAGATAGTTATTTTTCCTTAGCCCTCTGTGCTTCAACCAGCACAAAAAGCCAAATCTCCAGCGTCTCAAGCCCCAAGTGCTTCCACATTATCAAAACTGGGCGGCAAAGGTGTGTTGGCGGTTTCTAAGCCATGCCCACATATCCACTGTGTGATTACTCCATGAGGGCATCACTTATTTTTCTCCTAATCATCACTTTAGCTCAACAGCAAGTGGATTTCCTGTTGCTACGGCGACAAGCTTTTTTGCGTGCAGCACTGCACTCAAAGAAAATGAAGGTAGAGTTGGTTTACCTGGCTAAATCGTGTCCCGTACGTTTATGTGTTTCTGTAAGCTTTACACAGTAGCCCTTAAAAATGTCTTGATCAAATATTGTAGGATATGACAGCAGCAGCGCAGCACCTCAGACATGTCAAAGGACTCGACCCAATGATCGAAGCTGCCAAGTCTGGTCTTCTTGTCGATATCTCCAAGGTTCGAAACATATGCTTATAACTAATGATAACTAATGAAAAATAAGATTGTGTGAGCTTCTGTCTAATTCTCATTCTTACTCAGTTTTTTTGTTCTCTCTCGTCTCCCTCTATTTTTCATTTTTATTTTTTAACATTAAAAATAAACTACTTTTAGCTGCAGTCTCCTTTTGTTCTGAGAAAATATGAAGAAATCATGCATATCCAAATTTGGGACCTGTTTTTTTTTTGAGTCACTAAAAAAGTTCAACATCATAAATTTATGTAGGCGGGTACAGATAAAAATACATTATTAATGTGTTTGTGAGTGAGAGAAAGAAAGAGAAAGTATCATTGTGGTACGTTGACACTGTGTGAGATCTGTATCCCCAATGACTTGTTCAACCTACAATGCATCTCTTTGGAATGTGGGAGGAAACCGGAGTACCCGGAGAAAATCTACACAGGCCCGGGGTGAACATGCAAATTCCACAAAGGTGGACCAACCTGGATTTGAACCCAGGTCCTCCACTGTGAGGCCGACGTGCTAACCACTCATCCACAAGGCTGCCAAATCATGGTGTAATCATGGTGTAATCATGGTGTAATCATAAAACTATTATTCCTTTGCCTCTGTTAGTTTGCCTTAAGTTATTATTATGATTATTGTTTAAAAGCTTCGTATTCACAACTTGACGTAGAAAGTTTATTTGACAACAATAAAAGGACAAACATCAACTTAAATTGTTTTTGGGAGGCTTTTGTTTTTTTTGTCTGTCTTTCGGAGGTTAGTGTCTTTTTTCATGTCTAAAATATTTCAAAAATAGAAATGTATATTTAATTCATATGTTCATCATGTTTATACTCCTCTCAGATACCTCAACGTCCAGTCAGTGAGGATGAATACTTGCTTGCTCGTTCACGTACATCTCTCTCTCCCCATACCAGTGAGCAATATCATGGCCTTATGGATCTTTTGCGGAAACAGCATGAGGTTGGGAGTTATTTCTTGCCTTCCTTTAAAGCAGCTCTAGAAATTATACATACAAGATGTTGAATTATGCATTTGTGGCTGCAATCTTTTACACTGCATCTGCTTTTCTCTCCAACTCGATCTCCAGGAATGTGTGAGTCATTCACAGCAGTTCATTAAGATGAGCATTATTGGCGAAGCTCTCAAGTAAGAACATGTTGCTAAAAGTTTCTTTTAAAAATTTTAACACATTTCAAAAGAATTCATACTTTTCTCTCTCCCTTATGAGAAATTTGCAATGTGCAGGGTTCAGATATGAATATATTTGCTATTTGTGGGGGCAAGGGCTGAAGCTGGATCATGAATAGTGAATGTCTGCTATTAATTATTATTATTAAAGACTGATGTGATGCTGTGTATATATATATCTCTATATATATATGTATGTGTGTGTATATATATATATATATTATATATATACATACATACATATGTGTATATATACATATATATATAATATAAATACTACACACACTTAAAATACAGTATAAAAAGAAGGCTTCAAAGTCTTTGGTTTAAGTCCCCCTTACCATGAATATATGTATTTAAAGTCTGTATGTACTTTTCTCCAGGTCTGAAAAGCTTATAGAGGAGTCATTGAACACCATAGAGATGCTGAAGAATGCCCACACCAAAGGCCAGCCAGTGCCAAAGTATCGCACTGAGGAGAAGATCTTCACTGTTGTCAAGTCAGCAACAAACTCTTAGCTGATGTTTTTGACATTTATTTACTGTATGATTTTAGAAATTGAACTTGACGTAAAAATAGGTTATTCTAGAAAAATCAATTCTGAAATGCTTTCTCACTTAAGGTGTGTATAAAATGAAGTCAAAACACTCCTTAAGGGTAATACTAAAACAGTTTCATTTATCATTTGCCTAGTATGTACTGTATAAAATTATTTTTCTTGGCATTGTTTTCAAGTTTTATAGTATAAACTATAATATTAGTCCATGATAAGACTCTCCAACAGAAACATAACAATGAAAAGTTCTCAAAGTCTAAAATCACATTTTTGTATGTATTTATTTACCGTATTATCACAACTATATGGCGCACCGCATTTAAAGGCGCAGTGTCAGTAACGAGTGCTATTTCTGTATTTGACACACACAGAATGCACCACATTTAAAGGCGCAGCCAGGCATGGCAAAATATACACCATCTTAAATATACACCAGTTTAAACATACGGACACACGCTAAAAACACGTTTTTAAAAAGGCAACGGAAGCAAAAACTGAGTTTGGTTGAACTTTATTTAGCCATTTTACAATGTACTCACCCCATCATCACCCACAAATCTATCAAAGTCCTCATTTTCTGTGTCCGAATTGAACAATTGTCCAAATTAGTCATCGAAAACGCCGGGTTCCCTCTCTTTGTTGTCAGAGTCACTGTCATTGCCATGTGGCTCCACAGAAATTATGCCGGCTTTGGCAAAATCTCGAACAACCGTGCCAGCAGACCCGTTCGTCCAGGCGGCCACAATCCATTCGCAAATAGTAGCTAGCGTAACTAGCCCGGCGCTGCCTGCCACCCTTCATAAAGCTGCGTTGATGCCGATGTCCAGCGGTTTTCAAGCATCTGTTGTTAGTGCCTATAACAACCGTGCAAGCAGACACGTTCGTCCAGGCGGCCACAATCCATTCGCAAATAGTGGCGTAACTAGCCCGGCGCTTTAGTTAAGCCTTCGGGAATGACGGCAAGCTCAGAGTTCATTTTCGTGACTTGGTTTTTCACCGCTGCTTTGGGGACCCTTAGAAACCAAAACAGAATTGTTTTGCAATAAACCCATGCCCACACTATAACCCGTATATAGTGTGAGCATGTGTTTGTTGCAAAACTTGTAGGGGGGTGCCTTTAGCGTCTGACCCCACCCACGTCCGCCTTCTCTCTATATAAGAAGCGTGTCGGCAAGAAGCGTTCTCAGTCAGGCTTTAGAGCTTACACACGGCGCTCCGCATTATAAGGCGCCCTGTCTATTTTGGAGAAAATTTAAGACTTTTTAGTGCGCCTTATAGTCGTGAAAATACGGTACTCTTTTAATATTACCTTGCTTCTTTATTTTAATGACAATAACTCTCTATGACAGATTTTTCATGGGCTTCAGTGGTAACCTTATGAGCCGGGAGCTAAATTACTCAAATTTACAATCTGAATTGTTTGGATCACAGTGTTTTTCACTACTTGATGAGTGTTACTCATATTGAGCTCAAGACACCTGTCTGTTTCTGTAGGAACTACCCCAACCTTGCTCCTAATGACATGATACTCTATATCATCAGAGGCATTAACCTACCAGTTCCGTCAGGTAGGCAGATTTCCACCACTCTGCTCAAGATAATATTGTGTGTCAATCATTACATTCGTTCCTGCATTCAGGTGTGTCACCTAATGATCTGGATGCTAGCGTGAAGTTTGAGTTTCCCTTTCCCAGTGTGGTAAGTTGCTTTCAAATACAGAGAGAGAGCAGACAGGTGAATGATTTCACTCGATGCATGTGTAGGAGGAGGCGCAGAGGGACAAAACCACCACAGTAAAAAGCACGAGCAGTCCAGAGTTTAAAGAGCAGTTTAAACTCAACATCAATAGAACGCACCGTGGGTTCAAACGAGTCATCCAGTCCAAAGGCTTCAAATTTGAAATCATCCACAAGGGGTATACTTCTGAATTCCTATGATGTTGACACCCAAATGATAGCATTTGTCAATAGAATCATCTCATGCATTTTTCAGAGGCCTCTTTAAAACGGACAAGATTGTGGGAACAGCCCAGCTGAAGCTTGATGCTTTAGAAAACCGCTGTGACATTCGAGAGATCATAGAGGTGAGCTGTTTTCATTTATTTTCCAAACCGCTGATCGTCACAAGGGGTGCTGGAGCCTATCCCAGCTAACTACATGCATCTGGCGAGGGACACACCGAATTGGTGGCCAACCAATTGCAGGGCACAAGGAGACATTCAAGCTCACACTCATACCATGGAGCAATTTAGCGTGTTCAACCAGCCTGCTTACCATGATTTTGGGACGTGGGAGGAAACTAGCGTACCCGGAGAAAACCCACGCAATCCCGGGGTGAACTTGCAAACTTCATACAGTGAGGACCCACCTGGGATTGAACTTTGACCCAAGAACCATGAGGCCGACGCCATATCCCCCAGAACACACCGGTTCAAAAAGCTGACTTGTCTGTTCCACCTGAGCTTCTTCAGTTCTCCACCCTAATTTATAACATGTTAATGCGCACATTGTCAGCAGATATGCATATACTTGTGCACACTAGAATGAGGTCTCTTTTTCTCAGGTGATGGATGGGCGTAAAGCCACAGGTGGCAAATTAGAGGTGAGGGTTAAGATTAGAGAGCCCATATCCGGGGTTGAACTCCATTCTACGACCGAGAAGTGGCTAAAAATTGAACCAGTCTCTGAACTCTCACCTCCAGAGAAACAAAAAGAACGGGTAAGTTATTTTTTTTAATGTGGAAAATTTTCATCATGGAAACATTTTCAACCTTTAAGGGCGTTTATTTTATTTTCATTTTTTGGGGAAAATGTTTATGAACCGTAATTGATCATATCAATTCAAATAAGGCGCATCCTTACTTTGCACTGATCCAAGCTATCCTTTGTCAATTCATGCACAGTGGTCATTGAGCCAGTACTCAAGGGCAACTTTTATTTGTGTATCGCTGAGGATTTCATTCACATCTTTTAGTGTGGTCTTGAAAAGCCATTTTCCGTTTATAGAGAACAATCTTAATATGCCTGTGTGTCTGTTCAAATGAAAATAGGCTCCATCTCCTCGCTCTAAACCCAGGCATGATGGGAACAACAGGAGCAGTCACTCTAGTAGTTCTCCTCCACAGTACAAGTTGCACAGCTTCAGCCTTCTCAACTACGACAAAGATCGGTTGGAGAAAAAGGTCGTTTTGTGTATGCAGTTGATTGCATATATTGTATTTCAGTGATTTAAGGTTCCCTCAGTCACTGTCTTTCTATCTTAGATTGTAGAGTACCAAAAGAATCGTCGGGATCCCCCTCCTGATGTCATTCATCAGTACAAAGAAATCACACACAGGCTGCAGTGGCAAAAAGCACAGCTGGAGCGAGCGTCTGCTTCTCAGCTTTCAGGTAACACACACAAATCCACCGTAAATTGCAGTTTATCACAATACCGTTTCCTCCTGCGTCATTATAGTCCAGGGCATCTTATTTGTGAACAAATGCAGTTTTCTTGTGAAATCTTTAGTGTGGCTTGTAGTGCAGTTCATTTTATAGTCCAAAAATGATGTCGTTCTCGCTGCATAACCCAATTTTTCTTTGTCCGTGTGTAGATTATGAAAATGTGCTTTGGCGCTTCACCCAGGGACTTGCTGACTCTGTGAAGAAATTCTCAAGTCAAGGCAATAGGGTAAATGGGGGGTCAGGGCTGACTGCATTATATTTGCCAATTAATTTTCAGTCTGTTTTAAGGTGACAATATGTAAAATGTGTAAAGCCTCCATTCTTTTTGCCGATTAAAGGATGCTGCCAAGGATGCCCTGGGTAGGTTGAAGATGGTAGAGGCAGAGGTAAGAATTACTGAATTACTAATATAGTTTTGCACCATTTATATATTAGTGCATTTACAAAGGATTCATTCCATTTGTCTTTTGATTCATCAGCTGGAATCACTGAAAAGGAAACGCGCTGGATAGGAATGTCTAGTTCAGTTCGACTAAGGATCTTTTGGGTTACTGTTGCTTCCTTTGCTCCCTTTTCTTACTCATTAAACACAGATAAAGCACTATACAATACACTACTCTAAAACAATAAACATAAACACTCAAACACTCCGCACTAAATACATTTTTACATTGTTCTGTGCTTCATGTCCTTGACAAAAATAATTGACCGATTCGTGCTTACTCAATTCATATATTTTTGTAAAGACATACAAAAAACTAAACAAAAAAGATGCATATTGAAGCAAGATCTAAATCAAGAGAATATTATATTTTTATATGAAAGGAGAGAATAGCCTATTGCTCTTAAATTGGAACTAAACCCAACTTTTTTTTGCCTATGCAATTAATCAAAACTCAGTATTGTATTTTAATATATTGAGTTCATGGAGTAAGATTTAAAAAGAGTAATTGAACAAAATCTGCTGGCGACCTAAAGTAACCTCCCAATTCCTGTGGGTAGTTGTGATGTTTATATTTGATGGCCAGCATGGCGGCTCTCTCAGATCAATTCACATAAATAAATGATTCTGTTTAATTGTTAATCCACAACTACCATATTTGCTGGAATACAAGAATTTCATATTGTTAGCACATACAAGGTATTCTTCCACAAAAGGGTTTAATTCCACTTTAAAGTAACAAACACTAAAGAAAAACCTAAAAAAAAATCTTAGTTTATTTTCAAACACACATGCATCAAAATGTGTATGTGCTAGACGAGGTGTTTTAACCCCATTCCTCCTTATTTTATGGGCATAAGGATTTTTAAATCTAATCTGTCTGCTCCAATGTTCCCAGATTACTGTAATCTGCTGCATTTGCCATGGTGTGATATGAGAGGAAAAAATTGGGCTTTGGGGCACCATAGCCTACATCCCATAATGAGGGATTAGTGTTTGTGTCACCAAGGAGACAACTAGATCAGACATAAAGTCGCCTTTGGGTTTGTAGAAAGGGGGTGTGTTAACAGTGTGCCATGAATGTGGTAGGAGTTTAGCTCTGCCTTCTTCATCAGCCACTTGCTTCTTGTCACTTCCTTCACCTTTTCTGTCTTCACACTAATTCCTTCACATTCCCTCAGAGATTACACAGTTACATGCGGCTCGATTTGGCTTGTCCCCCAACTCTTAAAACAGACTTAAATCCTTACTGCTGTCTACTAGAAAATAATTAACAGCTGATATAGTCTTTACTGTGGTTTCATTCATACAAATCGCAGGCAGAACTTCTATTTTTTTTGTTTCTTTATGCTTGCCTCCCAAATAATCCTGAAGAAGGTTGGCTTCTCAGTTATATATTTAAGTTTTTGGGGCTAATTCTTTCCTGAATTCCAGATAGGATTTAATGATTCTTATCAAAATTTTGTGGAGTTTTAATTTTTCTACATAAACCAGGGAAAAGACACCGAACTGCATAATGCTGAACTTCACTGTAATGACTTTGTGATATTACTTTGCATGAGAAAAACCAGAAACAAAGCAAACAATCAACAAATAATGAAAATGACTAATGGTTTAAAAAATTCTATACATTTGAGCATGTTAGTAAATTTGGTAAAACCATGCATTTCAACTTCAAGAACTATTGTTTTGTTTTACTCATACCGGGTAACTACTATATCGACTCCAAACTCATAAACATAACTTGACACTTTATCCACTCTTTGGGGGAAGAGGCTGTCTTGTTGTCATGGTGACAAGATCATTAGCATTCAGCGTGGATTTTGCATGATTCAAGTTGGGCATAAGTGCATATTGCAAAAGTTTGCTTGTCAGGTAATCCTACATGTACACTTATAATCATTTTTCCCTCTATTAAATCATCCCACCTTTTTCTCTGTAATAAAGCTACATTACATTGAAAAAGTCATTTTACAGAATGTGTGGGTTATTGTCTGTCATTTCAGCATTATAATGTTCTGATCTGCAGAAGTATATACCTATCCCTCTTGTCTTGGTTAAACCAATCACTTTTTTTCATTCCGTTCCTTCATCTAAGGGCAATCAGAATAACATGCTGTATATATATTCAGAACGACAGCATATGATGTTTTGTCTCTATTTTCAAGTGGGTGTCACGATGATTTTTCCGAATAATGATCAAAGCAAGCTGACTTTGGAGTTATTTCTGTACATACCAGCTTTATTTTACTTGGAATAAATGGTGAACTGTATGTGTTTGTCTCACTCCACTTTGATACACTGGTTAATGACAAATTTTCTCTGTGTTCTAAAAAACACCCACTCCTTATTAATTTGACCTGAACCAGATTTCCCACACCGTTATTAGTCACTTTTCTATTTCTTATTTCTTATATAACTAGTAATCGAATTGTCTTTTTTGTTTATGTTTTTGCTAGTTTGCCATTTTAATGAATAATCAATGGTGATAAATTACTCATCTCATTTTCTGAACCGCTTCATCCTCACTAGGGTCGCGGGGGATGCCGGAGCACAATTGTTTTAATCCGTCAATTACTATTTTAAATAATAAAATAAGATAAAACTTGAGTATAAACACTTAAAAAAAGTAATCAGTTTCTGTGCTTAATTGAGTTAAAATAAAACACCATGTGATGCCCCCACATGGAGAGCATTTTTTATATTCTATGTGCGTGTATAAAATCTTGGCTCTGTACATGATGTGTTTATATTGCTATGATTGTCTTGAGTGCTATTATTTTTTTAAAGATCTATATGGCTATATACACTGCAAAAGTGAGTAAAATGACCCATTTTTGTACATTTGTATGACATGATGCTTGAGGAAAAATGGTTATGACTGGTAACACATACACTATTACTGGATGAAAACAAATCTCCTAATTGGTCAGAAGAGAGGTTACTACAAATCCTTATCTATACCAGAGCTGTATATGGATGGGGGGGGGATGATTCTCTTCAACTAGATGGCAAAAGGTTAATTACAAGCACGCGTAGCCTATTCACAGACATTTTGGTGGTAGTGTATTCACTCTTGTGCCTTGTCTTAATAGTATGTATGTTGAAAAACTGCATGGGTTCACTCTTAGTAGAAGAGATATTTTTTTCTCCCAAAACAATAATGAAAATCACTGCAACCCAGAACAATGATAAACTGTACGATCGATCAAAAATAGAAACAGTTGTTGGAAAAAACTGCTCGCAATTGTCGGGGGAGACGGGAGCTTTGGTGTTATGCTAATAACTGCTTTGAATGTGAAATCCCCCCTTACAAAGGGGCTGAAAGAGAAGAGAATGGGGGGATGGGGCAGGGGCACAACGAGAGGCGGGATCACATTGGAGAGAGAGTCCGATGGGCGTGGCTAAAGAGCCAGGCACTTCCTGTATCGTGGACACGTGGTTCCGTGTCTGCCTGCCTGTCAGTGTAGGTGAAGCTCTCCTGCCTGTCTACCCTTCCTTCTTTTCATCACTAAAAACCTTCTCCAACGTTGTTGGTATTTCTACTAGCCGGCTCCCTGGCTCCGCTTAGTGGCTCAAGGGGATCTTAAAGTGCTCAGGTGTGCGTGTGTCAAATTGTATGTGTGTGTGCGCCAGACAACCGCCCGCCCGTCCGTACTGTTCTCCTCCCCATCATCCCGCCTCGTTGTGTCGGTCATGACGCTGGAAGCGATCCGCTACCGTGCCGGGGCTCTGCAGATCCTCAACCAGCTGCTGCTGCCTCAACAGACGGTCTACGATGACATCCGCTCGGTGCAGGACGCCTACGAGGCCATCAAGTCCATGAAGGTAAAGCTCCGGTACCCTCCCTCCATACACGCCGGCTACATGTGCGTCTTCCTCCGTCGTGCATGCGCGCCTGTGCCGTCGACTCCTTTGTGCTCCCGGTACAGCCATGTGTGGCCCTGCTGGAGCTATCCTCGGCCCAGATTTTTGGGGGTTTGTTTTGTTTTTGTTTTCCATGCAGCCCCCCCTCACTACCCAAAAATCCTTAATGTATAGATTACTAATCTTTTAGTGCAAGCGAGACAATCTGTTCAAATACTGCCACCCTTCAAGCGGACCCCTCCTTTCTCCTCTTGGAGCGTTTATTGATGAATTATTAATGACCCTTTCCATGGTTTTTGTTCGTGTTTTTGTCCTGTGCTACACTCAGTGACATTCCCAATGCATTTTATCATTCAAAACGTGAAGGACATAGATGAACATAAGATGTGGACTTGCTGGTGGATTTGTTTATCAATTGGAGGAAAGCATCCAAAGATGCTCCACTGCCTTTTTTCCCAGTTTTACTCATGCGGCAGTTACAAGTGTGATGTGAGGTTGTGTCAGCATGAAGAATTGTGCGGGAAGCAAATCAGTGATGTCACGATGATGTAGCTTAACATTAGAGAGAAATGACTAACCACTTCACTGATTTCCAAGCAATGATCTCAAACTTTTTCCTCGCCGTCTGTTAGATCAGGGGTCCGCGAGCCACCTGGTACTGGTTTGTCAGAGAAATAAATATTTTCAATCTCGGCCTCCTACTTGAAATGAGAAAAGTTGTTATAATAATAATAATACATTTTTGCTCTTATGCTTGGGACTTATTTTTTGCCGTCATGGACGTCGTCCGTGGAACATACAGCCCCCTCCACCTCCACACTTCTGTCTTAAGTTGTCACACTCTGCATACGCCGGTCCACGAAAAATAGGAAGGACTTTACCGGTCCGCGGTGAGAAAAAGTTTGGGGACCGCTGTGTTAGGTGACAGGAATGATCAAAAGTAACATACAGAAGAAAGTTTGGATTACAAGTGCCCCAATTTACAATTCTTTTGTGTTAGGAGTCACCTTTTGCATTTTTTTCTTTGAAGTGCATACCATGGAGTGCACAATATAACAGGGTGATGGAGATTGTTTGATACATAGATGTGAAATAGTGAGTTTTCGTATCACAGGGTTAGATTCTTAACCACCGATCTAGCAGGTATAGCTATTGGTGAAATCGGACACGTCCTTGCCTGTCATACATTTCCCACATTCATACTGACATATAACATTCTATAATGAAGCTCACCACTGAATAATCTATAAACATGTATTGTATCTGTATTATTTTTAAGATAAATATTCTTTTTTTTTTCTTCAAATTTCCAACACAGGTGTTTTTTGTACTTATATCACATTCCTGTATGTCTGGGAAACAAAAACATTTTAATATACAATCACCACTGAAATGGATATGTATTTTGACTTCACTGTACTGCAAATTTTGAGCATTACTGTACAGAACTATCAAGAATAATGTTGTTCTGCTATTTTTAAGTTTACTGCTAGATACATTAAATTTATTTCAAACGTTTTTGAGGCTAGGCGCACATTTTCGGAAGAATAAAAGAATCCCAAAGGCCACCACCAGCAAAAAGTGTAATAGTGAATTTATATAATAATGATATATATTCACATACAGAATAAGACTCAACAAAGAACCACATTTATTAATCCCTTTTCCCCACTCAATGTGACTCCTGTATAAACACAAACTGACATCATGTCAGGAATCGATGAAATGTATATATGATTAAATTATGTACACCATGATAGTAAGTTGTACAGTATAAGAAAGGCATATGCAGAGGATAGTTATTGCTAGAAAAGGAAAAAAATCTCACACTGTGGCGATTCCTAGTGGGACAAGGCAAAAGGAATAAAGTGAGTGCCAAAAAAATGGCTTGGGGAGCTGCAGATATGCCGCCACAAGATTGAAGTGGAAATAATAATAGTCAGCGGTACAATGTCAGGCAGTTATTGGACAAGACAAACAATCAAACATATTAAATTAGAAGTCTTACAAGCAGATACTGTAGCACAAAATTCTAAATCTGTTTGATCCTGGAATCAGGCTATGGATTGTTGCCACTAAACTGAAGTGCACAGTTTCATATTCAAACATAAGATAGCAACTGCACTTTTCTAAATATTTTATATTGTCTCTTCGTTCTTATACACATAACACTTTTGTTGTTGTTAAAAACACGGAAAAATAACCTGTTATCGAGGGCTGCAATAGATTAAATGAATTTCAGCTAATTTCAATGGGAAATATAAATTTGCAGTCACAATTAAATTGAGTTCAATGCTTGTTCGGCAAAAACACAAATGCTGGACTGTATTTTGCTTAGTTAAATTTCCATTTGGCGGCCTGGCGGAGGAGTGGTCAGCGCTTTGGCCTCACAGTTCTGGGATCGAGGGTTGGATCTCTGGTCCAGACCCCCTGTGTGGAGTTTGCATGTTTTCCCCGGGCTTGTGTGGGTTTTCTATAAGTACTCTGGTTTCCTTCCACATCCCAAAACCATGCAGGGTAAGCTGGTTGAACACTTTAAATTGCTCCTAGGTAAGAGTGCGTGCGTGAATGGTCGACCGTCTCGTTATGCCTTGCGATTGACTGGCCACCAGTTCAGTACTCGGTCGTTTGGTCGCCCGGAAGGTTATTGATGATTACCATTTAAATCGTTGCTCAAATTCCCTAAATACAAACTGCAAATTATTATTTAGTCATACTTAATGCCCTATTAATTATTAGGCTAAAGAAAAGCTCCAAATTTCCCGTACTTTTATTGTGTTTTGTTGGAGAACTTAAGACCCTGACTGACGTCCCTTCCTAAGGGGACAACTCATGTACATACAAACTCTAATAAACTCACACGTCCACTCAGTGAAACTGCTCAGGGCCATTGTTGGCTTTTATTGATGCGTAGACCGTGTTGTTTTACCTTGTTTTGTCGCCGGTCTTTTGGTCGCCCGTTGTTTGGGTCCGGGCGACCAAAAGACCGGCGACCAAAAGACAGCGACCAAAAGACCGGCGACCAAACGACCGCACGCGACCAGTTCAAGGTGTGCCCCACCTGGTGCCCAAAGTCAGCTGGGATAGGGTCCAGCACCCCATGCGAATCTTTTGAAGATAAGCGGTTCAGAAAATGAATGAATGAAGATTTCCAGTTGCTGTTCGTCCTACTTAACGACCTCCTCTCTTTTCAAGGTACGGGGTGCTCCAGCCATTGCCATTGTAGGTTGCTTGAGTTTGGCTGTGGAATTAAAAGCAGGGGCTGGTGGCGATGACCCGGTGACATTCATCCGAGAATCTTTATGTCACCTGACGTCGGCCAGGCCCACGGCTGTTAACATGGGACGTGCTGCCCGCGAATTAATGGAGTTTGCTGAGAACGAGAGCATGGAGAAGAACACAGAACAGCTGAGAGAAAGGTACAAATAACTTTTAATTGAACTTATCTTGGTGGCAGGACACCATTAATTGTACTTTTTAAATTGTACCATTTAAAAATGCACATATTAAAAATACTGAACAACAATATGAACACGGCACTTTAATTTATCCTCCCATTTTTTGTAAACTGGATTAAATGATTGATCATTTCTTCCCAGAATTTGAGTAATTTCTCTTAAATATTGTCACACATCAGCATTTCTTTCTCGATTTTTTTTCCCCTTCCTTTTAGTAGCTACATCATACACCTAGGCCAAGGGTGTCAAACTCGGGTTGGTTCGCGGGCCGCATTAACGTCAACGCCATTTCATGTGGGCCGGACCATTTTAGATCTAATATTTTGATTCCTATTTTTTTAAATTGGATTAAAAGAACTGGATCAAACGCCCTAAATAGTATGTTTTTATAGATCTAAAACTGTTTATTTGAGCTTTTTTTTCTTAGTCATGGAAAATGTCTTATTTTTTATTTCAAATAGAAACATATTTTTTTAAAGTGGAAAACGGAAAATATTTGTATATTTATTTTTAGATTTTACAAAATGCTTTTTGAACTAAAAACACAAAAGAAAAAAAATGGATTAAAAAAATGAAAATCAGGAAATATAATGTACATATATATAATCATTTGAATTTGATCCTAAAACAGAAAGTTGGCATCATTTACTTTCTCGGGCCGCACAAAATGAGGCGGCGGGCCAGATTTGGCCCCCGGGCCGGCTCTTTGACACCTGTGACCTAGGCAATGACTGACAGGTAGTGTTTGGTTTTGGATTGTATTTTATTTTGCGGCATTGTACTACAAATTCTTCTTAATTACATCTGTCTAAGAATTCATTTTCCAAAAGTCTAATCCATACGTTGTGCTTTTATTACTAGGGTTAGTGAGCCCATGGGCAAACTTTTATTGCCCATTCTCATGCATGCCATGACACACTTGATTTTAATATCCATATGGTTGTTTTGCACAAGGATATTTTGGAAATGAAAGTTCCGGTGTAGAATCAACTTTTGTATGACATGCAAATTACACCAGGTAATAGATTTTGCTTTTAGTTATTATCATTTTATTGTCTTTTAAACCTTACCCTATCTGTGCATTCCTCTTAAAATCTAGCAGATTGGAAATTTGGCAGCTCCTATAGTTTTTGCCATCTGTCTTGATAGTTTTGTGTGTTATTTTTGTAGTCTGATGATGGCCTACCTGCTCTTCTTTTCATGAAGAACTTCTAAATGCTTCTCAATATTTTCATTTAGCTTTAGTAGACTTTTAGCATCCTATGACTAAGTCATTTGACCCTTGGTAATCAGATGACTAAGAACAATACATTGGTACTTCTACTTATGAAATCAATTAGTTCCAGAATTCGTTTCGTAACTTGGATTTTTTGTAAGTAGAGCAGTACTTTATATGTACAAATTTTCTAGCGATGGTGTGAATTTTGAGGCATTTATATTGGAAATTTGGTACTTTGCTTTAAAAAAAAAAGTGGCAATTTTTTTAGATTTCCGGAGTTTAGGGAGATTGTCAGGGGTTCTAGAGTTTGCGTTATTTGTCCGGGTAAACTTCATAAAAGAAACATTTTAAACGTCTTTTTAAAAATGTTTAAATTAGTGATTTCCTTTTGCTCTTTCACATTGGCTTTATGTAACACCACTCCTCAAGCAGATCCAAGCCTACAGTCAATACTGTAAAAAAACATTGTTGAACCCAATGGAGAAATGCACTCTTCTCCAGTTTATATGTATGATTCAGTTTCTTTTTCAAATTCCTAATATGATTTGGAAACATGCTTTTCAGAATCGTCTTTTTTGTTATTCAGAGACCATGAAACTGAGAAGTAGCTTAAAAAACTCTTAGTTTCAGAGTAGTTGGAGTATTCTCCTCTTGTACATGCTTTGTTTGTGATTAAAAACAGAGCAGAAGTCTCTTGTTCAAAGGACATTGTGCTTAGAAGTTGTTTTTTAACGTGTGTTGTGGCAAGTTCCTGCCTCATCAGTTAGAAGTAATTTTAATTCATCGTTGTGGAATTTTCTTTCTTTATGGGCATTGTCATTTTGCTAAGGTTGCCTATGTAATTTTTTTCTTCAAACTCATTTATATTCTTACATGCATGCTTGTAAATTGCATACAAACTGTCATTTTGTGACCCCATAGTGTAATAGCTTGGATTGAAGACATGCTGGCGCGAGACGTCAATGACAACAAAAAGATCGGTGACTTTGGTGCCCAGCATATCCTTTCAGGTGTCCCGAAGGACTCAGTGACGATTCTCACACACTGCAACACCGGGTCACTTGCCACGGCTGGATACGGGACTGCACTAGGTAAGACTTAATTGTGAGAGGGGACTATTTTGACCCTCGTGGTGTTAGTCTAAGCATGAGTCTGGCTGTGCAGGAGTTGTGCGAAGCCTCCACAGGATGGGGAAGCTGAAACGTGTATACTGCACAGAGACCAGACCATACAACCAAGGGTCTAGACTCACGGCCTACGAAGCTGTAGCAGAGGGAATTCCTGCTACCCTCATCACTGACAGCATGGCAGCCCTCACCATGAGAGAAATGAACATCACAGGTTTTGTTTTCTCCTCATTCATTTCCGTTTCACATCGGTCTCCTGTTAATCCTGTTTTTCCATTGACTTTCGCTCCCAGCTGTGGTGGTAGGGGCAGACAGAGTGGTTGCCAATGGGGACACAGCCAATAAAGTGGGAACATACCAGCTAGCCATTGCTGCCAAGCATCATGGGATTCCTTTCTATGTGGCGGCTCCGAGCACGTCATGTGACCTGAGCCTGGAAAGTGGCAGGGATATCATAATCGAAGTTCGTCCGCCTGAGGAACTGACCAGTATAAATGGAGTCCCAATTGCTGCTTCTGGTAAGTAAAAGCTACTTGTGCATGTCAATGTGTGAGCTCATCCTCACATAATTCAGGTCATTTGAAATTTTAGTTTTAGTATGACTCAACTAAAACTTGGTTTGCCTGGTAGCCGCTTTGCTCACTTTAAGCTTCCGACCGCACAAAAGACCTTAACGTTGCAAAAGTGAACGCTCGTGTCACATTGTCTTCAAAAACTGTACTGTAAATACAATACCTACAACTGTGAACTCACAACTTTGAGCAAACTACACTTGTATGTAAAGGAGAAAATGAATATCAATATTACAATACTTCATACTTCAAGTGTCTTTAGTTTGCTGTCAGCTTTGACGTCTCCTTTTTTGTTTTGCAAAAATGCAGTGAAATGAATACACAGAATATTGCTATACATATTTTTTAAGGGTAATTGATTGATTGTTTTTGTGAATGGCCAAGCTTGTTCACTTAAAATAAAGTTATCAGGCATGCTACCTAGTCTAGTAATACAATATGACAGACTACCATTATGTTGTACAGACGCTCCCCTACTTACGAACGAGTTAGGTTCCGAGCGATTGTTCATAAGTTGAATTTGTTCGTAAGTTGCTCATTGCTATATTTTGTATTATAATTTATGTTTAAGGCCTATATAAGTAGATTGAAGATTTATATAAGTGCATTTGTATGTTTAAGGCTTGTATAAGTAACACGCATTGGTTTGTACTGAAAAAAACATTTAATAACATGGAGAGAATACATACAGTACTGTATACATACATTAGAGAGAGAGAGAAAGATTTACTAGAAACTGGCCGAAAGAAGCTATCTAATGACGATTGCAGTTTTCTTTTTTTCATCATAAATGATGCGGTAGCACTGTATGGCATCATTCAATTGATTTGCAAACTTTGTGCAACGTTAAATATTTGGGTCCTGCTGCTCGATCTTTATGTTTATAAATGGTACTGAGGGTCGAACGATTCAAGTTGTATTCACGTGCAACACTCAACACTTTCTGACGTGCATCAAGCTTCGTTATTATTGCCACTCATTTCAAATGAAATGGCTTGCCTCTTCCTTGCACCTCCCTCAATAGAAGCCTTTCGATTTTCACCAACAATATTCAATAATGGATGCACGAGATATTTAATGATACAAATGAAAAAGGTTCTTTGCGCACTGGAGATACGTTCACGCACTTCCGCATTGCAACGAACTGGGCAGAGGAAGGTAGATGCTGGGTGAGCTGAGCGCTCACAGCGCCAGGCGTCGGTATTAGCGGCGGAAAGAAGCACTACTCGGAAAAAGGCGCGCAATACAGAATTGAACTTACGAACATTTTTCGACATAAACGCAATTTGCAGACATGTTCGTATGTACCGTTGTTCGTAGGTCGAATGTTCGTAAGTAGGGGAGCGTCTGTACTATATATCTCTCATCTCATTTTCTGAACCGCTTTATCCTCATTAGGGTCGTGGGGGGTGCTGGAGCGAATCCCAGCTGTCTCCGGGCCAGAGGCGGGGGACACCCTGAATCGGTGGCCAGCCGCAGGGCACAAGGAGACAAAGGACAACCATGCACGCTCACACCCATACCTAGGGGCAATTTGGAGTGTCCAATCAGCCTACCATGCATGTTTTTGGAATGTGGGAGGAAACCGGAGTACCCGGAGGAAACCCATGCAAATTCCACACAGATGGACACGAGCTGGATTTGAACCCAGGACCACAGAGCTGTGAGGCCGATGCGCTAACCACTTGTTCCATCGGGCCGCCCTGATTTTAATCTTGTAATAGTTTAATTTTATTCTCATATTAAGATTTTTCTCTCAGAACATTAAAATGCATGATTTCCTGCGGCACACCTGACCATCTCTAACGTGGCACAGTGGTTGGGAAACACTGCGGTAAAGTATAATGTAGCGCAATGCACTGTAAATTACCACCACAATTTTAAGCAGCAGGCATAAATGAATACTCACTCAGGTAATCATTACATTGTTAACCTTCAGTAATGCCGTTTGAAGTACAGAACACTGGCGGTTCAGTTCATCCCACCAATTCTTTGGGTTGTGCTTGTCTGTTATTTAGATTTGTCTGTTTGATTTGTTTGCACATTGAAAATTTCTTATCACCGCCTTTCTCTTCAATTTGTCTGCTGTCCCATCGACTATGAATCTGCAGGTATTGAGGTGTGGAACCCAGCATTCGACGTGACTCCCCACCAGCTCATCACAGGAGGCATCATCACAGAGTTGGGGTTATTCCTCCCTTCAGAGCTCCAGGCAGCCCTCACTGGCCGCCTCACTGCCCTCTAGATCCCCACCTGTTGGCCCTTTGGCGCCACTGCACCTTACTTTCAGACACTCAAGAACACTAGTAATTTAACTATCACACACACACACACAGTTATGTTGTAATTCAATTTTGATTTGGAAAACACACACACACACACACACACACACACACACTAAACAACCAAAACAGCCACGCTCTTGCACACACATACACAAGATGAATACATTGCAGGGAGTCAAACATTCATTTAGTTACCATTATTACTTTCTGTATTTTTCTTATTATTACTCCAATCTCACAGTTGTCATGCTGTGCATAATTTACAGATGCTTATTTTTCTTTCTGTGGGTGCTCAATGGATTCTAAACCTTCAATTGAGTTGGAGACAAATTCTGAGTGTTGATTGAGGGGCATTTTCGGGATAAAAAGACATCCCTATAAATCAGACTGGGTTTCATATAAAAGTTAGGATTCTAACTACCGATGGTTTCTGAAAGTACTGCTGTCCACTTGCACATACATGTGTGTCCTTGTTGGTAGTATGTACATACATTGTAGAAGGAAAAAAACACTCCTGGTTTAGATAATTCAAATGAAACATGTTGGCATCAAAATGTTATATTAACATTTTCTTTTTTGTCTGTGTAGATACTTAGGTGGGATTGCCTTTCAAATCTTTCATTTATTAGCCTGTATGCATCATTTTGAAAAAGGTCAACATTTTAATAGGCCCTTATGATACAATATTACTTGTCAAATATTCCACTGAAAGTATATATGTAGCCATTCTTTTTTTCAAACCACACGCACCATGTTAATTGTATATTGCACTCATGAGAGTAAAGCAGTGGTGGACCGTCAGGGCCTGCAAGGTCTCTGCTGGCCCCAAAAAATATCTGAATCACAGACTGGTGTTAATTATATTTTGTCCATGAATACTTATTAAATAATTCCAAATTGTCTGTCAGCTCCCTTTCATTGCACTGCTTCCAGATGTGTGTTTTCATATTGAAGCATTGAACCAATCACAATTCAGCCATTATTTGTTGCCAGGATCAGAAATCTGCCTCAAGGCCTTCACAATCAATTCTGCAGGCTCTGCTGCATTAAACAAGCGTCGATAATACTGTTGCTTCAACCAATCAGAATTCAAATTGGTGACACCAAGGCCTTCTCGCAGGCGTAGGGATACGTAATTGCTTTCACCAACTGTGATTGGCTAGTGATAGAGTGGACTAGCCAGAGCTACCAAGCTGCAGTAGAGGTTTTATAGCCATAAAATTAGGGTTGGATTGATTCCGATAGAAGGCGCTACTAGAAAATGCAGGGACAGCCACTGATATATATAGGTATGTACACCAGTGGTGGACCATCAGGCTCAATTGATTCCTAAAAAATATATACCGGTAGCGTGATAAAAATGCACTCTGGGCAGTAAATTGCTTTACGCCTTACCTCGTCGTGCTAATCGTCCGGAAAAGCTGTTCTAAAGGACGAGACACTGCGCATGTGCTTAATTTACGCAGCTGCGTCGACAATAGGCGGAACCACGCCCTTATTGACCCGCCATATTGAATGTGGAAAAGATGGTGTTGCTTACCGCGCTCCATGAGTTGGTTTGTCCTCCCACCTCAATATCCATGTTTTGAAGATGACAGAATAGTCGTGAGTTTTGTGGTCTTGATGCTATGAAACATTATTTGTCAGTACACTAATGTTACCAAATATTGAGTCACATTTTTACTTAATATTTTACATCAACTCACCTTTATTCCAGAGTGTCCAATCAGCCCACCATGCATGTCTTTGGAATGTTGGAGGAAATCGGAGCACCCGGAAAAACCCCAAGTTGGCCTCGACTTAAATGCATTCTGTTGCAAAGTTGACGAAGCAAACCGAAGAGAACAGAAGAATACAACATAATTTTCAACCACTGTGTATTGAGCTCAACATGACAATTATTTGTGACAACACTCATGGTTTTTCAATTAACCTTGTAGGCTTGGGATGTTACATTGGGTCTCACTTCAGGGATTTCTATAATAAACTTCTGTTTATGCATTAGAGGGTTTTTGTCTAATTTTGTTATGTTCACTTTTTTCCCATTCTGTTTTCTAATATGTAAATGGATACAATGCAATCAGTTTCAATCTTTTCTCACAAGAATAAAATGAATACAATGATACAATCGCAGTGAAAACGCTTGTTTTTATCATGCTCTCATGGTGTTATGTGCCATAATGGTCAATGGGTGGCGGTATAGGGAAAACTGGATCACGTTGGTAGAAAACAAATGAGATTCACGCTTCCTGTTAGCCAACATGCCGCAAGGTTCGCAGAAGTTTAAAGTCCAGCGTCCTGGTACCGCGAAAAAACAACAACAAAACAAGCAAAAGGGACCGAAGAAAGGAGGTACGATTGGCATCTTTCACAGTTTGAAAATTTAGACGAAAAACAAAACGTGGAATCAATCAGTGGTTTGAAACAGCAAAATCACGTGGCTTCGTTGTGCCTCTGTTTACACTGACTGTCCACTGATTACACGCCCAAACATAAAAAAAGAAAATATAGATATATTCTTTAAACCTGTGAACAGAGATGTATGGGGTCTTCATGGTTAGTTTCTCTTAAAAGCTTTGGACGTCACCTATGATAATACACAATCCCAGTTTCCTTAGATATTGGTCTTTAAAAAAAAAGAAACTATAACATGCTTATAACGATAAAATTCGTAAGAAGGGATTTTAAAAGAAAATAAAACTAGTATTATTTAAAACAACAAACCTATTTCAATAAAAGCTTCATTTTCGGAACCACTTATTCTCACAAGAGTTGCACGGGAGGATGAGGGGTGCTGGAGCCTATCCCAGCTGACTTCGGTCACCATGCGGGGGACACCCTGAATTAGTTGCCAGCCATCACAGGGCACAATGAGACAAAAAACCATTTTGGAGTGGTCAACCAATCTACCATGCATGGTTTGGCGATGTGGGAGGAAACCAGAGTACCTGGAAAAAACCCACGCACGCCCATGTTTAACATGCACCCTTCACATAGTTAAGTCAGAACCCACCGAGAATTGAACTCTCGCACTGTGAAGTGGATTTGCTAACTACTCTAACACTAGGCCACTCCTCATTTAAAAAATTTTGTTGGTAATTTTATACTCCACTCTTTTCTTCAAGAACACTGAGTATTATATGGTGACAACCGTTCAGAAAAAAAGTAATGATATATATGTTTTTTATCAAAGGAAGGATCATTGCACCCAAAAAGTCTAAAGTGATCCAACAACAGAAGCTAAAAAAGGTAAGATGTTTTACAAAAGCAAACATGAGCCTCTATTCTTTGCATCGCCTGTGTGGTCAAATACACACCAATTTTTTGAGGCTATTGCGATGCCATTGTTGTTTATAACTTTGGACCAACAATTACATACATACCGTATTTTTCAGATTATGAATCACATTTTTTTTCATAGTTTGGCCGGGGGTGCGACTTATACTCTGGTGCGACTAATGCGTGAAATTCTTAACACATTATTATATCATTTCACTTTTTATTTTCACACTAAACCGCAAGATGGCGCTCTAGGCCTGTGTTTCTAGAGTTATCCGAATAACTTAATATGTTACGTTGTTACTGACATTACCAGTCATGTAACCTTAGTATACCGTACACTAATTCAGCCTGTTGTTCTCTATTTTATTTTAATTTTAAATTGCCTTTCTAGATGATATGTATGTTTTTGGTATTGAATTTTATCAAATACATTTCCCCCAAAAATGCGACTTATACTCCTGTGTGACTTATGTTTTTTTTTTCCTTATTAATTATGCTTTTTTTGGCTGGTGCGACTTATAGTCCAGAAAATACGGTATACGTATTGGAGTAAATGACATTAAATGTTTGTATTGATGTACAACATTGGCACAGCTCTGTTATGAATGATTCAGTGATGAAGTTATCAGTATTTCATGTCTTCTCTAAGGATCTGGAAGTTGCCATTAGGAACAAGATTGAACATGATGTGACGCAGAAGGCGAGTTCATCCCTACACAAGCCGCTTAGCGTGGTCAAAGGCGCTGAGCGCAAAGACAAGACGGGACCACCTCGACCAGGAAGCAGTTCCAAATAGGTCTGCATACTATGAACATTAGGACTCAACAAGCAAAAGTTTCAGGTGGACTTCAAAGTTTCTGGATGCTGCACACTACTCAACACTGACTACTGTCATTTGTGTTGATGCAGTTATGAAAAAATATCTGCATATTTTAGCCGTAGTAATATGACTTATCAGTCATATTACTATGGCTAAAATATGCAGATATATAATTGTAGGAACAAAAATGTCTAACTTATAAAATTCTTACAGAGTAAAATATTTTCAACAGGTGTTTGATTTAATAAACCAATTCAACTATGAAATGCTCATTCAACATTTGTTCATAGTTTTTTTTCTCTTCCAAAATTAAAATGCACACAACTACTCTACATATAATAACTTTCGGACCGTTCCATTGCTAAGCGTGTATCACATAAATTTTATTCCCATATTCTTCCTACTCTTTCGCTTCAAATCAGGCCTATCCCAGCTCCTTCCAGCCTGAGTACAGGTGCATTGTGGGGTGGTTAATGATGACCTTTTTGCTTAGTGAGAAAACCCTGAAGTACTAGAATACAAACGCTGCCATAATTGCTGTACTTCAGAAGTCGTTCAAGTAGATAATGACCCTCCGTAAGAATTTTATTGCCATCTGGTGGTATAAATTAGTCATAGGTGTGAAATCTTTTGGATAGAAAATACTGTTAATCAAACAGACTAAAACGAATTGTCTAAGATGTTTTATGCCATATTTTTTATCTTACTGTATATTTCCTGAAAAGTATGCGGTTTAGAAAATGAATAGGCGTACAAGTGGGCCACATAACACTCCCACTATGAGTGATTTATACATAGTTTTTGCTTAATATGCAGAAATCCTGGAAACTGTACAGAAGAGTTATCAGGAACAGAGTCAGGGTGCAGTATACTCCATTAAAAACACATTCTATCTCACATTGTTATTTTTTCAGTATTTTCAGTATGCTTTCATTTATATTCATTCATTTTTTGAACCGCTTTATGCTCAGTAGGGTTGCAACCCTTAAAAAACAAGAGTTCACAAAAATATATAACAAGAACCCAAAAACTAAGATTTTATTAAGCACTTTAAAATCAGATGGAAGTGTTTCAGTGAATGTTACAGGTTTTTGTCAAGGAAAATAGACCAGTGTTTTACAACCGTTTAACTGTGTGTTGGATTTATTTTGGGATGTTTCTATATGTTTTGTAAGCATTTTTAATAAGTAATAAGGCTATAAATTAATTCATGATTTATGTTGGGACCACGGACACTTTTTCCCCCCCATCGTCGCTCAAGGCCCCACAGCTCGAGGACACATTGTTTTCAGGACTGTGCGCTTTTCGGCAAGACACAACCTGTTTTTGGACGGGACTCTGGCCGCAGATGGCGATAATAGCATTATTGTTTGAAAATACGGCTGCTTGGTTTACCTTAGAATGCTTTGTTTACCTTATAATGAAAATATTATGCAATTCCTTACACCGTTGTTTTGGCTTGTTCAACTTTTATGCTTACTTCTGCAATTCTTACACAGTTGTTTTTCTAACCTTCTAGGGCAGGGGTGTCAAACTCATTTGGCATCGTGGGCCACATACGGCCTAGGGAGATGTCAAGTGGGCCGGACCATTAAAATTATACCATGCTCTGCCATAAATAACCCAAATATCATGTCTTTCCTTTGTTTTGGTGTAAAGAAGCACAAGAACATTAGGAAAATATTGAAATTGAATGAACTATCCTTTTTCAAAACATTTCATGAAACACCTCATATTTCCTTAGACAAATGTGCAATTGACTTTTATCATTCACAAATATGCATTGCAACTGATCCCACTGATTGTACAAAGGCACAAAACTTTAATTGGTACTGAAAAATATAGTCATGCACTTTAAGATTAAATGAGACTTTTAAGGAAAGGACTTTTTAAACCACTTACACATACGCATATAAAATCTAAATGTAATCCCTGCGTGCACCTTACAAACTAAGGAGAGTGATTTTAAATGTGTAATGAAGAAAGTGTTCGCCTGTCCTGTAAATCTGTAAACTTCATACATGAAACATACATACACATACAATACATACTGAAAATTTATGGAGTTGCTGCTGTTTTCAGTCTGTCTCAGTGATGCGGCTTGTCTTCTACTCTGATGGAAAGAGTGCGCCCCTTAGCGGATAATCCATGAATTGCAGCGAATTAAAAATATTAATTCCATGTCTTTTATGCATTTTTTTTCCACTTTCAAATTATCCTGCGGGCCTGATCGAACCTCCTTGGGGGCCGGTTCCGGCCCGCGGGCCGTATGTTTGACACCCTGCTTTAGCCAAATGAATCCCAATTGAAAAAGCATATCCAAGTATGTAACCTTAGAAGTCAAAAACAAACACTGAAGTGCATGTCACCGCAATGTTCATAATGTGCAATATTGTATCTTAAAGTATTAAAGCCCAACCAAAAAGTATTTACAGTACGTTATTATGAAAACAATGTATTTGTTTTGAAGTATTAATGCCCAACCCAAAAGTATTTGCAGCCCCAGCCCCCTGACTAATGCACTCTATGATGAAAACGATCTCTTTTTTTGTGTCTATGTGTAATAGGCGTGGCCGAGGCGTGGCTGTGGTCAGAGTTCAAAAGACCCGCCGCCACGCCGCCAGATGAGCCGGAGGCTGGGCGCGTTGGACTGCTGAGCTGCTCAGAATTGACGATTTCCCGAAGAAAGACCCGACAAACTTCTTCCAGGACAATGCAGCGCGTTCGGTACTTTGTCTTTTGGGGATTTCGTAGCCCCAGTTCTCATTTCAATAGTGCTTTTTGACGGGAACGTGCTTCATTGGCGTGATGTAGCCCCGACGTGGATGCAAACACAAATGTTTGCTAGCAAGTTGGCTACATTGCGTCACCTATTGCTCTTAATGTTTAAAAAGAAACCCTTCCATTGTGTGTTTCAGTCCCTCAACGAGGACAGACTGCTGGGAAACATCAAGAATGTGGCCATAACGGCCAAAAAGGAGCAGTTTGTCGGCAAAGTGAGTCTTTTTTTAATAGCTTCTAATTCCTCTACCCGTGTAATTGGATTGGATAACTTTATTCATCCCGTATTCGGGAAATTTAGTTGTCACAGTAATGTTTAGATATCAGCGACCAGTGTTCACGGCTTTCCTAAATTAGCTTGTTTAGCATCATGATACACTCCAATTTTGAATGAAGACACTAACTGGGTTGGCGTTGATTTTTAATAGCAAGATCCTGTGTGGGTAACTCACACTCACACTAGAGCCATCAAGTGGAGGTGTAAGGAATAAACAGTACACTTCTAGAATACGTATATACCTTTGCCCTTCCCTTTCCTAAAGGAAGACTTCAGGGCTTGGACCTTTTGATTTTTAATTGTGGTTTTGACAAAACCTAAGCGAGACATTCATTCAACCGTAGCGCAGGGGTCATTTTTGACTCGTTTAAACAACCATTTTTCCTCCGTCTAAGAGCTTTGTGAGACGTATTTTATTTTTTTCATTGAATGGGAGTCATTTGTGCATCAAAATGGTTAAATAAGCAATGGCATAATCATGCTGTGGTGTTTTGCAGAAGTTTAAAGCCACGGAGATGGTGGAAGCTGTCCAAATCTACAAGACCAAAGAAGTCGTGTATGACGTAAGACCTGTTTTTCAGGTTATTTGATTTATTATTTTCATGTCATGTGTACTAAAAATACTCTATTTTGCTTCTCTTCAAGGTCCACCCAAGTTTACCAAATCAACGCTAAAGAAAGGTGACTTTGGAGTGTGGCACAGCCTTTGACACCAACATCTTGAGGGCCCCTATCCAGTATGTTTTCCATATCTCCCACCACATCTGAAAAGAGAGGTGGGTCCTTCTGATGTTGGTAAAACCTAACTTAGTATTATTGTTTTTTGGTCAAATCTTTTGACCTAACTGGCCCCCAGTCTATTTTTTTTAATGTTGGACTTAATCTATTGTGCTTTAACCCTCTTTTTTTTCTCCCCAGAATTCCATCCAGTGCCAAGAAGAGTGTCATCAATGGAAACACCACCTCCTCTTTAAATGCTGGAACACCTATGTGAATTTCTCAATTACCCCATTTTGTGGGAAAATAAAACCTCTGAAATTTACTCATGTATTTTTCTTCATAGAACTAGCAAAGGAATGCAAGCAACATGACATTTTAGAATTTTTATTCAAAGAAATACATTTGCACACTTAGGATCACATTGCTTGGCGTAGCTGGTATTCTCCACCTGTAGAATAAACACCAAAAAAAAAAAGACCATTGAGGGTCTTGGGTCTTTTTTCCTCCAAGTGTTTTAACAAAGACAAATAACACTCAAATCTCTTTTATTGAAATTTCTGATTGAAAAAAAAAAAAGAAATCCTCACCTTAGGGATCGGGACATCACCTCTAAAATAAGAGGGGGTTAGTAAATTGCAACTTTAGTCAATGAAATAATGTGAGATTGGAATGTTTTGACTTGGATACATTACAATATAACCCGGAAATAAGCTGCTTCCGGTAGCCAGCGCTATCGCATTTCGATCTTAATCCATATGAAATACATATGCGTGCTTTGTGTGTCTAAAATACAGAAATAGCACTCGTTACTGACACTGCGGCGTAAGAAACGATGCGCCAAATAGGCGTGAAAATACGGTATTAACCTCAAAGCAGAGTTCAGAGACGATGCATCATCTTCAAAAGGGCAACCTGGGAAGATCACCTGGTCCTCCAGGGTCTGGACATCACCATGGACCTGGTGCATGCAAAAAAATAGAGCAAAAGTTATCATATACAGAGACTGGAGATTCAACAGATGTGTTTAGGTGGTTTTTTTTGGTCATTAGTATTACCTTGATACCTTGGCCCAGTCTCCTCTCCCCTCAAGGGTGTGCATGGTTCTGGACACACGGGAACAGCTTCATCTTGATTTAACCAAGCTATTTGGGAAGTGCAAACAATTATTACAGGAAAGAGAAATCTTAAAGTAAATGATCAAGATAACGAATGAAAATAAGTTAGTGAGTGCTCGGTGCTAATTTCCCCTTTCCAGACAAAGCGATTCAATATACAGACTGATGTTAAAAACTAGGAAAGTCGGCTTAACCATTTTGGTATCAATGATTTTTGTTTAAAACAGAATTACAAATTGGAAAAGGGAGTTTAGCAATCGCAGTGAAAACTATCATTACATTCAACACACCTTCACCTGGCAAACTGACCGTTGATATCTCGGCTTTGTTTGATAAAATGAAGTCTTCCCCCACGACTCAATAATGGAGAGAATACGGACAAAATACTTTTGAAGTCAAATGTCGTGAGGCTAATGCTAAGCTAGCTAGTGACATGCCAAGGAGCCCATACTTCAAATGTCGACGGTGTGTTCGACCTGGCAATAAACTAACAGATTTGTTGGCGTTTTGGCTCAATTGATTCCTAAAAAAATCTCCCGGTAGGGTGTTAAAAATGCACATAGGCCAGTAAATTGCTCTAGTCTAGGGCTTACCTCGTTTGGGTGCTAGTCGTTCGACCGACGGCATGGAAATGGCTGTGCAAATGGGGCGAGATGCTGCGCAGGTGCATAATTTAAGCACCTGCGTTACCAATGGGCGTAACCACGCCCATAGGAGGTGATTTGTCCTCCCGACTCATGACCATGTTTGGAAGATGACGTACTATAGTCGCCATTTTTGTAGTCTTGATGCTGGAAAAGAGTGTGTTCGGTTTTTTTTAAATATAAAAAGCCTTACTTTGCATGGTCATTTAAAAAAAATAAAAAGCCTTACTATACATGATCATTTTTTACAAATTATAAAGCCTTACTATATACTATGTCGTATTTTAAGAAAAAAAGCCTTACTATACTATGTCGTTTTTTTTAAAGAAAAAAAGCCTTACTATATACACTATGTCGTTTTTTAGGAAAAAAACCTTACTATACTATGTAGTTTTTTAGGAAAAAAGCCTTACTATACTATGTCGTTTTTTAGGAAAAAAAGCCTTACTATACTATGTCGTTTTTTAAGAAAAAAAGCCTTACTATACTATGTCGTTTTTTAAAGAAAAAAAGCCTTACTATATACCAGGGGTGTCAAACTCATTTCGCATCGTGGGCCACATACGGCCTAGGGAGATGTCAAGTGCGCCGGACCATTAAAATTATACCATGCTCTGCTATAAATAACCAAAATATCATGTCTTTCCTTTAATTTGGTGTAAAGAGGCACAAGAACACTAGGAAAATATTGAAATTGAATGAACTATCCTTTTACAAAACATTTCATGAAACACCTCATATTTCCTTAGACAAATGTGCAATTGACTTTTATCATTCACAAATATGCATTGCAACTGATCCCACTGATTGTACAAAGGCACAAAACTTTAATTGGTACTGAAAAATATAGTCATGCACTTTAAGATTAAATGAGACTTTTAAAGAAAGGAATTTTTAAACCACTTACACATACGCATATAAAATCTAAATGTAATCCCTGCGTGCACCTTACAAACTAAAGAGAGTGATTTTAAATGTGTAATGAAGAAAGTGTTCGCCTGTCCTGTAAATCTGTAAACTTCATACATGAAACATACATACACATACAATACATACTGAAAATTTATGGAGTTGCTGCTGTTTTCAGTCTGTCTCAGTGATGCGGCTTGTCTTCTACTCTGATGGAAAGAGTGCGCGCCTTAGCGGATAATCCATGAATTGCAGCGAATTAAAAATATTAATTCCATGTCTTTTATGCATTTTTTTCCACTTTCAAATTATCCTGCGGGCCTGATCGAACCTCCTTGGGGGCCAGTTCCGGCCCGCGGGCCGTATGTTTGACACCCCTGTTCTAGGGTGTTATTCTACTGTCTAAGACAATTGTTTTGATTACATAACGATGTTTTCCGTTTGTCGCGATTAAATACAATGAATCAGATACTGCCAACGAGAATGCCTTGTGGACGGGACGACGTCACAAGTGTACCTCCTTGCAAGTTGTAACCAGATATGTGAAAGATGTCTTCCAATTTTAATTAAATATTACTAATAATGATTTAAGGGTATTAATCATAATTCCAACACTGTGTCACACTTTTTGCATTGCCCAAATCAAGGCACACCACCTGCTAAAAAACATGCAATTTAAAACTAGCACCTATATTTAATATACCAGGCTATTCTAATCAAAGTTTTATCAACACCAATCAAAAAATAAATTAAAAAAAATAGCTGACCCCAAACAACTTCCGGTTCATGTGATGTAAAAATAAGTGATGTACTGATTTTATTCTTATAATGTCTTGCCTTTGTTACACCCTGCATTCGATCTTGACACACAGGGGGAAATAATCAGAACAGCGAGATGTTGTTGTTACTTCAATCCAACTTTTACTGTAATAATTAACACAAAAACCCATAACATACAATTAAACCCATATATATACATTATCAACACGTTAGAACCCAAAACATAATGTACAATTACACCTATATATATATAAATATATATATTATCAACACTTTAGAACCCAAAACCCAATGCACACACACACTCGTTCAACACACGGTCATAACTTGTTATATCTTTTCCTTTTACAACTTGTAGTAGTCCTACTATTATTCAACAGGGCAAACAATGCAATATCAATAATATAAAATCCTTTCTATGACCGTTATAGACACTGTCAACGATAATGGTGGCCGAAGGTAGCGTGCTAAATGCTATTCCATGTGCGTGACCGAGACTCTCACATTCACGCCCGTAATTCAAACGTAAATAAACATTAATAACCATTATCTCTTTTCTCACACGCTAAACAGTGTATATTACAAACCCCAAACTCAAACAGCCTTTACAACAAACAGCATACCTTGACACACAGGGGGAAATAATCAGAACAGCGAGATGTTGTTGTTACTTCAATCCAACTTTTACTGTAATGATTCAGCACACCTCCCGTGCCTCAAGCTACTTGCTAAGACATCAATAATCGAATACCGATCTACTTTAACATGCCCCACACTTGCCATGTGGATCCAAGGGTCACCAATCGAACACCGATAGACACATTCAATCCAAACTCGTCATAGCTTCTTTACATGCAATCGTTAATAAATCAAACACTCTAGCATGTCACACTAATAAATCAAACACTCTAGTATGTCACACTAATAGATCAAACACTCTAGTATGTCACACTCTCCCCCACAAAAACAAATGTCGTCCCGACATCAGTATATTCCAAATATCTTCCCCTTGTTGGTTGTTATGCTGAACAGTCTAGCGAACTTGTCATTTCACATCCTCTTCTGTAAACTGATACTCATGAAAACTCCAGGCGGCAAGGGCCACAGTTCAAATATAATCCACAACTCGTACGGTCCACGTTCACTGGATGGAAACTGTAATCACAGTCGTAACAGTCCATGTTCGCATAATACATGCCACCCTTGTAGGCTCAAGCCTGTTGGAGTCCATACATAAAGGGTGGTTGAATGTAATATGGCTGCAGGTGTACTAACCAAGGAACCACTCCTGGTGCAGGGTAAGGAGGTAGCAGCTGATGTGGTGACTGAGTACTATAACAGGAGGGGACACCAAGCTGATCATAGGTCGTTCGTCGTGGTGGATGTCTCTCCCTTCTTGGCCGTTCATAAGTCAACGCCTCAGGTTCATTCACAGTGGTTGGCGGAGAGGTCTCTGATAAATGATCATCACGAGGATCTTCAACAGCCAGATTTGTTCCCTCACCAGGCAGGTCCTCCAGCTGATAGTCCTCTTCTGCTTGTACTGGTCCGGAAACAGGGCCCTTCACTTCGAGTCTCTGATTCGCTGGCAGTGGCCTGTGCTTAGACTCCATCCCTTGGGCATCTCTCTCATTTAGCACCTGGAGGGGCTCGTAGTGAAAGTCATCTTCGTAACCACTGTCTTGGTCTGTCTCTTGAAGATGAGATACCGGCTGCTGTTTATTTCTCTCCATACTCTTGTCAATTTTTCCTCCTTCTGGTGTCAGGTTTTTTATCAGGATGCGCTCTCCTGGTTGTAGCACGGAGCTCCTCACTTTGGTGTCATAGTGCTTTTTACCTCGTTCTGCAGCTTTTCGTACACTCACGGTGGCAATGGTGTACGCCTCCTCCATCCCTTGTCTCCCTTTCTCCACTTTGGCCTTGTATAACTCCAGCTTGTCAGCTTTGATTGCGCGTTCTCTCAGCGCATCCAGTTCATCGCGATAGGCGCGGGCTGCACGGGCGTCTACGAGCAGCCTCAAATTCTCCTGCTGGAGCCTCTTTATTTCTTCCTCCATGTTTTCCTGCTGGTGTCTGTTGTCCAGCAGTTGTTCATTCCTCTCTTCTAGCTCTTGTCTAAGTCGTCTGATCTTTGCCTTTGAATCGGCAGGTTCCACCATCAGGTGTTGCTGAGTTCCCACCTGCTGCTGTTGCATGCTGGGAGGATTGACGATGGCCAGTGGACTGGGTGTGCCACAAAGCACACGAACCACACCTTCCCTTTCCCGAGTTAGCTCTGCTATAGTCTCTTCTTTTAGTGGTCTGCCTCCTCGGATTTTACATCCAGCTTGGAAATGTTCTCCACTACCACACCGATAACAATGTGTGCACTTCACATCTCGCCCTCCCTGCTGACAAGCACAACACCTTCTTGGGACATAAGCAGGGCGGCTAGTGTTCCAGGGGGGTGCTGGGGGCTTGCTGTAGTAATTTTGTTTTGCAAAAGGTGGCTGGGGCTTCCTAACTGGTCTTCTAACTGAAGGTGGGAGGTAGGACTGAGGCTGAAATGTAGACTGCTGTAGTATCTCCTTTATCTGAGCTATTTCTGCACTGAGATCTTTAAGAGAAGCAACACTTGCCTTAAGTTCAGTCAACTCCGCTCGTACCTCAGGGGACACTTTTGGTTTTTCTTCTACAGGGCAATTGGTAGGTCGTAGTTCTTCTGACTGCACCTTGCTAACATGTGTCGCTGCCTGTGGGGTACTAAACTTCTTTTTATTTCTCCTTTCCACTTCATTAGCACAGGCTATATTTAACCGCTCTAGTAACAGTTCATCTGAAGTCTTACAGTCCAGCAAGAGAGGCTGCATATCTACCCTCACACTGTCACTCTGGAGACCAGTGAGTATTGTGTGCAAGCACATACGCTGGACTAAACTTGGGTCATACTGGAGTCCTGATTCTGATTCTCGAGATGCAAACAGTACCTTCTGCCTAAGACCCAAGACTCACATTAAGAAACTTTGAGGAGTCTCTTTGATCTGCTGCACTTCTGAAGCTAACTGCTTATAGAGGTCGGAAGCACTCCTCTCCTGAAAGTGAGTGCGTAGGATGCATTTGAGTGTGGGAAGAGTGAGGTTAGGTTTCTCTTCCAAATAATTACGTAGCTGCAAACTGGGGGAGATAGCTCTGATAACTGCATCAATAATTTCCACATCTAGGTAACCCTTATTCAGTCCATTTTCAATTTGATGAACAAGGCTGGAGAATGTCAGCTTGTCCCTTTGGCCTGGTTCACCTATCTGGCCAGCAATTTTGAAGTCCTTGCGCCAGTATGAGCTTGGCTGGGGCTGGGGAGACACACCCCCTTGAGGGTCCGCAGCATCTGGTAGCTGGGGCAAAGTTATTGGAGTCTCTTCCAATCTTGATCCTTGCTTTTCGTTTTCATCTATTTTGACTTCATGCTTCATATCTGATATTTTCTCTTTCAGTTTCAACAATTCAGACATGCCTTCATCCTCTACTTCCTCTAGTTCTTCTCTTTCTAGGTACTTTACAATGTGAGCCACTAATGATAGACGCGATTTCCGTTTAACACTTCTTAATATGTTAAGAAAATCACATATTTCCAGTAGGTTATTTTCCGTCAGGTTGTTCAATGTTCCTACCACCTCTTCGAGTAACTGTTCCATTTTGTTGACGATCTAGGAGCTCTGTTGACTGTACAGGAGTGAACTCTGAACTGGCACGTCTTTACTGTCCATCTGATGATCTCGTAGGCCTCAGATGACAAGTACTCAACCGCCAACTTCCAGTTCTTCTTAAACAGCAACACCTCCTCTCACTGCCATCGGCCTGGTTTTGTGGGGGGATTTAGCTGGCTCAGAATTCAGTGAGCAGGTCTTGGACACTGGACATCTGAACAGCAATCCTAGCGGTGCCTCCAAAATGTTACACCCTGCATTCGATCTTGACACACAGGGGGAAATAATCAGAACAGCGAGATGTTGTTGTTACTTCAATCCAACTTTTACTGTAATAATTAACACAAAAACCCATAACATACAATTAAACCCATATATATACATTATCAACACGTTAGAACCCAAAACCCAATGCACACACACACTCGTTCAACACACGGTCATAACTTGTTATATCTTTTCCTTTTACAACTTGTAGTAGTCCTACTATTATTCAACAGGGCAAACAATGCAATATCAATAATATAAAATCCTTTCTATGACCGTTATAGACACTGTCAACGATAATGGTGGCCGAAGGTAGCGTGCTAAATGCTATTCCATGTGCGTGACCGAGACTCTCACATTCACGCCCGTAATTCAAACGTAAATAAACATTAATAACCATTATCTCTTTTCTCACACGCTAAACAGTGTATATTACAAACCCCAAACTCAAACAGCCTTTACAACAAACAGCATACCTTGACACACAGGGGGAAATAATCAGAACAGCGAGATGTTGTTGTTACTTCAATCCAACTTTTACTGTAATGATTCAGCACACCTCCCGTGCCTCAAGCTACTTGCTAAGACATCAATAATCGAATACCGATCTACTTTAACATGCCCCACACTTGCCATGTGGATCCAAGGGTCACCAATCGAACACCGATAGACACATTCAATCCAAACTCGTCATAGCTTCTTTACATGCAATCGTTAATAAATCAAACACTCTAGCATGTCACACTAATAAATCAAACACTCTAGTATGTCACACTAATAGATCAAACACTCTAGTATGTCACACCTTTTTCTCCCAAGATTACTTCAATGGACATATTTGTTAAATGAGCTGAAACAGGGAATAATTTTAGTTTTTTTTGCATACTAGCTCGACATGTGCTCAATGATTAAAGAAAAAATGTTAGATTAGATTAGAACTTTATTTCATCCCGAATTCGGGAAATTTGAGTGGTATCAGTGTGTTGTTGATGTTGTGAACATTTAAAAAGCATGAAAATACACAAGTTGCTTAAAAATGTTGAGTATTTCTATAAAATCTGTGCACAGGTTATTACCAGTTATTGTTCACAGTTCTGGGGATCTAGGGTTCAAATCCAGGTTTGTCCATCTACGTGGAGTTTGCATATTCTCCCTGGGCCTGTGTGGGTTTTCTCCGGGTACATGTCTAAAGACATGCATGGTAGGCTGATTGGACACTAAATTGCCCCTAGGTATGAGTATGAGCGTGAATGGTTGTTTGTCTCCTTGTGCCCCTGCGATTGGCTGGCCACCAATTCCCCCGCCTCGTGGCCGTGTCAGCTGGAATAGGCTCCAGCACCCCCAGAAGATAAATCAGTTGAGAAAATGAATGAATATTCACAGGTAAAATGACTTAGGTGATATTTCTGTGATTTCAATGCATGAGAAATACCAGCAGAGCAGAAGCGTGTTATGACGTAAAGAATACACACGCACACGCTCCTCCTTTCTCCCTTTCGGAGCTCCAGTTCCAGGATCTCTGTGGACCTTACTTGAGTTGAAGTATCTTCAGCAAGGAGGTGCCAGGGCGATTTGAGAGGACACCAAATTAATTTGCAATTGACCAGGATACAATTTTACAGGTGAGGACTGAAACGATTTCCTCAACAAGACTATGCATGTTGACTTTGAGGGAGACCATGCTGCAAACTTAACGAAATGACAGAACTAATGTATCTTTTGTTTGAAACTCTAAATTTGTGTTTGTGATTGCAAAGAGCATTTCTGCTGAAAAAAAAATGGAGTATTTGTTAATTCTTTGTGAATGTTGCATGAAAACACCTAACCCAAATGACTTAATCTATTTTAGGTTTATAGAAAATCAAATCCCTCAAAAATGAGTTATTAGGTTTCCAAAGATCAGGATGAAGATGAGGATCAACGCCGTTATACTGATGACCACACTGTTTTTTGCAAGTAAAATGATAGGTAAGATTCTTTAAGATTCTTTCCAACACTATAAAGAATATATTTGTTGTCAATGTTGTTTGTCTCTTTCGCATTTTCATCCTTTTGAGCTAAATTTGGAAGTCTATGGTTCTCAACAGTATTACTACTTCATACTACTGCACTAATTTGGATTTATTCAAACGGGATCACTTGCTCAATTGCTCTTTATTTTTCTTTAATGGGTTATTTTCTGGCTGGTTCTTTAGAGATGTGAAAGATAATATTCCGTCAAAAAATATACAGAAACTCCTAACAACATGAAACTTGAGCTAGATGAGTAAACAGATTGAAATTGAATGACTTGAAATCCTTCCAAAACATAATGTAATAAAATCAATAAAACACTAAAGGAAATGATAGCAGTGCTCAGTTTTGATTGACTCATGCATTTCAATTTCAGCACATTGTGTTTTTTGCATTGTCTTTGCATCTTAGCATACTTAGAGGTATATTTTGAGTGGCTAATTTTGGTTTACAAACAATATCATTATGCAATATGAAAAAGTATACAGCAATAATGAGTCTTAGTGTTTTGGGTTGAAAGTCTTATATTGAATCTTGTTGGATGTTGCAGGTGAAAATAATGCGCTCAGTGAGTGTGTACACAAATGGCTGTGCAGTGTTCCGTATTTTTTCCTCTTTTTTTGTAGCCAACTGCATTGACCTGGTTGTATGTGGTGTCCATTAACTTAAAATATCTCTACCTAGAGGCAGATGGGTGCTCTCAATAATTTATCAATGGAACTTTCAACCTACAATCAAGGAAGCAGAAATCTGGCATGAAAAAATGGGCCGTGACTTGCTTTGTTTTCTAGAGAGTTCCCTCTTATTTTTTTTTCTTTGTTTGAAATCACGTATCAGCACTACTTCACGTCTGCGCCATTACAACTAGTCTGTTGTTGTATGACAGATAACAGAGTAATGCATTGTACTCAAGGCAAGGATAGCCTCAAGTCATGGTTTAAATTATTTAAAACAGGGAATCTATGCTTGTGTCTTTCACCACATTCTTTTGCTAGATGTGTGGTGGAGCAAAAGAAAAACATATAAAGGTCTTCAGTTTGAACCTTGGCTCCGGACCTCATTTTTTGAAGTTTGTACGTTCTGTTTTTGCACACGTAGATTTTCTTGCACCTCCTTATACCCTCTAGACCAGGGGTGTCAGACTCGGGTTGGTTCGCGGGCCCCGTTAACGTCAACTCGATTTCATGTGGGCTGGACCATTTTAGATAAACTTAGATAGACTTTTTATAATGGATTAAAAGAACTGGATAAAAAGCCCTGAATATTCCGTTTTTTTATAGATCTAAAACAATGTTTATTTTATAATATTATTATATAGTTTTAGATTTTACAAAATGAATTTTGAAATAAAAAACAGAAAAAAATGATTAAAAATTACAACTAATGATTTAAAAGGGGGAAAATCAGGAAATTTAATATACATCTATACTCTTCATTTTAATTTGATCCTAAAACAGAAAGTCGGCACTCATGATTTACTTTCCCGGGCCACACAAAATGATGCGGCGGGCCAGATTTGGCCCCCGGGCCACCACTTTGACACATGTGCTCTAGACATTGCAAACGCATGCATGCTCAGTTCATTGATGACTTTAAGTTGTTTTTCTTACACTACACAGTACTTTCTGAAATTTGCCCAATGGCAACTGATGTAATACGAATGAGGCAAAAAAAATCTACATATTTGTAGGAGAAAGCTGAAACCCATAGATAAATCCCATGTAAGTCTAAAGAACATCTTAAATACTGAGGCCTCTTATATCTCTGTACCTTCAGCTATTTATATTTATATTACTTTGTGTCGCGGGATGAAATTTCAATTCAGAACTTTGAAAACTGAGTCAGATTTATTGTGCAAACTACCATATCCACAGATGTTTTTACAATTGGAGTTTTTAGGAAAGAGATCCCATAATTTGATATGAGTTTACTTAATTGCAAGTAATTTTCATTTTTTTTTAACCAGGGTGCTTACAATGTTAATTGCAACGAGTAAGCATACAAATCCACTTGTGGAAAAAAATATTTGAAATGTAAAATATTGCTTTTTATTGTACATGTAACATATTTTTTCGCATATATACACCGTATTTGTCGCTAAAAAAAGATGATATAATGAAGGGTACGGCTTATATGTACGAATTTGACTTGACATGCACGAAACTGCAAGGTGACAGACAAAACGCCATAATACTAGACAATGCGACCGATCTGATAATTTATTTCAAAACAGAGAAAAGATAAACAGATAAAACGCTAAACAAAATTTATTTTGATGTCTATGAATGAAATTCAAGAAGAAAATAAACCGTATTGTGCATAAAACGTGAAAAAAAACTAACTTGTGCCTGCCATTGCTCACTCAGGGCGCCGCCATCTTTCCATAGTTAAACGTGCTCTGACTGGCCAGACGTGAGTAGCCTTGATACATGTATTCGTAGTGTTTACCATGTATACACATCCTAATAGTTGTTAAGGCTTATCGAAGGTCTTGTGGTCGATCATTAAAATATTAGCCTAGATACCTGCGTAATGTGTATCTCATGCTATTATTGCACCCAGAGACTTGGTGAAAACTAGAGCGCTACGGACACACTGCTCACATGACTTCCTTTTTGAATTTGTCTACGTGCCGGCAACACCCTTTCGGAATGTACGATCCAGCAGACGATCTTTTCGATTTATACAGTATCTCTGAAATACCACATGCGATGATTTCTCTTAAGATTTTACCTTCAAAGTAACACATTTGTACTCCCTATTAAAACCATGAATATGGAGGTTAAAATTGTGAATCAGGGGGTGTCTTATACGAGAGAAATTGTAAAATTAAACAATTTTAAGGCAATTTTAAGGGTACGGCTCATACGCGGAGGCGGCTAATATGCGAGAAAATACGATAAATTAAATTGTGTAATACCAACATGCAATTTTATTGCATGTTAAATAGAGAAATAATGGGAGTAATCCCCACAAAAGCTTAATATGTAATCGTGATGTAGTATATAACATATATAACAACATAAAACAAAAACAATGCTATGAGTTGTGTTGCTTTGCATTGGCAGGCTGCACAGCAGAGAGTGCTGAGGAGCGCCTCGTGAATTTCTTGTTAGGTCCAGAACGCTACAACAAACTAATCAGACCGGCTGTCAATAAGAGTCAACAGGTCACCATTTCTATTCGGGTGTCACTGTCGCAGCTCATCAGTGTCGTGAGTATATTCATTATCAGTTCCTCATTGTTGTTGTCTTAAGCATCATTATCTACCGTATACTGGATCCCCAGGTACATGGTATGTAGTTTGTGGCTAATGAGTCGAGCAGATTAGTTTGAGTTAAACTTTTGACACCCTTATAGTAAGTAACACATAATCGGAAGATGTCTTCTGGCCCAATAAGTACCGAAGCATTCATTCATTTTATGAACCGCTTATCCTCACAAGTGTTGTGGGCGGTGCTGGAGCCTATCCTAGCTAACTATGGGCACCAGGCGGGGCACACCCTAAATCAGTGGCCTGTCGTGCTCACACATACCTATGGGCAATTTAGAGTGTTCAACCAGCCAACCCTGCATGTTTTTGGGCTGTGGGAGTAAACCCACGCAAGCCCAGGGAGAACATGCAATCTCCGCACAGTGAGGACCAAACTGGGATTGAACCCTCGACCTCAGAACCGTGAGTCCGACGCGCTAACCACTCATCCTAGTATAGAAACAATAAAATAAAAAATAAAAAGCTTCCGGGTGGTCCGGTGGAACGAGTGGTTAGCGTGTCGGCCTCTCAGTGGGGACCTGGGTTCAAATTCAGGTTGGTCCACCTGTGGGGAGTTTGCATGTTCTCCCCGGGCCTGCATGGGTTTCCTCCGGGTACTCTGGTTTCCTCCCACATTCTAAAGACACATGGTAGGCTGATTGGACACCAGATTGCCCCTAGGTATGAGTGTGAGCTTGAATGGTTGTTTGTCTGCTTGTGCCCTGCAATTGGCTGGCCACCGATTCCCGCCTCTGGCCCGAAGTCAGCTGGGATATGCTCCAGCACCCCCCGCGACCCTAGTGAGGATAAAGCGGTTCAGAAAATGAGATGAGAGAGAGAAAAAGGTTCCTATACACCAGACAGAATGAACAAGGAGACATTTTGCATTAAATGCTGTATTTCTCAATTATTTGTTACTGATACTTAATCCAATTGGGACACAGCATTGTCATACAGTATAATCAGTATCCACTTGACCAATGAACAAAGCAATAAGAAGAAAACACCGGTCTTTCAGGGTTTTATGTGTTACATTACAACCTTCCATGTAATTTGCTAATGTTGAATTCGTATTCATTAATCATGTTAAACAGATTTAATTTGACTGACCTAATTTTAAATAAGTCTTTATATTTATTTGTTTTTGCTTGTAAAACACAGCTGTCACACTCAAGGCAGTTTCCAGTTACCATTTTGTATGGCCCTTGAAAGAATATCATCTAAATCTTTGTTCGTAAAATATTGCTTAAAATTGTTGTCACTTTTTATAACGTGAGGTGTTGCAGCTGAATTAATTCGTCGTTTATATGTAATAATTTGAGGTGACATTTATATGGGTTTGCAATAATGACGGCTCTCCGATGCAAACAATAACTATGATGTGGCCCTGCTACAAATATTTGTTTGACATTAGTTTGATATTAGTTTGACACCCCAAATCTAAAACTACCAGTCGCTGATAAGGGGTTAACATATTTTTGTTGTTTTCCCAGAATGAACGAGAGCAGATAATGACAACCAACCTGTGGCTGTCTCAGGTAAATATTGTTTAGCATATTGTAAAACAGTTATTTGAATTTAAAATATCAAGTCAACCATTTTCACTAGCTTTTTCAAGTTTTTATGGAAAATCCAATTAAACAGGTTGACACTCTGATCTCAACATTCTATGTAAACTGGACTTTGGTTACTAATTTACGATTGACTTAAAATATCAAGTTCAGAGCATTGACTTGTTTAATTGACTTTTCCATAAAAAAAATAACGAAAAAGCCAGTGACAATGCATCATATGCTTTGAGTATACACGTAGAATTGGGTGCGGATGTTTGTTTAGTTTTTACTATCGCATCTTTCCACAGGAATGGAATGATTATAGGTTGAGGTGGGACCCAGAAAAATTTGAAGGCATCAAGAAACTTCGAATACCCTCCAAACTCCTCTGGCTTCCTGACATCGTGTTGTATAATAAGTACGTACATGAAAGTTACACAGTTACTTTTCAGATTTTTCTCAAAGAGAATGCTGCTCTGATATCTTGGTAGTCTGCCTCACATTTTCAAAGTTATGTTTGCATCTCTGTTCTGGTCAAACTACTTCCCATATTCAAAAACATGTCCATTATGTTAGGGTTATTGAAGACTCAAATTGGCCCCAGGTGTGAATGCATGTTTGCCTTTCTGTGCCATGCAATGTGTATGTTCCAAATAGCCATAATGAGGAAAACCAGTATAGCAGTGTTTCCCAACCACTGTGCAGTGAGCAATGGTCAGGTGTGCTGCGAGAAATTGCAAGAAATCATACAATGTAATATTGCGAAAGAAAAATGAATATGAATATAAAGAGATTAAAATTGAACTATTACAAGGTTCAAATCAAAACATGATAAACGTTAAATTATAGATTATACTATTACAAGATTCAAATTGTGAAACAGTCATTTTGTTGCTTATTTTTATCTAACCTGAACTGGAAGTTGTTTGGTTTCTCGGGCATCAACTTTTGTAAGCTTAACGTCCGTGTGAGCACATTTTTTTTTGCTTAATATTAGGAGATTTAAGGAATATTTGAAGAAAAGTCATACAATTATGCGAGTAAAAATTACTACTTATTTTTGCATCACTCGAACAGGAAGTTGTTCAGGGTCTGCAGACATCAACTTTTTGTGACATTAGCTAAGTCAGTGTGAAAATTAAATTTTGGAATAATTTTGGAGGTTTATGTAATTCCTGCCGATAAAACTTTGATGAGAATGACTATTGTTAAAATAGGCGACAAAGTTTTCAATGAAAATATTTTCAAATGGTTGTCCCTTGAGTTTTTTTTAATGCAAAAAGTGTGCCGCAGCTCAAAAAAGGTTGGGAAACGCTGCAGTGTAGAATATGGATAGATGGACACGCTCCATCACGTTTTGATTCAGATTTTTTTCTAAGTAACTGCCATCTTACATGTATATACGTACATAGAGCATTGTAATTTACCAATAACAAGATTTGTGTGTCTACATCACTAATCCTTAACCTCTCCTCCCCAACATGTTACCTCAGTGCTGATGGTGTGTATGAAGTGTCCTTCTATTGCAACACGGTGGTCTCCAATACGGGAGACATTGTTTGGCTCCCTCCGGCTATCTACAAATCAGCCTGTGCCATTGAGGTGCAAAATTTCCCCTTTGACCAGCAGAACTGCACTCTCAAGTTCCGCTCCTGGACTTACGATCACACAGAAGTTGACCTGATTCTCACTAGTGAC
This sequence comes from Stigmatopora argus, assembly GCF_051989625.1. NCBI lineage: Eukaryota > Metazoa > Chordata > Actinopteri > Syngnathiformes > Syngnathidae > Stigmatopora > Stigmatopora argus. Next base: position 5,533,789 of record NC_135393.1, read on the forward strand.
TATGCCAGCCGTGACGACTTCACACCCAGCGGAGAGTGGGATATTGTCTCGCTCCCGGGACGCAAAAATGAAGACCCCAATGACATCACTTACCTCGATATCACCTATGATTTTGTGATCAAGAGGAAGCCGTTGTTTTATACCATTAATATGATCATCCCTTGTGTGCTGATCACGTCTCTGGCTATTCTGGTGTTTTACCTGCCATCAGACTGTGGCGAGAAGATGACGTTGTGCATCTCGGTGCTGCTGGCACTCACTGTGTTCCTGCTACTTATTTCAAAGATTGTACCCCCGACCTCCCTTGCAGTACCGCTCATTGGTGAGTTATATCTATTTTAGTTCTAGTATGCACAATTAGAGATTTCAAAACAATTACATTAGGGATTATTTTGTGTTTATGAAAGAAAAGTAGCACTAAATGGAAATGGAAACATTTCAAAATAGAATGACTTTTCCTATCCCATGTGTCCTACATTTAACTGAGCTCAATTTAACGTATTTGTGATGAGATGCTGAGTACGGTAGTCATTCCTTTATTTTATTATGCACATTAAGTCACAAGCTTTTAATTTCATATTCAAACTCAAAAGCTAGTTTTTTTCAATTTGATTTTGAATTTGAGATCCCATTATTAGAATTAATTATATCATGTTTTTTCTAAATACAAACCTGAATATTAAGTATAAAAAAGCAATACTTTTGATCATTTTCTACAATAATTATAGTAGAGGCCTTTTCACAGGTTATGGCATCACGTGATGTGTCTTTCCAACTTTGATTTTGAATCAGATTTGGAATCTATTCCTAAATTAGCAAAACATCTGAGTAAATTTGTCATTTTTCGATCACATTCTCAATGAAAATGATTGGACTGTGTCATTAGCAAAACATTTCAACAGGTTTCATTTTTTCATTGAGATTAACAATACCTAATAATAATATTTACCGCTACACTGTTGGTGACCCCATACATAATCATATGTTTAACATTTATTGTCTATTATATTATTGTGATTATACTACATATGTATGATGTAATAGGGGATTTTTTTTGTCAATTTATCGGTTACAACTCTTCCACCATTTTAGGTAAATACCTGATGTTCACCATGGTGCTGGTCACTTTCTCCATCGTGACCTCCGTATGTGTTCTGAACGTCCATCATCGCTCTCCCTCCACTCACCATATGCCTCAATGGGTAAAACTTCTCTTTTTAGTGAAACTTCCCACTCTTCTTCTAATGAGGCGTCCAGGTGCGGCTAATGTCCGTGAGAAGCTGAGGCGGAAGTATGCTGACAGAAATACCACCAGAAAAAGTCCCTCTCACACTGATAAACACCAGATCACTAATAGAAGACTTGGTGGGATTCAAACAGATTCTGACTCCTTCTACGTGAATGCTGACTGGGCCCACAAGTATTGTTGGAGGGTGGGAGACATCCCAGATGCGGGTGGTGGGTCTTCAGACATTCAGAGACCTTTGCGCTCTCAGTGGGATGAAGATCTCGAAGAGGCGGTGGAAGGGGTGAAATACATTGCTGAGCACATGAAGACTGAATATGATGATGAAGGGGTAAGGATATACGTAAAAATATGTTCAAGTATCTTTAAGGTAGCTTAGTGAAAGCCAAAAAGAAGCATGTGATCTGTAGCGCATTCACCATAATGGACAGGCCATATGCCACTGGTACACGGTCGATTGGTCGCCGGTCCTTCCGGGCGACCTAAAGACCGCGACCAAAAGACCGGTGACCAAAAGACCGGCGACCAATCGACCGCACACGATGCCACTTGCTCAGATGTCTAAATATACAAATAGTAATGGGGGGAAGTAAAGATAATTTAATTGTTATTTTATTACATCATTGTAGCTTGATTGTGTTTAGAAATCCAAAAGCTGATCATTTAATGGAATTCTGTACTACAAGACCTGATCACATCGGTATGGCTGTAAATAAAGCCATATATATATAATATACACAACCGGCTATAAATGTAAATGAAATAGTTAAAGTACAGATTTGTACTTGTTACCATGTCCTGGAGCATATTATTTTTACTTTTTTACTTCCAACAACTAGTTTTAAACTACTGCTAAAATAACTATTGAATTGATTGCAACTATTCCACGTTTTCTTCACGAGGGTATGGACACACTGGCATTATATTAAGACCTATTTAAGATTGTAAAAGTTTCAGACGGCTCCCATGCTTAATAAATATTACAGAATCTTAATTGCACGTTAGTGCATGGTTCATAAGCGTTTAGCTTTCTTGTGCATTCACAAACCTGTTATTAAAACATGAGTCTTGTCAAACTTTTTCAGCTTCGACAACCTAACAGGTCCCAAACATTGAGCTCTCGTGTTTTATTTTTCAGATAATAGAAGACTGGAAGTATGTAGCCATGGTGATAGACCGTTTGTTTTTGTGGATCTTTATCCTAGTCTGTGTAGTAGGAACACTGGGGCTCTTCATGCAACCACTATTCCAAAGCTACAACACCCTTGCTGCTGATGATACTGAGTGAGTCATGAACACACCCTGGAACACAACTTCACAATGGCACTCACCATGCAACAAAGACTTTAAGTTTACCTGTTTTACTTTGCTGTTTGTTTACCATATGAAAAACACTCATTAAATGGATGAGAAGAGCTCAAACAAAACAGCTTGACTCAAATAGCATAAACCATCAAGGATCATTGATTCTACATAATTCCCTTAATCCTATTAATAGAAATCAATCAAAAGCCTTTATTGTCCTCATACACAGCTGCGTATAACACAATTGGTGGTGCTACTCCACAAAGTGCGTTTCCACAGTAAAAAAAACATAAATAGTAATATAAAATTATAACAAGTCACATCCCGGCTAGGTAAATTCTAAAATATTGCAGTCTAAGATATTGCACATTGTTATTGCACACCCCAAAGTTATTGCACAGAAGGGATTGTGTGTCGTGCTAACACAAGTTCAGAATCCTGATGGCTTTGGGAAAAAAACTGTCCTTAAGTCTATTTGTCCGTGCTTTGTGAGACCTGTAGCGTCTGCCAGAGGGCAGCAGCTGAAACAGGTTGTGACCAGGGTGGTATTGGTCCCTGACAATGTTCCTGGCTCTGCTGAGGTAGCGAGGGCTGGCAATGTCATCCAGTGCGGGCAGAGAGCAGCCAATGATCTTCTGGGCAGTGTTGATCACTCTCTGCATGGCCTTTCTCTCTGCTGCCGTGCTTCCAGTGTACCACACTGTAATGCAGTATGCCAGGATGCTCTCCACAGTGGCTCTATAGAAGGTTACCAGAAGCTTAGTGTCCAAGTTGTTCCTCCTGAGTACCCTCAGGAAATGGAGTCATTTCTGGGCCTTCTTCAACACTGCCGTGGTGTTGGTAGACCAGGAGAGCTTGTCTGTGATATGGACCCCCAGGAATTTGAAGGACTGGACCCTGTCTACGCATACTCCATTTATGAGGAGTGGGGCCAGATCTGTGCCTCGTTTGCGAAAGTCCAGGATTATTTCTTTAGTTTTTGTGGTGTTCAGTGTGAGATTGTTCACTGAGCACCACGAAGACAGTATGTTGACCTCATCTCTGTAGGCCGACTCATCCCCTCCTGAGATGAGTCCGACCACAGTGGTGTCATTGGCAAATTTGATGATGGAGTTAGACTGGTGGGTCGGTGTACAGTCGTATGTGTACAGGGAGTACAGAAGAGGACTCCGTACAGAGCCTTGAGGGGAGCCAGTGCTCAGTGTAGAAATGGTAAACTAATTTCACTGAGGAAAAATATAGTATTTTCACCCAACCAAGTGTCATTTATGCAAGGGGTATCTGTGTATTGATTCCGGTTAGGGAGCTGTTTAGGGAGAACCTTTCCATAAATGTTGTCAAATTCCATTGAATATTTGATTGCCATTTGAGGCTGCCAAGACTTAGATTAAATACTGGGTTCGAAACCAGGTCACTCCACTTGTGTGGAGTTTGCAGGTTCTCCCCGGGCCTGTGTGGGTTTTCTCTGGGTACTCCGGTTTCCTCCCACATTCCAATGACATGCATAGTGGCTGATTGGACAATCTAAATTGCCCCCTAGGTATGAGTATGAGCGTGAATGGTTGTTTGTCTCCTTGTGGCCCTGCGATTGGCTGGCCACCAATTCAGGGTGTTCCCCAGGTGCCCGTAGTTTGCTAGGATAGCCTCCAGCACCCTGCACGACCCTTGTGAGGATAAGCGGTTCAGAAAATAAATGATCATTTGTTGGCCTCTATAAATCGCTATTGAAGTTTTTTTTTCCGAACTGAAAATGTGAATGACTTAGTTGACACACTATTACAAAAAACAGCTTTTTCAACTCACCATTTAATCTATATAAATTGTAGTTTGTTTTCATAAGAGCAATATTTCCAAAGTGGTAAAGAAACAAAAGGCAACCGAGGTACATACGTGCACACACATTCAAATGCCAAATTTCTGTGACAAAAAAAGAGGCAACAAAATTTTTTTTTTAAACTATTTCCCACTAATCAAAGTCATTATCGCAAGTATTTGGCTAATATAAGATGTTTAGTATTTTCTTGATTTGTTAGTGGATAATGGTGTTATATACACAGTAGTTTCTTTAATTGTCTTCAGTGTAGAAAAATAAGTCCTAAAATATAAGGCCTGTTAAAATCCTACTTAAAAATGGGAACAGTGTAGTGTAGACAATCCTTTTTTTGAATCCATCTCCACACAGAGTTAGGTGATCCATTTACAATGTAAAATATTGATTCAACCTACTTTAGAGTGAGCAATAGAGCAGAAATATCCTCTATCCTTAAGGTTCCTTTCCTTTACAACTCACAATAGTTGCACCATTTCGTGCTCTAGAATCGGCAATTTCCAGACATCCCTTTGTGAAGCTACAAATTGTTGACATCTTGGTGATACATACGACTGACTATCTTACTACTACTACTACTACTAATTATAATTATTTTTTTTTAAATAAGAGCTGAAAGTTAGCCTTTGATACCAATTACATTCAAACATTTTTTTTAAACCTGCATTTTGAGCTTCCGCCTTATATTGATTTGTGTTTTTCTTTTCATAGGTATGCAGATTTCTAAGATGTTAGGATGCTGGCAGCTGGTCTTTCTTGCACATGTTAGCAGGGTTTAATCCTACTCCAGTTTTGTTAGTATACTTTCAAATAATGGTGACTGGTGAGTTTTTTCCTGTGAGGGCTATATGTTCTACATACATGCCTATATATTGTATTTAGACATGTACGTTTGTATATATGTACAGTATGTACATACGTTCGTACGTATGGATAGTATGGATGTATGTATGTACTGTACATACATACATACATCATTTTATTACTATTATCATTATACTGTCTTTATTGTTTGTAGCGTTGATGAACATTTCAAACAACAATCGGTTCTCAGTTACCTGACTTGGATAAATAAATGACTTTAGACATACATATTTGGGTATGACATACAAGTTACAGAATATGATATGTAATTAGAATATTGTGTGATAGTTTCTTCCATGAAAGCTTCAGAGAGAAACAGTTGTAATGACACTCCTATTGCATGCCTTTCAATTTGAGCAGATTTGACCAAAGCTCTAACAGCATAACAGGGTCCATGACACAATGGACTGCTCTTTTCTACTTTTAAACATAATATATATATATATATATATATATATATATATATATATATATATATATATATATATATATATATATATATATATATATATATATATATATATATATATATATATATACATGTATTTTGACATATATTTAGACAAAGTTTAATGCTACACAAGTAGCATCCTTTCCTTGCTAAGTTCAGACAGCACCTGCATTAGACTACTATGGAATTAGGTTTAATACAATGTGTTTTTGTTTTCTGGGACACTACACTTGTAAAACATATGCGTATGATGTTTTATTTTATAATGTATCTCATCGAAAGACCATGCTGTTCAAGTTTTGGATTGGTGGAAAATTGCAAGATCAGACGACAAAGAGAAGTGGCGCTAAATGTAATAAAATTGTACTCTGCAACTAGTGCAATAGTGCATTTGGACATTAAAAATAATTTACCGGAAATTCTTGACTAGGGTGGAAATGCATTAGATTGAGTAAGTATTGAGTGTTGAGTATTTTAAACAGAAAATATGAATAAAGGAGCATAAGGGAATGACTTAAGGAAAATAATTTCCAAGTGTGCTGCTTTTCCCAACAGCTAAAAAAGGCTTTACATTCTTGATTATTGTTGGATATGTTTTTAGTAAACCTAATATCCAATTAAATTTGTAAATCAATTAACAAATAAATGACTGTAAACCAATCACAATATTTTGAATGAAGTTGATGTGTTCACAGAGTGATAGAGTTATAATCATATACAGTATGAGACAAAATGAAGGTGAAAATTGCAAGTTAATGTTGGTTCTTTTCTGCCACGTTCTTTTGGGAAGATGGTTAACCACAGAATTTACACGATAATCATCTGTGACTTGAACAAATCTCACAAGATTTCATTTTACTGAGCAAGAGATTGTGATTCTGAAACTGTACTAGTGTGTTTTGTTGAGTGTAAATAGCATTGATGTTGTACGTCTTGCTTTATCTGCTAAGGGTAAGGGCAAGATAAAAGGAACATTCCGTTCTTAATCCACTAGGGTTTTATGGTCAGTTTTAATTACTGACGCAAAGACAGGAAAATTATGAAATTTTAAAAAAGAAGAAAAAAAAGAATGTGCACATAGATGTGTATTTATTTATCAAGAGTAGTATGTGGTTATGCAATAACGTTTTTGATTCTGTGCAATCCTCCCTTGAAAATCCTTGCCAGCCAGGGGGTCTATTTATTTAGTTGAACCACTGAATGCAGAGACACACCTTGTATCCGTAGAATGTTGACCTTAGTGTCATTGGAATTGTATATCAGTCACTGTATATAATTTCCCCATTATTAAACTACGCCTTGCAGTATTCCCGCCATTTTGCATATAATGAATCGTCATACATTACCTTATTCCTTTGAGAGAAACCTGTCCTGCGATTGGCTGCAGATCAATTCAGGGTGTTCCCCAGCCATCTCTCCACAGTTGTTTGGGATAGGCTCCAGCACCCCTGCGACATGTGAGGATAAGCGGTACAGAAAACGAATGAATGGATTCAAGCATTATTCCATGAAAATCCTCACTCTTTTATACGTTGGCTCAAATGTAGTCTAGCAACGTGCAGAATTTTAACACTTTATATTTGATAAATAATGGGTCCTAAATAAAATAATTGGATGCTTTGAGTCTGGTCATGCCCTCCATCTGATCTGTCATATAATATAAAAATATAGACCTTGTCCTTGTACAATTCAAAAAATTATTTGTTCTGCATCAAATAATTACAAAGCAGCCTCTTAACTGCAAAACTTTATATTTAGTTAACTTTTGAACACATAAGGGAGACCCTGATTAGAAAATCTCTTCACCGTTGCACTTAAGAAATTCTCATCTTGCTTTCATCTCATTCAAATGCCTCAGGCTGCACTCCACAATGCACATTTGAATTCTCATGCCATTTGTTATGTGTCTTGAACGAACAGAGCTTTGCATCATGGTTGATTGTCTGACTTTTGGCTTGAGTTTCCTGAGGTTGCACTCCCAAATAACCAAAATGCATCAGGACTTATTCTACAGTTTGCATGCTTGTGGGAGAAAAAGCCAGAGAATGGTATTATACACACTTATCCAAAGTTGGACACTTAAAAAAGTTCTATTAACCTGGAATTTTTTTTACGTCTTCTTTCTTCTGCCACACCTCAGTTGATTGTATTTTAGAGGAAAAGCAACCACAAATGTTTTTGGGTTGAAAACAATGACATACTGTTTTTCTTGGTGCATGCACAAATGAATTACAAGCTGTTAGCCAAACAGCAGGTTGTCATTGCTTTGTGAGAGAGAGGCACCATTCCAGCTTCAGCCAGTTGCTGTTACCAAACAAGACATTACTCATACGGCCATATTATGCTCAGTTATTGACGATATTGTAGTCCGTGATCATATTAGAAAGGGCAATAAAGTATTTCCCTGTCACCTGGTGTCTTCATGTGTGCTCATCATTTGAAAATAAAGGTGCCTCAAGGGATACAATTTTTTTTCTTCATTATTTTTCTCTCAAAGGCCCTGGATAGCCCTGTCATAGGACTTTTTACAATTTAGGAAACTCATTGTGAATTTTGAACATAGAAATTCAGTGGACATTTTGGTGACGTAATGCAATTCTGTGTATTTTAGGATCATGCCCATTATTACCATAAATCTGGACCTTAAGTCGCACAGGCCAAAATGTTATTCCAAAGGGAATAAAAATATATAAACTGGAGTATAAGTGAGACTTGCAAAAAATACACAATGAAAGGGAAGAAAATATATTTGTGCTATTGTACCGCTTATCCTCAGATGTACAACATTATACAATAAATTAATAGGAAAATAGGGAACAGTCATAATAAGCACTTGTTAATGTAGATTATTAACATTTTTTTATAACTACAACATAAAAACACAGCATGACAAGGTAATAACAGATATATACTAAGTTTCACCTGAGTATAGGATGCAGGCCCTGCAAAACTATGAAAAAAATGTGAGTTATAGTCTGGAAAATATGGTACTTATAATAAGTGGCAAAGTTAAACCTTCATCTGAAAATACATCAACTCCAAAAATGCCATGCTTGTTCACTACAGTTTGTGACTTCACAATCAATATTTTGTATCTTGAAATAAAATTAATCATAATTACCAGGGATACTTCTGTACTTACTAACCAAATCTCAACAATTAGTGTATAAATGCCAAATTTGCAGCTATGAATTTGTTTGTTTGCTTAAACAAGCCCATCAGGAAGCCATGATCTTGGTCTTCCAGCCCTCACAATGTCAAGCTTTTCTTAGAAAATACGCACGGAAGATAAATTCCATCATAACCAACATTGTCCTTTCTTTAAAATATATTTTTGGATGCACAATCAACTCAATCCATGAGAAGAGCCTACGTAGAAAAACTATAACCGCTTTCTGGCACTGAACTTACTAGCCAATCAGATAGATCTCTTTCTTCCCTGTCTCTCCACTTTGGAGCGAAAGCATTTTAAAATGTTATTAAGTAAATTAATTCCCAAAAATCTTACTTGCATGCTCGTGAAATGACTGATTTTAAAAGACTTTCCAAAATTACAAGTCACACGATAAACTGCTCAGTTTTATTTATGAGCGCAAATGTAATTTTCTACTTTCCACTCTTGGGTATGCCACACTTTTGGAGGGAGGATGAACCCCATCACTTCATTTTTATTGTGAAATACTTAAACATTATTTATTTTATTAATGGTAGAAAGTAGTGGAATATCAAGGCACACGTGATGGTGAGTAATTCAAGAAGCAGGGTTTGTGCCAAGGTAAAATAACATGACTATTGCAAGTGTGAATAGACAGATAAGGCCATTTGGAATGGTTACCATTACCATGTAAAAAGGAGTAACCCTGTATGCACACACAAATGTTAAGCTGATATTAACCTGGACCATTCTAAAAATAGAGTGTTTTTTGTGCTTTTGGTGATTTTATTGATTTAGTCTTGTCCATGTTTGGTTTTAATGTATTTATTTTTCTTGGCCACCATAGCATCAAACCCTTTGTGATTTAAGTGTGATGAATTTCTGGAACTATACACCACTGACAACTTAATTTGGGTTTTAAAATGTTATTTAAGGCTTGATGGTTTGAGTCAGGTTGTCGTGTTAGATAAACCACTTGGAGGAGCCCACAACATGTGATTTCTAGTGTGTCAACTTTTGTGTGCGTTCACTGTCAAATAGATTCAAATCAAAACAAAGCATTCAACTTGTCTTTCCTGTGAATTAAAACTAAAGTAAACATGATTCCATAAATGTACCACGTCCATAAACATGTCAGATTGCATTCTTTTTTTTCCAGTGTGACGCAAATGTGTTGCTGTAATGTAATTTTTTCTTTTCTTTTCATTCGGCTTTCTACGGTCAGGTTAGCATTGAAAATAAGATTCTGGTCTCAGTTACCATAGTTGAATAAATAAAGGTTGCATTTTAATGCTCTATTCTTTTGCTGCCATGTCAGAAATTAAATCACCTGGTTCTTTACATTAATAAGCAGAACACCCTTAGACAGTACTTGATGATGACTTAACATGGTTTTCATCTTGTTTAAGAAATTATTTTTCCTGTTGCTTAAGACTGTGTACAGGTTTGCATGAATGATACCAGCCAGTGTTGTAAATCTTAATTACACTTCTATTCCTCAATTACTGTATGTCAGTGTTCATTATACCACTTTTTGGACTTATGGGATTTGTATAAAATGTTTAGGTAAAGATTTTATATGGTAGAAAAACAATTGAGGCAGGATGTATTTTTAAAATTAATTTGGGGTTCAGTACATGCATTAAATCACATGACCTCCCTAAGGAGATTTTTCCATAAAAAAGTATAGCTTGTATTTTAGTGTACTCTACATGTTTTGAAACACGGAACCTGCAGCTGATTATAAATAATTGGCACTGTATGTAGGTCTGCTCCAGGCACAGGTGTGCACAACACATTAGTCCATGCAGAATAAAATGCACACATGGGTAGAGGTGGATTAGGTCTTTCATTGTTAAACAACATTGACATTGTGGCTTATATTTTTTATTTTTTTAAACATGTTAAACTTTATTATTACAGTAATATACTGTACGAGCCATAGAATATTTTTGCATGCAGAACATTCAGACAGTCTTATTATTACTTTTGTATTAGTACCATCAATACACAGTGTGTAGCCAGTGAATGGGGTATTTGTTGATTGAGGTCTGGTTACACTGTAAATGTGCTCATGGAATTCTACTTTATAAACACAATTTGTAAATGTGCCATGGCCAGCATATACACGCACACACGCACACGCGCACACGCACACACGCGCACACGCACACACGCACACACGCACACACGCACACACGCACACACGCACACACGCACACACGCACACACGCACACACGCACACACGCACACACGCACACACATACATACACTTACACTTACATATTCATTGTAGTGTAAAAAGCGAATTGAAATCTTAAAGATAAGTTGCATAATCATACCTGTCAACCTCTGCCGATAACTGCCCTTATAAATGATTATGATTCCCCTTACAAACCCCAAAAAACCTTACAAACACCGTACGACTCGTACGGTGTTTGTAAGGTTTTTTGGGGGTTTGTAAGGGGAATCATAATCATTTATAAGGGCAGTTATTGGCAGAGGTTGACGGGTATGCATAATACTCAAATTGCTCTGATTGTTGGTTGATTATTCATTATTACTATACAAGACAAATACATAGAAACCAGACAAACCATGACCTCATGACCATTTTAAACATTCTTAGATGATAAAGTTTACCCTCATTGGTCATAGTATTACATGCATACAGATTACATTCCCCACAAACATAAATCCGAGAAATAAATTACTTGGAAAGCTGGGAAAAAATGAAAACATGCATTTATGGCACAGATTTACTATTGTATTAAAACATTGATTTTTTTATATTGCATTTCTGCATTCCTCATCTATTTTTTTGTGTATGATATATTTTAGCCCATGTGCATCATTAGTGTAAAATTAACCCCACAGCGTCTTTCTTTAAAAACATGAAATATGACACATTTTCTTGTCCCTTTTGTTGATTTAAAGGGGTCTTTTTGAAAGGAACGACAATGACAGGCAACCATAATGATTCTTCTGCATTACTTTTTCCTTGCAGTGTCACATTTAACTGCAATCTATCTAGAGAATTATTTGTTGGAATTACATCATCTTTGTTCCACTAAACCTACCTCTGACACGATATGGCTACCAAGTGTAAAAAAAAGTGAATAAAATGTAGCATTCAGATTTTATTATATGGGATTGTGAATAAAAGCACTTATCTCAGGTCAGGAATGTGCTGCAGATATATGTGCGTCAATAATTTAAGAGAGTCTAAAAGTTCTAGCGGGGGAAGCAGATACTGTTATGTTTCAATTGAGGTAGAAAGATGGCACCAGTGCACGTCATATGAACTGGAGCCGGCACATAGGGGAGTGAACCCTTTTACGGGAAGTGAAAAGAGACGGAATGATGACAGAAAGCATAGGATTAAAGACACATATGGAATGGAAAAGAGGTATTTAATGAATGTCAATGAGAAGCTGTCGGATGAGTTGTACTGTAGGTGTAGGTGACACAAGGGAGTGAAAAAAATTGTGATTTTAATAGCTTTTGGATGAATGTATTCAGCCAGCCCTTAAAAAAAAGAAACATGAATTAAACATGTCTTGGGGCAGCGTGGAGGGAAAGCTATGGTGCATCACACTAAAATGTCCAGGCAGAAACATTAATTTTCACCTAGTTCTTAGTTTAAGCATCCTCACTAATGAAGTTGACGAAGGGGAGATGCCCTCCACTGAGCTTTGGTTGACATTACCAGCAATGGCATCAACAAATTAGGTCTTTTTTTATGAAGGGGCGTTGATTATTTTTTCTGTCTTTTTTTTAAAGGCTCATGAATCTTATATTCCATATATTTGAGCCTTAACATATTCTTGGGTATATAAAGTATGCACATTTGTAATGTTTAATTTTGTCAAAAAATGCATTGGATTTGTAAAATGGCAGATGTTCTTTTCTTTGTTCTGAAAGATCGGGTGAGACAAGTGTCAACAAAAATATACGCAAGACATTATTGAGGCTCTCATGACCAGTTCTGTTTATTGCTCAGAGAAAAGGCAAGACCCTTGTGCTGACTCCATTTTTTTTTAAAGCCTTCATTGCCTCGACCCAAAGTGGGCGTTAATTTGAATACAAGTGGGTGGGTTTCAGTTACAAAGGAACATGGCTGGTTTGAAATCAAATACGATTTGGGTTGCTTAAACATCTGTTTGGACATAGATTCTCAAGATATGACACTTCTCTTTGAACCATATAAACAAGATATTTAGAGAGGTCAGGAAAAGTTTTACAACTGCCAGAACTCGATAATGGCTCAAACCTTTAAGTTAATTTTTATAACAAATAATTCATTACAAAAGCGATATGTTAGCTAAAAAAACAAACTCTAGTTCAGGCATTTGAGTAAAAAAGAAAATAAATAAATTCTAACCCACATGTGTCAAAGTGGCGGCCCGGGGGCCAAATCTGGCCCACCGCATCATTTTGTGTGGCCCGGGAAAGTAAATCATGAGTGCCGACTTTGTTTTAGAATCAAATTAAAATGAAGAGTATAGATGTATATTAAATTTCCTGATTTTCCCCCTTTTTAATCAATAATTGTAATTTTTTAATCCATTTTTTCTGTGTTTTTAGTTCAAAAATCATTTTGTAAAATCTGAAAATATATTTAAAAAAAGCTAAAATAAACATTGTTTTAGATCTATAAACACTAAATATTCAGGGTTTTAATCCAGTTCTTTTAATCTATTTATAAAAAGTCTATCTAAGTTTATCTAAAATGGTCCGGTCCACATGAAATCGAGTTGACGTTAATGCGGCCCGCGAACCAACCCGAGTCTGACACCCCTGATCTAACCCAATTTATTCCCTTCTTGTCATTTGTTTTATATCCAGTCACCGGAACCAGTTCAACTACACTTAGCATACTACTGTACTGATTATCTTGACGGCGTCTAACCAAGCATGGCAAATTGGAGACAGAATTTAATGAGTTTGATCTGGAGGAAAGACTCACACAACTACCTGGGGAGATAACGTAAAGGTTTGACAGGATAGCGGAAAGCGTAACTTTCCTCTCAGTGGAGCAGTTTGTGCAAATCTCTTCCCTAAATCTTTAATTCCATGGTGCATATTTTGACATTGAATCAAAGTTGTACAAGGATATTCGAGAAAGCATCAGGAAGTCCAAAAGCACCCTCTTTAGAGAGTTCAGAGGTTTGCTAACATCAATTCAGACAGCACAGGTCGGCACAAGTTACAATTGCGGACAAAATAAAAATGTCAGCCTTGCATCCGTCCTTTTTAGACTTACTAGTCCACATGAATCCCAGATGAGCAAGACAGGCTACACCATACATTAATTGACTCCCACCGCACATAATTCTTAGTCATCCTTCTCCTGTCTTTATAATATAATACAAGGAAGAGTAAACCAACTGTACCAAACAAAACAAGTCTCGGTGGATCAAAGTAATAACAAGAATGGAACTATAAAAACTCTATAATTATAGTATACAATAATATAATAGCCAATAGAGATTTGTCAATGTCAGTTAAAAGATCAGAATTATAGGTACTCTTAAATTATGAACCATAACAACACACATTCCCTTCTGAGGTAATATGAAAGGATGTTTGGGTGGTGATCTGCCTCCTACTAGCTGACTGAAGGTAAGTGAAAGACAGTGAGAGGTAAGTGACCTGTATCCATAACAGCAGAATGCCAATTACAAGTCCGTAACTATCACTTATTTAGGTCTTTTGTCTAGTAAACGTAGCTTATGGAGAAGCACTACCAATTTCGTCATACGCAGTTTCTGGGTGTGATGACAAGTAGGCTTTTTTTGTTGTTGTTGATAATGATGACAGGGCCTATGTCCGATTATTATTATTATTATTATTATTATTATTATTATTATTATTATTATTATTATTATTATTATTATTATTATTATTATTATATTTTCCACATTATAAGGCACAGCTAAGAGTTCATATTTCTCAAAAGTTGGCAGTAGGCTTTATAATCCGAAGCACCTTATACATGGATCAATATGGGTTAATCCAGGAGTGGGCAAACCGGTCATTGAGGGCCGGTGTGGGTGCAGGTTTTTGTTCCAACCGATCCAGCACAGACACTGATCAATAAGATTTCTGTAGAAAGCAAGAAGCACCCAACTGCAATCCACTAATTGTACTTGTAGGACACCAAATTGGTGAAAAGGTGTCCTCTTTATGGGTTGGAATGAAAACCCCCACCCACTGTGGCCCTTTGGGGAATAGTTTGCCCACCCCTGGGATAATCATTGTATGAAATTCCCTTTAGCACAGCACCATCTAGTTGATAACACAACCCATAACCACTATTACGACTACTACAGCTCCATCTAGCAAATCTATAACACAACTCATTACTACTACTACTACTACTACTTCTACAGCTCCATCTAGTGACTCTATAAACATAGCCACCCACTATTACTACTACTACAGCTTCATTTAGGGAATGTACAACACAATCCCTTACAGCTCCATCTTTTGGATGGATAACAACCCCCTACTACTACTACTATTATTACCACCACCACCACCACTAATGTGTTTTATAATCTGGTGCGCATTATATATAAAACAAATTTTAATATAGGCCATTCATTGATGGTGCGCCTTTTACTCCGGTGCGCCTAATGGTGCGGAGAATACGGTACCTAATATTGTTGGGATTTCTATAGAACTTCATATCACACTCTACATTCAACATTAATTTTCACACATTAACAAAATAGAGCACACAGTTATAATGAGGTGACCTACTTCTGCTACATAATTAATCTGACGTGACATTCCACTAAAACATATGAGGTATATTGATTATATTGATTTTAATGTTAAGATTTCAATGGGTTAGTATTTTTTCTATTTTTTTTATGTTCGTGTGTGGTGTGAGTTACAAGGATACAGCAGGGGGAGGTGCTCATTCAAGTTTGGATCAGTAAGAGCGCACCGGCAATTCCACATCCGCGCTCCTGGACGAGAGACGCGGCCATAGTATCATTTGTCTTCTCACATGAATTGAACCGAACTGATTCCCTCAAAAAAGAAAAGGACTAAAAAAAACAAAATTAAAAAAAAGACAGATGAGAGATGCATCCACATCTAAAATGGACTTTGCTTCTACTTGGAGGTTTTGTGACACAAGGTAAGGATTTGTCACTTTTCCTAATGTGTTAGACAGGTACAGAGTAAGATGGATGAGACAAGTAATAATGATAGTTATATGACTGCTATATAAAGTAAAGTATGCCTTTTCTACCTATGAGTGTAATTAGACAATTAATGATGCGAGCTGAAGACAACAAATGAATATTTTCTGGGGAGACGGGATGATGATTGGTGTTAACTAGGCCATCAAAATGAAATGCACTGAAGGCAAATGCATTTTGATGAATGCAAATGTTGTTTTGGAAGCATGTGTTGTGATTTCAGGAAACCATACATACAGATTACATGATTTAATCCCCTCTTTGCAGCTAATGAGGGAGACTTGATTTGGCTTGGCGGTTCCATTATGACATTCTTGTATTTTAAAATACTTCAACAATACTCCTATTATTGTTCAAAGGCAAAAAAGTGGAGTTGTAGTTACAGTAATCTCTCTGTACCACAGTAGAGGTTTTGGCTCAAATTGTGACTTGTATGCTCTTTGTGCTTTTCCCCCCCGGTCTTTCGTCCAACACTTTTGACTATCTGCATATTATTTCTGAGCTCCTTAACACCCAAAAGTAGAACTGCAACTCCAGTGGTTGAAGCTCACGTGGAGCACTCCTTCTTTTGTCAATGGCATCAGCAATATTGATATAAATATGAACAATCCCTTCATTCATTATTATGGTCATTCATTTTCTGAACGGCTTATTCTCACAAGGATCGCGGTGGGCTGTATGGGACGGGGGGGGGGGGGGGGGGGGGGGTGGGGGTGTTGCTGGAGCCTAACCCAGCTGACTTCAGGCACCAAGTGGGGTACCCCCTGAATTGGTTGCCAACCAATCCCAGGCCACAATTAGCTGGACAACCATTTACGCTTACACTCCTACCTAGGAGCAATTTAGAGTGTTCATCCAGCCTACCCCACATGTTTTTGGAATGTGGGAGGAAACCGGAGTACTCGGAGAAAACCCACACAAGGAGAGAGTAAGTGAGGACCGACCTGGGATTGAACCCACAATCCCAGAACTGTTTGGCCGATGAGCTAACCACTTGTCCACCGGGCGTGTATATCATGGTCATATCTAAAAAATGAAAAGTAAGAAAGGAAAAACAGCAGTCTCTTGTGCTTAGGCTGATGAATTCAACTGCGCAAAACATGAACCACTGAGGATTGATGCTAGGCAATCAATTGAGGGGAAGGTTTTATCTCCTTTATCAGGGTCTATTGCTGAGGCGGACAATGCGCATCTGACCTGCTAATATTCAGCAGAATACAGAGTGGGTAATTATCTGGTGGCATTGTAGAGGGTTGATATAAACATTTAGCTGCAAGGGCAATGATAAATTGTTATCAAGCATCTTATCTATTGAGTGTGGCAGATAGACCTTTTATTGTTTTTCATCAGCTGCTGCACATAATTCTCTCTTCCATATGTAGAGGTAAGTAAATGATGTGTTCCCCCCACCCTCTCAATATGATACTACAATACAGTCACAAAGAAATACCTCATTTTCTATGTAAAATAAAGTTTAATTTTAAATGTATGATTAAAGATTAAAACATGTTTCCAATCAATCTCGGGACTAATGCTGTTATATGCCCTACATTACATAAAGAAACTACTTTTTTGGTGTAACTTCTGAGCAATGTTCCCTCTAATTTTTCGTTGGTCTGAGCAGAAAGTCAACCTCCCTGAGCGCACTGAGTACCAGTGTGAGCGACATCATCGGTACTCGGATGATTCGCCTAAAGACGTTTCGCCGACGGACGTTTGACAGACGGGCAGGTCGCTGAATGAACGTTCGGCGGAACGTCCATTCGGCGACCTGTCCATTTTTCATGTAAAACATGCTGTAAAACACGAAAAACATAAGTGGACAGAGCTACTGCCACTTGCTGCCGCTTAAACGGCGCCATTAATGGGGAAAAGGGTAAAAAAAAAAAAAAAAAAAAAAAAAAAAAAAAAAAAAAAAAAAAAAATCCGATTTTTTTTTTTTTTTTACTGCGCGCCATATGATTGCTGCTGCGCAGCGAGGACGAGAGTAGTGCGCAATTGCGCACGCGCGCAGCTTAGAGGGAACACTGCTTCTGAGGTAATGCCTTAAAATTTTCATGCTATGACGGCCATACAGTTAGTATTGTTGAAGCGTTACCCACATTATGTGATTCAAATTAAACGTCTTTATCCGTACTTATGAATAGTCGTGACTCGTGAGACACACCGTGAGCAAAGACGGTTGACTTTTTTTCAACTGAACACCGTCCCCAAACTTTTGGTTGATCCCAATGCCTCAGCCTACAGGCAAAGTTAGAAAGCACGTAAGTCTATCTGTCATTTACAGATGTCCCTGCTGCTCTCTCCGTGGTGTTTCAGTTGACACCCTTGGGTCCTTAACACCCCTCTAGAGCACACATGGTTCTTCTCACTCCAACGTGAATAAAGGACGTCACGGAAAAGCTTATTGATTATCTAGCATGGGTCAAGATTCCAGGGTAAGTCAATCAGAAACAGTTTGGTCCAGTAGGGTGGGTCTTACTAGTATGCCTTATTAACATAAGCACAATTTATGCAACCACACAAAACGCTGTTTAAACAAAAGCATGGTACAATTGCAAGTGTGGATCACACTGAGTGTGGAGGCTTTTCAAGGGGTGGGGTGCTGGAGCCTATCCCAAACAACTATGGGCACCAGGCTAGGACACCCTGAAATGGTGGCCAGCCAAATAATATTTGATATTTTTTTCTTTTAAAGTTAAGTAACGTAGTGGACTCATTCCTTCATTCATCTTCCATACCGCCCATCCTCGAAAGGGTTGCTGAAGCCTAACCCAACTGTCTTCAGGCGAAAGACATCCTACACCCTAGACTGGTCACCAGTCAGTAGTAGGGTACACACGGAGACAGACAACCACTGACACTACGGGAATTGAACCCAGACTGCCCGCACCACAGGCAGGCGCAACAACCACTGCACTATCATGCAGTAATGCAGTTGCTTTCATAATTGAGCAACTAGTATGTAATTTTTCAGAAAGGTAACAATGACTGTAACTTTTCAAAAGAAACTTGAACATCGCCGGTGACAAGTCATGTTATTTATTATTAACCAATTATGAATTGGCCCAGTGGTCTGACCTCAAGCTGTCATTGTGGTGACTTGGGTACAATTCCCACGTGCGGGTTCTGTTAGAAAGCGCATCTGGTGTAGAACTTGTGCCTAATCAAGATGGCGATTGTACAATTTTGCCGTGGCAATCCCTGACAGGATAAATCCACCACTACATCCGGTCTAAAAGTTTCAAAATACGGTTGTGTCATTGAAGGTTCATTTTTGTTTCGATGTGGACAAAGCCCTGTTTACGCACGGTATTTGAATGCATGAGTGACGAGCCAGTCCGTGAACTGTGCGATACAACAACGGTATATGTGTTGTTCGTGTAACTGTGAACAAACAAGGATTATATCACCACAACATTTATAGAACAGATCACAGAACAGAAGGGGCATGGCTAAGCACCAAGTGACTCATGGATAAATGTGTTGAAAATAACTCATAAACAGTTGTCATTATAAACTACTTTTATAAACAGCATTTAACTCAGATAATACGTCATTCTGTGATTGTCAAGATAAATATTAAGACCTGACATGATACATTTCTGCCATTTATTCTGCCTGTTCTGATTACAGATTTTTGCAAGCAATATATTGTCTCATAAAATGCCAATATGCGAAATTGTTGTCAACAAAAGACAACAGGCTGATGGAAACTTAACACAAATAATTAAGACATTGAGAATTGGACAAATGCTACTTCTTAAAAAAAAAAAAATAACAGCTTCATAAACTCGAGGGAAAATGAAGCTTAAAATCCTTTCACTCAGTATTTTTTCTGTGCGTGTCTTGACTCCGTGGATTCATTTTTTTCCTATTCCCACACCATGAACCTCCTGAATGATACTCATCCAGAGCAGGTTTTCTCTCACGATTCAAGCTCACCTCCAATCTTCCGCGCTTGGCTGCATTAAATAATCCTCATGAGATCTACACCTAATTTGTGCTCCAAGTTTTGACAGCTTCTGGACATTATGTTGAATAATTCACATTGTACATTTCAGGACATAAATTGAACATTGCTCTCACTTCAACACATCTTCTATTCTCCTCTTAGCTGAGTTTTAAGCTCTCTTACTTCCTTTTCCAAATTCAATTGTATAAACTGCTTGTTCAGGAAGTTCCAGATGATCATTTGCTGTGTTTGCACTGTTATTTTGGCGGCCGGCAAGCCATGATTTAAGGTGACTGTGTTCCCTGCCACAGAGATTACTGATAAGTGAGAAAAAGTAAAACTTTTAGAGGGCAGAGTTACACCCAAGCACCCAAACTTAAACAATAACCATAATTCTGATCCGTGTGAATTTTAACTCTATCTTCTCATCATAACACCTCCCCTGCAAATGTGAGTTAAATAGGTTAATACGGTATAAAGTCATTGCAGGATTCCGTATCAAACCATTGTGACGTCTGAGCTCTCTACCAAAATATAAAGGTACACTCCGGTAGAAGTCAACCTTGATAAATTATTTGATTTTCTCAAAGAAAAAAATGTTGTCCATCATGTGACCTCTTGGTTACCACATCTGCCTGTTAGTTGTCCTAGATTCATTCTCAGGCCCCCAGAGTACACTTTAAATGTTATCTCAGTAATTTGCATGGGTGTTCTTCAAGTACACTGGCATCAGCTGTCAAATCAATCAATTCAGATATTTTGTAACTGCAACCAGAGAGCTTTCAGTGCTCTGAAAGACTAAGACTTCTCTTAGACACAGTTTAATGTTTGAGGAGTTGGGCAGTAACTCAAAGTCAACTCGGAAAGCAAACTCATACCACTGACAATTTGAGAAGTAAATATATGATGCTAGGAACCTCGGTACTCGGACGATTCGCCGAAAGTCGGTTTGCCGACAGACGTTTCACCGACGGACAGTTCGCCGAATGGACGTTTTGCTGAAAAAATTAAAGTGTTTAATTTATTATTTTATTAAACAAATAAAAGTGGGGATGTTTCTCTTTGTGTTGTTTTTTTGTGCCGAGGTTGAAAAACACACGCGCGAATCCCGTTTCGGCTAAACGTCCGTTCAGCGAAACGTCCATTCGGCGAACTGTCCGTCGGCGAAACGTCCGTCGGCGAATCGTCCGGTCACGAGGAAGGTAAACCTCAGCTTGATGATCAACATTAACAATAATCAAAGAGTCTTTTCACGGAGCTCAAAGGAATTACATTAACAATATGATTCCTGTGAAGCCTGTCTATGATTTACATCCTTTTCCAAATTCAAATTCAGTTTTATCAAATTTAATTGTACATATCCCTGATCTTGGTCTATGTCTCTCTTTTCCTACTGTCCCAGACTGCATTGCATCCAAAGCTGAAGACCGTCTTTTCAGAAAGCTTTTCAGGAGGTACAACCAGTTCATCAGACCAGTGGAGAATGTCTCAGACCCTGTCACAGTGGAGTTTGAAGTCTCCATCTCACAGCTTGTCAAAGTTGTAAGATAACTCACGCAAACATGGAATAAATATGATCAATAGTATATATTGTTTCCTTTCATGGTATTGCATACAATACCCATAGAATGTGTTTTTAAAAGTTATCTCGCAAGGTAGAGCATTTGATTCTCTGAAATATCTCCCTCACACCATTTTTATTACCCTGCAAATAATAAAATATGCAGAATAAATGGTAAACACAGTACAGTAGAAGTGGATAATAATCCTGCCGTTAGAGCAATTTCCCACATTCAAAGGGTTCTGCTGTTATAGCTGAAGCACGACAAAATATACCCTGGAGAAGGCATGTGGTCGGCTCCGTAAGGAAAGCCTGTGATAAACGAAAAGAAAATTGCCTGCTGAGAGATTTTTTTTAATTTTTTTAGACTTTTTAGACTATGTAGCTTTATCACTTCAAGGTGACATTACACTTAAGGGGAATCAATTAACTTTTATGCAAAGATACTTTCAGTATCTTTTGTGCTTCAAAGTTAACCTCAAAACAAGTTGACTAGAATAAAAGGTTCCTTTGGTGTTAAGATGTGGAGCGTCTTCTTCTAAACTGCCATTTGTTTATTAATCAGTAATAAAATAAATAAGTGCATTATGATCTCACTTGACATTTCCTTAAAGCTTGGACTAAAGCAGGAGTGTCAAAGCAGATTTTAAAAAATGCATTTTGAATAAAAAACAACACAAAGAAAAAAATACAATTAGGGATTAAAAAATTGCAATTATTGATTTAAAAAGGGGGAAAACAGGAAATATTCCCTATACATCTATAATCTTCATCTGAAGTTGATCATAAAACAAAATCGGCACTCATAATTTACTTTCTCGGGCCGCACAAAATGATGTGGCGGGCCAGATTTGGCCCCCAGGTCACAACTTTGACAGTTGTGGACTAAAGTGAAAGACAAATCATTTCACTGCAACATTTTTTTTAAACATTGCCGAGACTAAACATGGGAATGCGAGTTTTTGGGTGTATTGCTGAGGTGATATTCAAACTGCTTAATTCAGTTAAGGTAAATCCACTGTTTTTTCCTTAATTGGAGATATAAAAAATAAGTCATGCAGTAGTAAAAAGTGCTAGTGCAAACCAACAGTGCTTTAAAACTAAACACACGCACAAAAATAAACTACACTGGGTAAAAGGAAAGGTAACTGAGGAGTTTCCCTCACGTGTATATCCTGATCTATACTGTGCCCTGCTGACGGATTTCAATCGCCTCGACGGAACACTTTTGTCCATGCTACATGTTTTGTGTTTTTTTACCAGCAGCAGTAGGCTTTTTCTTTGTCCTTTAATATTCATGTAAAATATTGCATACGTTCTTATACTTATGTGCTTCTCCGCAGGATGAGGTCAATCAGATCATGGAAACAAATTTGTGGCTCAGGCATGTAAGTTGGCACAAACAAAACCATATTATCTTTGTGTGAACCAGCACATGCGGTTTTTCTGGTAAAAAAACAAAAATAAAACACTTCTGCCCTTTGCTTCTGCTATTTTACCTACTAGGGAACACAGAATAAGAGGGGATGACCAGTTCAACATATACATAAATCAGTATGAAATGCCACTATTAATGTGTCAGCATTGCCCCTCCATTCTTGCCATCATGCCATTTCCATTTGTCATTGAAATGTTAAATGCAGCAATTGAGGTTGTACCAGGAAAACAAATAGATAACAGATAATATTAGCATGTGTAGTCATGCATCACCTCACTGCAGGGTATAACCACATACGTTCACCTCTGGCTTCACACTGTTATCTACTCATTCAAATGCTGTATTTGCTTTCATCTCATATGTGCCTTTAAGTACGCCCGATGCCAGCCTCATCAATGTATTATATTGTGGTCACAACTTAAACTTAAACGTCTGGGTTGATAGTAACACGATTCCACAGAAAATATGGTGCTCCCTCTTCCTGCTCAGTTTTACATGCATTAATGTGTCTATAAAGACTACACTTGTTTGCAGTGTCTTTTTCTATTTTTAAGAATAGTTAAAATGTATTGATGCCAGCAAGCAGCAACTTCTTCAGCATAAGCATGTTTTTAATGTTCAAAAACAGTATCTTCCTGCTGATGCTTCAATAACTCAACTCATGCCCATGTTGAGTTTACCATGTCAAATGTGTTTAAATCATGTATATTGAAAACCAAATATAGGAACAGATTTGCAGTACTTTTATGTTTGTGTCAGGAATCAGAGGTGTTTAACAAATAATGAGGCATCCAGCCCACCCCACCAGTAACTAAACATAATCCCAGATAAATGGCAAAATCACTGTAGCATGAAGTGGTTAATTAAACAGCTCTCAGGTCGTTACTAGGCGATAATCCGCCTTGCTAATAAAAGACTTGATCTTGAATGACATGCAAATGACCAAGACTAATGGATCATGAAATGTTACGAGGGTATGTTGACAAATAGCAAGTGATGCCTCTCTTTCTGTTGATGAGCTACAGCAAAACCCTTTAATATTGACCTTTAATATCGTCTATATATTGATTGACAGTATATTTGACAAAATGTTATTTTAACTCATTGTTACACAGTGCATGCACTGCATTCATGAATCAAAAGCCAGTTAGGGTTATTTCTTTCATTTTCTAAATATTTGTTTTCTGAAAGCTGAATCAACACAAAGCTTTAAAAGTGTGTCTATGATTTGCAAATTCTTGCATTATTGACAGCAAGAACAGATTTGTCTTGGAACTGTTAATTTTTTGTTCTTTTCAGATCTGGAATGATTATAAATTGCGATGGATGCCGGATGAGTTTGATGGAATTGAGTTTATTAGAGTTCCATCAAAGAAGATCTGGAGACCTGACATTGTTCTCTACAACAAGTGAGCATTCATCTGTTATCTGTCCCTGGCTTCATCAATGAATCAATTCATTGGATAACAAAATATTGTGTAATTTGTAGTTAGTTGTACTGCAGTACTCTACGTCCTCTTTAGATGACAGATAGACATTACCTAGAAAGGGATATGTCAATTCACAACCAAAGCACAGATTCACTTAAATATTGAGTTATACATGTTATGTCTGTACTTAATTTTCAGTTCTATTGGTTTGAGTGGTGTAGTTAAAATATTTGAATCCTTTTGGATTCTCGCTAGCCACCTGATGGTATAGGGGTTTACTTGGCTGACTTCGGTGTGGGCAAACATGGTACGGATGATGTATGAA
This sequence comes from Stigmatopora argus, assembly GCF_051989625.1. Classification (NCBI taxonomy): domain Eukaryota; kingdom Metazoa; phylum Chordata; class Actinopteri; order Syngnathiformes; family Syngnathidae; genus Stigmatopora; species Stigmatopora argus. The sequence goes on from NC_135393.1 coordinate 5,558,564, forward strand.
TTGATTATTTCTTGTTTTTATCCAAGCACATCAATTACTTCATCCCCGTTGTTCCTGTCTTCTTTGTTTTCATTGACACCTTCAATTTTTGACATTTCGCATGTGCATTCTTTTTAAAGCCATATAGCATTCTCGTAATGTATCTGCTGCTTTCATGGCGTTGTCAACGCTGGCGTTACTTTTGTAACATGTACACATTCGCTTTATATGCAGTGCTGTCGGAGATTTTCTAGTGGAGGATAAAACCAAGGCACTACTCAAGTTTGATGGTACCATTACCTGGATTCCTCCTGCGATTTTCAAATCCTCGTGCCCTATGGACATTACCTACTTCCCCTTTGACTATCAAAACTGCTCAATGAAGTTTGGCTCATGGACTTATGATAAAGCCAAGATTGACCTGGTACTGATTGGGTCTAAGGTTTGTATTTGGCAGCCTTATGCTATATTGTTGTCTCCTTATGCCCTTCGATTGGTTGACAACCAATTAAGGGTGTTCCCTGCCTGCTTCCCATAGTTGGCTGGGATAGGCTCCAGCACCCACCCACGATCCTTGTGAGGGTAAGCGGTATTTAAAATGAATGAATGAATGAATGTGACTTTGTCCATTTTCACAAGTATTTTCTATTTTTGAAGTGTAAGGATGTGAAATTAAATAAGTGATAAATACTTTTCAAGCATACCATGTTGCGATCAACTCATTCACTGCCATTGAAAGGAATAGATATCAACTATTCAACTGCACTGGCTTTGAATCATCACATTTCAGTAGGTACATACACACATACACACATGAACTTAATTCATTCTAGAAGTAATTTTATGATTTTTCTTAACTAGAAGCATATTTTATATCGAATTAACATAACTTGTTGCTTGATTTTTACTATTACACAGCATAATTAAAAATAATAAATGTATACCAATTTTGTATAAAATGTATGTATATATGCAACAAAAGTGAAAAAATATAAGAAAATTGGATTCTAAATAATTATTAACACATTAAAATTGATAACAAATACAAAGAGATTTTCCAGTGGGCCGGAATTGCAAGTGGCAGCTGAGTAAACATGCGTATACACACACACAAACACAACATAACTTAAAATTATATCACATGCGCTGAGGAAAAACTCAGCAAACAAATCTGTGATGTAGACGGGTCGAAGGCACACAAAAAAAACTTTACCGCCAGCCAAAACTAATCAGCCATGGTCCAAGAAAAAGATGAAAATGCACCTACAAATGTTTTGGTTGGACAGTCGTGGTCATACTCATACCCTTACCCTATCCCAGCCAACTGTGGACAATAGGAGTGGATACCCTGAATTTGTTTCCACGCAATCACAGGGCACGGGGAAACAAACAACCAATCACACATTTATACCTAAGGATAATTTAGAGTTTTCAAAACAGCCTACCTTGGATGTTTTGCGGATGAGTACCCAGATAAAGTCCATGCAGGCACAGAGAGAATAAACAGAAAGGTTGAGACCCTAATGGAATGAACACTTATTCTCAGAACTGTGAGGTAGACGTGCTAACCTCTCTTTCACCGTGCCCCTGAGTTAGTATATAACATAACATGAAAGGTGTTAGATAATGGGGCGGGCCGGTGTCGTGAGTGGTTAGCGCATCGGCCTCACAGCTCTGGGGTCCTGTGTTCAAATCCAGGTCATGTCCATCTATGTGGAGTTTGCAAGTTCTCCCTGGGCCTGCGTGGGTTTCCTCCGGGTATTCCGGTATCCTCCCACATTCTAAAGACATGCATAGTAGAATGATTGGACACTCTAAATTGTCCCTAGGTATGGGTTTGAGTGTGCATGGTTGTCCGTCCCCCTGTGCCCTGCGATCGGCTGGCCACCGATTCAGGGTGTCCCCCGCCTCTGGCCCGTAGTCAGCTGGGATAGGCTCCAGCACCCCCGCAACCCTAATGAGGATAAAGCTGTAGTAGGAAGATTGTTGTTTTGATGTTGTAAGAGGTCATATAGCAAAGTTAGTGTGTGGTCAGTCAAATTCCAGTTGATTTTACAGCAACTCTAGTTTGTCTACCACCGCCATTGGCAGCAAAAAGTTTTAACATTGACATTTTAAGAATTTTATCAATCATAGCAAGTATAGATCAACCAGTTAAACAAATAAAAGCTAAAATCCTAGACTGATGAACAATCAAACTGGTTTGGTTGCTGCTGCCATTGCAGTGAGATGGCGACATGCCTCTATATATTTCTGATAACGTGAAACTGTTTTGCACGTTGAGCAGACTGTAATGACAACAAAAGTTTCATCAAATACTGTCACACATGCAAAATTGAAGAGAAATCTGAATATAAAATATGACCAATCATTGGGAAGCAAAGAGTTAATTGTACTAGTCTAATTCTCAGAGACCTGTATCCCACTAATCTCGTTTCATATGGCAACATTTTATTATTCATGCAAACACAATATCGATGCCAGCCTCACAGTTCTGGGGTTGAGGGTTCGATCCCAGGTCGGTTCTCGCCGAGCTTGTGTGGGTTTTCTCCGGGTACTCTGGTTTCCTCCCACATCCCAAAAACATGTATGGTAGGCTGGTTTCATCAATCTGAATTCCCCTCAGGCATGTGTGTGAACGTGAATGGCTGTGTCTCCTTGTGCCCTGCGATTGGCTGGCCACCGATTCAGGGTGTCCCGCGCCTGGTGCCCGTAGTTAGCTGTGATAGATCGATGCCTTTTTTTAAGGCTTTCTGGAAGTTTATTATTTAGCAGCAATCAAAATTCAGATAGTTGATGCAGGCAGTAACCTTAATTTTTTTTTACGACGCAAACTTTTTATTCATCATTTAGGTTAACCTCAAAGATTTCTGGGAGAGTGGCGAGTGGGAGATCATTGATGCTCCGGGTTACAAACACGACATCAAGTACAACTGCTGTGAGGAAATCTACCCGGACATCACTTACTCCTTCTACATCCGTCGACTGCCTCTGTTCTACACCATCAACCTCATCATCCCCTGCCTCCTCATCTCTTTCCTCACAGTGCTGGTTTTCTATCTCCCATCTGACTGTGGAGAGAAGGTCACGCTCTGTATCTCCGTCCTGCTCTCCCTCACTGTTTTTCTACTGGTTATCACTGAAACCATCCCCTCCACATCTCTGGTCATCCCGCTGATTGGAGAGTATCTACTCTTCACCATGATCTTCGTAACACTCAGCATTGTCATTACGGTTTTCGTCTTAAATGTGCACTACCGCACACCCATGACCCACACAATGCCAGGTTGGGTGCGGTCAGTGTTTCTCAAAGTGCTGCCGAGGGTTATGTTGATGCGGAGACCAACTGTTGAAGACAGCAAGGCTGGAGGGTTGGAGAACAGTGGGGAGGCAGGAGGAGCTGGAGGGGGAGGAGGAGGCGGAGGAGCCAAGAGGAGGAATAACTTGACTCAGGTAAGTATTGCTGCATCCTTATATGGACAATTGTCAGATCTCACAAAATGTATATTAAGCAATACCTACAGCAAGGGTGTCAGACTTGGGTTGGTTCACGGGCCGCATTAACGTCAACTCGATTTCATGTGGGCCGGACCATTTTAGATATAATATTTAGATTTTTTTAATAAATGGATTAAAAGAACTGGATTAAAAGCCCTGAATATTTTATAGCTCTAAAACAATGTTTATTTTGCTTTTTTTAAAATATATTTTTAGATTTTACAAAATGATTTTTGAACTAAAAACAGAAAAAAAATGATTAAAACATTACAATTATTGATTTAAAAGGGGGAAAATCAGGAAATGTAATAAATGTACATCTATACTCTTCATTTTAATTTGATCATAAAACAGAAAGTCGGCACTCATGATTTACTTGCCGGGCCACACAAAATGATGCGGCGGGCCAGATTTGGCCCCTGGGCCGCCACTTTGACACATGTGACCTTCAGGAAATAAAAAAAGAGGTGATCTATGATTCAAGAAAAACTATCGCATAACCTCTTGGGCTTATATATCTTTAAAAATTCAGAATACAAAACAAAACCACACATTTTCCCCCACTAAGCAATTCAAGTGTATCATTTAAATTTTTCCATTTAGCAGATTGTGGGTCCAAAAAAAGATAGTTAGTTGAAAGCTCTTGTTGTGGTGTGATCATTAGTGTGCACATTTGGTTGTCTATTTTTAACTGGTTGGTCTATGCTGCCTTTAGCACTATGTTAACTCCGGCTCACCAGGTGGACTAATGATGGTGTAGAAAATTATTTTTTGCCTGTTCCATTACATTTAGTTGGTGTATTTTGGCAAAATTTATAGTGCAGTCATTTGTATTCCAATTCTTTCTCAAAAAACAAAACAAACAACACAACATCCAATTGTCATGATAAACGTGATGTGCTTTACTTGTTGCTTAGATGTGTACTGTCCTAAGAACATTGACTATTGGCAGGTTCACAAAGAGCAAGGAGAACCACTAATGAATCCATCCAAAACCAGCTCTAAAAATATATACTATCACATTTCACAATAGGTTATGTTTCCATCTCTACCCAGTGCTGAAAAATGCGACTTGATGTCAATTTTGTTCCTATTTTAAGAAAAACATTTTTTTGCAGAAAACAGAGCACCTGCTTCAATTAACCAAATTGTTTAAAAGGAGTTTCCTTATGATAGATTTTTTTAAAGGGTCAATTTTTTTTTTTTCGCTCTCCAGCAGGTAGGAGTGGGTTCGGTAAACTGTTTGGAGTTTGGAGACAGTACATTGTCCTCCATGGAAGGCTGTGGTAGGAAAAAATGCTCTTGTCCCTGCCAGCATGAAAAGGAAAGTCCTGAATCAACAACAACTGGGAAAATGACATGTCAACTAAGTCCGGAAAGCATGAATTCAGTAGTGGCCTTTTCTGTGGTGTCACCTGAGATAAAACAGGCTATCGAGAGTGTTAAGTACATCGCTGAGAACATGAGGAGCCAAAACAAAGCCAAGGAGGTCAGTTGTTCTCCTTGTAGACAATAACGCAAAAGAAAATCTATCACATCTGTTGAGATTTCATGTCAGAGCTTTAGAATATAATCAGAAATATGAATATGAAATTATGCATCAAGTGAAAATGTAAAGGTGGGTATGAAAATGTAGTTGTCAAATGTGGTTAAGTTTTTAAAAAAAAATTATGGTAGTACAATATATATTTCCCGGATGCTTTACTGTATTTTATGGACTATAAATCACATTTTTTTTGTTTTTTCTTATTGATTGCGACTTATACTGCAGTTAAAAATAAAATGAGATTATATAATGTTTGAAATTATTCACACATTATGTAATCTCATTTTATTTTCAAATTAAACGGCAAGAGGGAACTCTAGGTCTGTGTTGATCATTTGAAAATTGGCAGTTTGGCTCATCTCCTCGGGGGTCGCCACAGCAAACCCTGTAACTTCTAAAAACAACTAAGAAGGGCTTACCAATAAAACTTAATTACTTTTTTCATATAAAAAATATATTTAGCCTGTTGTTGCCTCAATCTGAATTATTATATTCCTAATGTTTCCATCATCAAAACATCAAAACAGTTAATACTACTATATTGCCTTTTAAAATGACATTTCAGATTTTTGTTTTGGATTTTATCAAATTAAATCCCCCAAAATGCGACTTACACTCCAGTGCGACTAATGCAAGTAATTTCTCCTTTCATTGTGCATTCTTTAGCTAGTACGACTTATACTCAGGTGCGACTTATATTCCGAAAAATACAGTACATGTTGCTGTATCTTACATTTCAATCAAGTACAATGGTCAGAACTTCAGAATTACCATAAAGCTAATTTAATATCTTAGTGTTTGCATTCTGGTAAAATATAGCATATTTTTATAGAGAAAAATGTATACAGTATGCATACAATCGCCATTCTTAAAGGCAAAAAAACCTGATGATTACACCATGCCCCCAAAATGTCATTTTGAATCATCATTAGAATTAAAACGTTTTTCCATACTCACTCTTTCAGATCCAATCACAACAGCAAAAAAAAAACAATCACTTTTCTATGCATCATGGTTTTCATTAAAACAGTTAAAGGAGTTTAATTAAAAGAGTCAATTTTCCATTAAACACGAGAATTATGAATAAAATACTATCAATGCTTATGTTAATCATTTTTAAATGTCATTTCTATCTTTTTGTATCACAGGTAGAAGACGACTGGAAATATGTTGCCATGGTGATAGACAGAATATTCCTTTGGGTGTTTGTGACCGTGTGTGTCCTCGGGACAGTGGGCCTCTTCCTTCAACCCCTTTTTGGATTTGTATCATAATTTACTGCGACCCCAAATGAACCATGTGAACAAATGACCCATTTGAAAACAGGAGTGTAAAAGCCCTCGTAATTGTCTTGTTTTGCTTTTTTCCTTTTGCAGTAAACTGCACGCATTGAACGCCCTCATTTTATGTCTATAAATACGACATATTGTTTTACCCAAATAGCTCCCAAATGATATCTTTAAATAGCAATACTTTTATGTAGGCTTTAGTAGTATGTAGATTCAAAACAAGCTCATTAAAAAATGAAAACAAAGCAGTAGTTATTATCATTTGAACAACAATGTCGGTTAAAATCTGGCTGGGACTCCACTTTTGTACTATTACAGCATCTACTTTCATAAGATAATCATGAGGTCACCTGCTCAAATTATTTTTGAAAGAACATTTTACTGAAAAGGGAAAGTTATACACTGTAGTAGAATGATTCGATACCAATGGAAATGCCAAATGTGATTATATCTCATTCTATATAAAACTGTTTTAGAATGCCACTGGTGTTGTTAAAACGCAAGATATATAACACTTCAAATTTCTACTCTGACTACTGGCTGAGATCCTGATGTGTCCATGTAAGATTTAAAATGCGGAACGTTTATAATCCCTTGGAGTGTTCGGTTCCCACACCGATGTATAAATTTCATTATATATCAATAATCATACAGTGAAGTATACCACACTGGCAGGCATGAAACCAATTGTGTCAGAGTAGAGCCGAATATTTTTCTAGTCCTCTATATTATTGACGCTTTAATTATTCTGAAAATCCTTGCCTTGCTCAAAGGTGTTTACACGGCTGTCAGGAAGCAGAATAGCATATTTCTAATTATTTCTTTTTTTTTTTTTACCATAGCATGTCTTAACCCTTGTACAGTCATGTCGATTCAATGATGATGACAAAGCCTATGTTATTGTTATTATTATTATTATTATTTGGGTCTGTGGGACCTGTTTTTAGGAAAAGAAAATCAGGTCTCACGAACCCATACACTAAACAAGGGTTAAATAGTAATATCTGCTAAGGTCGATTTCAAAACTTTGTTATTCATGAGTGAATTGTTGTATTTCTGCTTAATCCAATTCAAAAGATCCACAGAATTTACAGACAATATTCACTATGACAGACCACTGCCCAATTGAATTAGTTGCAGACATCAGCGAACTACTGATTGCCTTTTGGAGTCATTATAATATAGAGGTGAGGTTTGTGATGTACTGGCAATTAATGAATAACATCCGGTTGTAATTATAATTCAAGTGTTTCTAAATGTTCACAATGATTAAAATTGCACATGTTATTTGGTTTGCCCCAGGAATTATTACATCCAATCTACTGGGCTGGTTAATCTCAGAATAGCATTTGTTCATCAAATAATTGGTTTTTATTTCGTGGATATTATTTCTTTTTTTTTAAATTTAATTTGGATGGTCTTAAGAAGCACCATTTAGGAATGCCTCCAATATAGTGGTAATGAAATGCACATTTCTGAGTGCTGGGATTCATTTTTTGGGGGGCTTTTTCATATATTGTACTGGGGGTTTATAAAACGGTGTCTATCTTTTTTAACACCACTGATTTTTAAAATACAATATATATTATTTGTTCAATTTGATGTATAATTTTTTTTTCTTATGTACAATGTACAATCATTCAATGGTGTTGATTCAGATTAGGAATTTGTTTGAAAGAAGCCTTCAAATTAATTAAAATCCCAATTTGATACATTTTGAAGACAATATACAACGTAAGAAAAGACATTGATTTATTCAATAACTACTGTTATGATATATTTCTCATGAAATGCATCGTCAAATTGGATTGGACGTCTACAAATGTCAGTGATTCAGTTAAAAGCTACAAGCAACAAAATAATCCAGATGGATAACGATATTCATTAATTGATTCATTTTTGGTTAACCCGGTCAGGTTCGCAGAGTGTTAGAGATTATTGCTGCAGATTGGGCAAAAGATGGAAAATAATTGAACATTTTAACAATGTGCAAAATGCAAAACATATTTACATGATATTGTATTTTGAAATTATTCATCATGGTTAGTTAAAATGGCGAAAAACAAAAACTTTCCACATTCCAATTTTTTTTTTCATGTAAATTGTTGAAACATAGCTTTATTTTTTTTCCGAAGGTTTTGATACAAAATGCATATTCAGTAGTTTGTAAAGACTGGCGTAGTAAACTACGGAAGATTTGTAGTATTTGGCATTTCTGAAAGGAGTAGTTGTTGAGCATATGGTACAATTAAAGCTTAAACTGTGACTGCATGCAACGATTCATTTTCTCTAGAGTTTCTTTATTAGGACCTTGGGTGCACTCAGCCTTCCCCATTTAAATTTAGCTGAGGATTGGGTGCAACTAATTGTAGGGCACATATTTAAAAACAAAAACCTTCACCTTTACTTGCACAGAGAATTATGTACAATTTAGTAATGATACTAAAAGGGTATTATTTTTTAATACTAATTGGGAGATTTTGGGAAGAAAGCCAGATGCATAAAGACAATTTTAGCCCTAGACATCAAAACAGTTATATAGATGTGGGTCATCACATAAGAATAGTAAGATTAAAAACATTGGAAGAGTAAATCATGGCTTTGAAAGTCTCTAAACGTAAGCACTTACCTAATATTCACTTTACGCCTTTACTTTTCTGGAAGGGTTACTGACTTCCCCATGCAGAGATATCAATTTCTTTGTGGTATGCTGGGGGAGGAAGAGGTAGGATTAAAAGAAAAGAAAAAAACAGAGATGCAGTACACAGCAGCAGGAAGGTGTTTTCTTTGATCGCTAGCAGAGGAGGAGAATGATCACATTTGACAGTATGTGCATTGTTTCTCACAGACCCATTTTTAAGGTAATCTGTGGGTGGCAAATGTGAAGTAAACACTTCTCTCAGATATTTTGTATTTTCACAACCAATCTTATCCCATTAAATATTGTCTTGGAATATTCTTGATGGATAATTTTGTCACTGACATCAAATATTTGAATTAGGGCCATGTTTTTGTTTTGTTTTAGGAAGCCATGGAAAGTTTTAAAGGCAAATCAGATTTTTGGTGGAGTTTGTATTGTAGGGGCAGTGTTGGGACAAATATTTCCATTGATCCCGGAAGCAATTTAATAATGCGTTATACGAGTCATTTGCGGGAAACAACGTCTTTGAGATACTGTATGGAGCCCCGTGGTTTCCAGAAATGGTTTATCTATACGGTTTCAGGATAATGTGGTGTACTAAACAAGCAAATAACATGTCCTCTCTCCATTTCTGGTGTTTACCATGTGCTAGACCAAGGGTGTCAGACTCAGGTTGGTTCGTGGGCCGCTTTAACGTCAACTTGATTTCACGTGGGGCGGATCATTTTCGATATAATTAGATTATTTTATATAAATTGATTAAAAGAACTGGATTAAAAGCCTTGAATATTCAGTTTTTTATAGATCTAAAACAATGTTTATTTTTAGCTTTTTTAAAATATATTTTTAGATTTTACAAAATTATTTTTGAACTAAAAACACAGAAAAAATTGATTAAAAGAATTACAATTATTGATTTAAAAGGGGGAAAATCAGGAAATTTAATATACATCTATACTCTTCATTTTAATTTGAAATTTTAATTTTATAACAGAAAGTCGGCACACATGATTTACTTTCCCAGGCCACACAAAATGTTGCGGCAGGCCAGATTTGGCCCCCAGGCCGCCACTTTGACACGTGTGCTAGACAGTGCTAAACAGAAACTGCTTTTTTTCCCAGTATTGTTGTTTTGGCCCATTGCTTGGGCAACGGAGGAGTGGCGCAGCGGAATAATTTTTTTACCTCTCCACCCCAGTTGTTTTCTGCCACTAGAACAACTAGGGCAGAAAATTTGACCCATCTCTTACCTTTGTTAAAAAAAATAATTGCAGACCCTGTTTGGTTTTCTTTCCCAGCATTACAAGATCTGCTTTTTTGGATAACATCTGAGATGACCAGAAGGTTAATGTCCTGGGATCTGCAGCTTGCCTGCGGTGGTAATTGCAGTAATTGCAATAATTGAAATAAAATGCTGCAATAACTCTTCAATGTTAATGATATTGCAATACAACAGTGCTTCTCAAATAGCTTTGGGCACAAAGCAATGCCAGGGGTTGAGCACTAAGCAATGCCTGGGAGCATCTGATTTAGAAAAACCTACTTTTTTTTCTTTTTTACTAGAATAAAGTAATTCACATTCACCCAGTGGACGGCAGTGGTGCGCTCACTGTCAGTGTTGTTAAATTTAACAAGGATATATACACTCGTATGCAGAAGTGTAGTTGGAATTTGAGACCAAAAAAAATACAATTTACAGTTGCAGCAGAGAGTTGGGGGGATATAAATTTCTTCCCCGGGAGCAAAACAGAAAAAAATGAGCAGCACTGCAATATAATGATGAAATTCAGTAGAAGAAAAGCAAGATCTACATCTTGATTTATAAGTCATTGTTTAAAAGAAGTGGGGGGAAAACGGTTTTTTTTTTTTATAAATGGATAAAAAGAACTGGATTAAAAGCCCTGAATATTCAGTTTTTTATAGATATAAAACAATGTTTATTTTAGCTTTTTTTTAAAATATATTTTTAGATTTTACAAAATGATTTTTGAACTAAAAACACAGAAAAACTTGATTAAAAAAAATTACAATTATTGATTTAAAAGGCGTTAAATAGGAAATTTAATATACATCTATACTCTTCATTTTAATTTGATCCTAAAGCAGAAAGTCGGCACTCATGATTTACTTTTCCGGGGCAAACAAAATGATGCGGCGGGCCAGGATTGGCCCCCGGGCCGCCACTTTGACATATGTCCTAGACAGTGAACCCCGCATAAACTGTTTTTCTTCAGTATCATTGTTGTTTTGGCCCGTTGCTTGGGCAACGGAGGAGTGGAGATGGCGATAGACATTAAAATCATTAAAAGTGGGTGGGCAGACTGTAAATTCTCATGTTATGTGCCATTGATGACAATGGACGTCCAATTCAGGGCTGCCGTTCCCAGGCAATATTTGCATTGCTGTCAATTAAGTTAACATCAAGTTGCATTTTGTTCTCATTGAGAATAGGCCAAGGGCCTTGGTTGAACTTAAAGGTTGACGAGGAGCATTTAATCCGGTGTGATTGAATTCAGTCAGACTGCATTTTATGAAATTGAACCTGACAGCCATGGCCAGTTGATGCAAATGAGAAATTAAGTTTAAGAAGCACTGGGAAAAGAAGAAACAGGAATACAATTGTGACACAATACTGGTATAACAAGTAACAGTTGCTCACAAGGTTTTAAAACTGCAATTAAAGCCGTTAGAAATTGTATTTCTGATCAAATTTGGTTACTTTTCTCCTCTGTCTAGAGTACCCAAATTTTATAAATATATTTGGGTTATTCCCAAGGCTACAAGACTCTGTCCGAGTATGTAACATCAAATTATAAGCATTATAGTACCATGATTCTATAGTAAGCAAGCTTTAAGTGTTTTTCTTTTGTATGGGAAAGTAATATCTTAAAATTAATTTGAATGTCAGTATGTTCAAGTGGTCATGATATCAACATCAAAGCTATGTTTAGGCTTTTGAATGCAGTCTCATGTTCCAGAAAAATGCAGGATAAGTTCATTGAAAACTAAAATTGTTCGTGAAATGAATCTGCCTATTAATAGCAGCCAAGATAAATTGGGAAAAGCTCCAAACACCCACGACCAGGTGATATAAAAGTTGAATGGAAGGACATTTGTAATCTGGTTAAAGACAAATACACACACATGTGCATGTTTGTGGTTTGCATGTTCAACTGGGCTCCATTTTGATCACTGATGAATTCAGTTGAAGTTATGTTGACTATAAAGAATAAAGTAGCATTAACCATTAAATTGTCACGTCGTGCGACCGTGCAGACATGAAGTGGATGGACCCAATGGCAGAGAAACAGGGAGGCCATGAACGGTGGTATAATCAAAAGTTTTTAATTAATGAGATCAAGGCAAAGTGCAAACAAGAACAGGGAATCCAAAAATGAACCAAAAGCCAGAGAATCAAGCCTACCTGGTACATGCACCAAACACTCATGTGGCATTGACAAGGACACAACAAGAAATGGTTTACCAAAAGGGTCATTAAATACACAGACATGGGTTAACGTGGCATTGGGAACAGGTGGGTGACACACAATGCAACAGTTACAGAGTCTGAGACACACAGGAAGTTGACAACAGGTGAAATCAATCGACATTGACAAGTTACAGAGGGGAAAAAGCCAAGACTAATGCAACAAAATACATAAAAAAATCACATAAAGCTAACAAAAATACGAAAACGAATATTGAAATAATTCAGTATGATTGTTTCATATGGGATTTAACATACTACTAACATTGCCAAACTCAGACTTGAAATGCACAATGTTAATTCTCAAATGATTGGCAGAATATATGACTAGGATTGTAGGTGGAATGAGCCAAATGTTGACGTGTGTTGCATTTTAAAGCCCATTCAAAAATAATTCAGATGTGGCGTTTAAGAGCTGTCTCAACATCTGAGACCCCTTTAGCAACTTGGCACCACCATCAAGTACCAACCATCAGGTTCCAGAAAATCCAATTGAAATGTTTTAAATGAGAAGCGAGAACTTAAATATACAGCCCACTGGCACAATTTCAATGAATCATTTTTTTGGGGTGAGACGTGTGCCTGTGTTCATAATGGATGACTCCTTCATTCTTATCCTTATCCTGTTTGTGGGAATGTTGCAAATTTCTCACATGATTATGCATCTCATATGATTATGCGTATTTGCGTGTGGAGTGATCTATTTTACAATTTCCTTTTCAGCTGCTATATGCCCAAACTCAATTAGGAGAAAGCAAGTGTATCTGCCTCTAGGGCTCAACATGACTTGTTTATGTGTCAGATGACATTTTATTTTGTGGCTTAAAAAACGACATGCAGTCATGTTTCTCAATGTTGTTCAGCTTTTTGATTCCTTGCATATGCATACATTCGCACAGTTTGAATCTCCACTGCAGTGTCACAGATGAAATATTATCACTTAAAAAATAAGTCTCAGTTCATACATCTTAGTGATAGAAAACACAATGGAAATATATCTTCATATCAACAGACAATTGCAAATTCATGTGCTTCCATACTGCCTATCCTCAAAAGGGTTGTGGAGCCTAAACCCACTGTCTTTGGGCAAAAGCCAGACTACACCCTAGACCAAGGGTGTCAGACTCGGGTTGGTTCGTGGGCAGCTTTAACATCAACTCAATTTCATGTAGACCGGACCATTTTAGATATAATATTTAGATTTTTTTTAATGAATGGATTAAAAGAACTGGATTAAAAGCCCTGAATATTCAGTTTTTTATAGATCTAAAACAATGTTAATTTGAGCTTTTAAAAAAAATATATTTTCAGATTTTACAAAATGATTTTTGAACTAAAAACAAAGAAAATATTGGATTAAAAATGACAATTATTCATTTAAAAGGGGGAAAAATCAGGAAATTTAATATACATCTATACTCTTCATTTGAATTTGATCCTAAAACAGAAAGTTGGCACTCATGATTTACTTTCCCGGGCCACACAAAATGATGCGGCGGGCCAGATTTAGCCCCCGGGCCGCCACTTTGACACCTGTGCCCTAGACTGTTCGCCAGTCAGTCGTAGGGCACACTGAGAGACAAACGACCATACGCACTCCCAATCATAACGCCACCAGCGGGAATCGAGCCCACGCTTGCCCACACCGAAGGCAGGCTAGTGAACCTCTACACAAATTTTTAAAATATAAATTGTGTCTAATGGTGTTTTTTTTCTAAGATACCGGATTTGTGGAAAGCTTTCCTCTTTAAAGGTTGGAACAATTTGTGGAATAGTTTCCCCACATAAGAAGGAACACGTACACAATCACCCGAACAGCATACACAAAGAAAAACACGCACACATCCACCCAAAAACCCAATAAAACGTGACCATTTCATTCTCACAGGTTGTACAAGACTAAATTTGTGGCTCAGGTGCTGAACAGGATTTCCTGCTGCCCTTCCTCATTGTATCATTCAATATCAGGGACAATCATCATCTTCACACCAGCCCTGCAGATGTATCTCAGCTCACCATAAGTTAATTAACATACCTGACATGAATTCCATTCACATAAGTGGTTCATTAAAGTAATCATCAACTCAAAAACCAATGCTATTCATGATTCGTTTTTTTTGTACTAAATCTCCCACAGCATGCTTGATAAAGTGATGTAACGCAATTATCTGTTGATGCAATATATTTGAATAAGGATGTGTAATTTCATCACTGAATATGTGTGAACTGAATCAATCATTATAGAAAAGGTTCGATGGCTGTAATAGTCCTAAATGACCACTACACGGCAGCAAATACAACGTATTACAATAAACTTTTCCTCATCAGCCCCTTCATCAACAAGATATTTATTACCACTAAAAAAATTGGCCTGGTTTTTTTTTACTCCCCCCATTGATTACTTAATTTACAGCTCCCGTATGATGAGCTCTACTCGGGGTTGTCCTTTAATTTCCACACAATCTGTTGTATATATGGTATTAACACCCTCCTTTAAATTTTCTAAGACATCCCAAACTGCAAGATTTTTGGCAGGAATTGGCTTATTCAAAATACAATATGGTGCAATAATTGGTGCTATGTATTTTCTCTGCTTTGTGTTCTAATGGTCTAAGAAAAATCTTGGTAAAAGATTGTGCATATGCAGAGGCTCAAGGAAAAAGGTGAACAGATAAATAATAACCTTTTGTGAAATGTACCATTAATTTCTGAATCCAATGTAGCACATCTATCCTATTATTCTATACTGGTGTTGTGTTTAAACTTACTTTATCAAGGGCTGAGAGTTTTCATCGACCCTAAATCATCGGGAACAAGACTGAAGTTACTTTTTGTAAAAGTTTGGAAAGACCAAACAGAGAAAATAGTTGGAAATAGTGACATCGGCGAGTCATGATGGTCACACACATCCAGACTTTGAAACATAGTTTTGTTCTAATTCTTCCCATGTAAATTGATTATTTGATAGTGTGCAAAACATGTTGAACTACTGCATGATAGTAGGCTGCAACAATCAATAAAAGTGGGAGCAAAAAGAAAAATAATGTTTCCACCAACTCTGAATCAAGGCGAGGCACTATAAGGCTTTTAAAAAATTGAA
This sequence comes from Stigmatopora argus, assembly GCF_051989625.1. Lineage (NCBI taxonomy): Eukaryota > Metazoa > Chordata > Actinopteri > Syngnathiformes > Syngnathidae > Stigmatopora > Stigmatopora argus. Next base: position 5,574,104 of record NC_135393.1, read on the forward strand.
CACAGGAAAATGTTCACTGAGGGCAACACTTTTAATTGGATATAATAAAACCATGCATTTTTTGGTGTGGAAAACCCTGGAAAGCCAAATCAAACAATACAACCCTGAACATAAATAACATAGCATATGATTATGGAAATACATTTAAGTGCAAACTTTTTCAGAATAGACCGACAAAAAAACTAGAGCTCATTAAGACAGAGTGAAGAAAAAAACCTCAGGGATGTTTGGCTCGGCATTCAAATGCCAGCTGGTTTCCCCACCAACTCCTTGTTCAAGCTCACTGTGGTTGTGTCCGCATGGTTGAAGATCATTACTTCTACTGCGAGTTCGATCAGTGATTACACCAAGGATAGGGAGTAGCACAATGCAGCTCTTGTCTAATCACTTACACTCTCTACACAAACAACTGTAAAAGCAAAACCCCTGTGATAACATCAAATACTCAGAGGGACCCTGTAATCACTGACAGGGCGAACAGTGATGGACATCCGCTAACAGAAATTGGATTGGTTTGGATTGGATTGGATAACTTTATTCACCCCGTATTCGGGAAATTTCGTTGTCACAGTAGCAAGAGGGTGAGGATGCAGAAATAGGAAAGGCATTTTAGACATAAATAGATAGGGAATAAGTAACTTAATAAATAAATACATGGATAAATATACAGACGCTCCCCTACTTACGAACGCAATTGGTTCCGAGCGATTGTTCATAAGTTGAATTTGTTTGTAAGTTGATTCAGTGCTATATTTTGTATTATAATTTATGTTTAAGGCCGATATAAGTATATTGAAGGTTTATACAAGTGCATTTGTATGTTTAAGGCTTGTATAAGTAACACGCATTGGTTTGTACTGAAAAAAAACATTTAATAAAATGGAGAGAATATGTACAGTACTGTAGAGAGAGCGATTTATGTATTAGAAACTGGCCAAAAGAAGCGACCTAATGACGATTGCACAGTTTTCTTCTTTTTTTCATCATAAATGATGAGGTAGCACTGTATGGCATCATTCAATTGATTTGCAAACTTTGTGCAACGTTCAATATTTGGGTCCTGCTGCTCGATCTTTCTGTTTATAAATGGTACTGAATGTGCAACGCTCACCACTCTCACGCGCATCAAGCTTCGTTATTATTGCCACTCGTTTCAAATGAAATGGCTTGCCTCTTCCTTGCAACTCCCTCAATAGAAGCCTTTAGCTTTTTACCAACCATATTCAATATTGGATGCATGAGATATTTAATGATACAAATGAAAAAGGTTCTTTGCACACTGGAGATACATTCACGCACTTCCGCATTGCAACGAAGAAGAAGGTAGATGCTGGGTGAGCTGAGCTCTCACAGCGCCAGGCGTCGGTATTAGCGGCGGAAAGAAGTACTACTCCGAAAAAGGGGCGAAATACAAAATTGGACTTGCGAACATTTTTGGACTTAAACGCAATTTGCAGACATGTTCGTATGTACCGTTGTTCGTAAGTTGAATGTTCGTAAGTAGGGGAGCGTCTGTATAAATAAATAAGCGTGTTGCTGATATATATATATATATGATATATATGTATATATATATATATATATATATATATATATATATATATATATATATATATATATATATATATATATATATATATATATATATATATATATATATATATATATATATATATATATATATATATATATATATATATATACAGACGCTCCCCTACTTACGAACATTCAACTTACGAACAACGGTACATACGAACATGTCTGCAAATTGCGTTTAAGTCCAAAAATGTTCGCAAGTCCAATTTTGTATTTCGCGTCTTTTTCGGAGTAGTACTTCTTTCCGCCGCTAATACCGACGCCTGGCGCTGTGAGAGCTCAGCTCACCCAGCATCTACCTTCTTCGTTGCAATGCGGAAGTGCGTGAATGTATCTCCAGTGTGCAAAGAACCTTTTTCATTTGTATCATTAAATATCTCATGCATCCAATATTGAATATGGTTGGTAAAAAGCTAAAGGCTTCTATTGAGGGAGTTGCAAGGGAGAGGCAAGCCATTTCATTTGAAACGAGTGGCAATAATAACGAAGCTTGATGCGCGTGAGAGTGGTTGAGCGTTGCACATTCAGTACCATTTCTAAACAGAAAGATCGAGCAGCAGGACCCAAATATTGAACATTGCACAAAGTTTGCAAATCAATTGAATGATGCCATACAGTGCTACTGCATCATTTATGATGAAAAAAAGAAGAAAACTGTGCAATCGTCATTAGGTCGCTTCTTTTGGCCAGTTTCTAATACATAAATCTATCTCTCTCTCTACAGTACTGTACATATTCTCTCCATTTTATTAAATGTTTTTTTTTTCAGTACAAACCAATGCGTGTTACTTATACAAGCCTTAAACATACAAATGCACTTATATAAACCTTCAATATACTTATATAGGCCTTAAACATAAATTATAATACAAAATATAGCACTAAATCAACTTACAAACAAATTCAACTTATGAACAATCGCTCGGAACCAATTGCGTTCGTAAGTTGAGGAGTGTCTGTATATATATATATATATATATATATATATATATATATATATATACATATATACACATACACAGATGTACATGCATGCATACGGTAGTTCTTAACATTCAGCCATTTCTTTGTTAAAGAGCCTGACAGCTGATGGGAGCAAGGATCTGCGGAAGCGCTCCTTCCTGCAATGAGGGTGCCGCAGTCTATTGCTAAAAGAGCTTTGGAGGGACTCCACAGACTCATGCAGGGGGTGGGAGGTGCTGTCCATGATGGACATCATTCTGGTCAGCATCCTCCGCTCTCCCATTTCCTCCACACAGTCCAAAGGACAGCCCAGAACAGAGCTGGCCCTAATGACCAGCTTATTCAGCCTGTTCCTGTCCCTCTCTGTGCTCCCACATCCCCAACAGACCATGGCATAAAACACTGTAGATGCCACCACAATGTCGTAAAAAGTCCTCAGCAGTGTCCTGCACACTCCAAAGGACCGTAGACTCCTCAGCAGGTAGAGGCGGCTCTGGCCCCTTTTATACAGGGCATCTATGTTTGTGGACCAGTCTAGTTTGTTGTTGAGGTGAAAACCCAGGTACTTAAAATAGACTGAATTTTCACTGTGGTGCAGTGCGGACTGTCTGGATTTAAACATTTCCAAGAACAACAAAATTGTTGACTTCCATATTGCCACTTCAAAAAACACCCACTTGGCATCAACAATAAAATAATGAAAACATGTTAACTCATACAAATAGCTTTGCTCCATAACCGAACATAAACATACATACCAACTCATCACTGGACACATTTGACCAAAATCCCAAGACAAACTCCAGGTTCACCATCTGGTACAAACACAAAGAATATTAATCTTATTCAACTGGAAAAATGTCTTGACCACCAATTAAGCTAAGCTTTTATATGTATGTTGATATACTAAACAAATGACCAATTCAAAATGATCTATTGTACCCATATGTTTATTAAGAAATATATTGTTGAAGGATTCTTGCTCGGCAGTAAGTTTGGAGGGAGGGCACCTGAAACAGCTTTCATCATCACCAAGGCACCGAATTGAAGTATAATTGTGGAACAGTTTAAGTGTCCAAGATCAATGTATCACTAATGAGTGCTGTTACACAGATGTGTGTTCAAATAAATAAATAAATAAATTATTGCATCTCCTGCGATGTAAATGAGATATCATCCAGGCCTAATGGAAAACCATCAGAAAAATAAGGACAGCACTTCAGTGTCTCTTTTTATAAGTATTGTTTGTATTCTAAGAGTGGCGGCATGGTGGAAACTGTTTAGCGTGTCCGCCTCACAATTCTAATATTGAGCGTTCAATCACCGGTGAGTTTTGGCCTTCCTTTGTGGAGTTTACATGTTTTGCCTCCGCCTGCGTTTCTACAAGTACTCTGGTTTTCTCCCACATCCCCAAAAACATGCATGGTAGGCTGGTTGAAAACTCTAAATTGCCCCTAGGTATGAGTTTAAGTGTGGCTGGTTGTTGGTTCCAATGTGCCCTGGGAACCAGTTCAGAGTGTACACTGCCTACAGGCTGCTATTGGCTGGGATAGACTCCAGCACCCCTGCAACACTTGTAAGGATAAGCAGCTCAGATAATGAATGAATGAATTATTGTATTATAAGACTCTGTAACACTATAGATTCAGAAGACTCTAGCATAAATGAACATTTGCACAGTTGCAGTGAAACGAAATTGGCATATAGAAATACAGTACATAGCATTATGATCTAGCATATATACATTCAAGCAAGAGTCCCATCCCTGCAGGGTGAGCCAATAAACCATTTCGCAATATAAGATAACGGCAATCAACATACATATAAGACACCATGCCTACATAGCTAGAAGCAGAAATATAAAAAGGGAGATGGGGAGAGGAGGGTGCGAGCTATATGCTTTAAGAATAAAGTAAATGAAATGAAGGGTGATAAATTCTGAGAGCAAAGGAAGCACTGCAGGCAGTTTTCTAATGGTTTTAGGACAACGCTGCATCTGCTGCACGCTGACAGTTAAACACAAGTATAATAAATGGAAAACTGAGAGAAAATAATCCAACAGTACAACATGGAGAAAGGCCCTCAGAGTTCTAAGATCGAAATTTTAAACCCAGGTTCAGACCTTTCAGTTGCATGTTCTCCCTGGGATTTTCTCCGGGTACTCCAGTTTCCTCGTATATCCCAAAAGCATGCATGGTAGGCTGGTTGAACATTGTAAATTGTCCTTAGGTATGAGTGTAAGTGTGAATGGTTGTCCGTCTCATTTTCCCCGGCAATTTTCTGGCCACCAATTCAGGCTGTCCCCCACCTGGAGCCAATAGTTGGCTGGGATTGTCTCCAGCACCCCCCGCAACCCTTACGAGGATGAGCAGTACAGATCATAAATGAATTCATGGTTATGAACCACATTAGGATTGTGATTGAGGTCTGTATTCCAATGTTGTTGCAGGTGTCATCGCCCAAGTAATAATACTCAATCAAACATTCGTGGACCTTTTACGCACGCTGGGCGCTGCTCTTTCATTATTACAAAAATGCCTTCAAATAGCTCATTCATTGTTTAGAAAATGGCACTCTCAGATTATCTCATTATTGCAGAAGTCTAGGTGAAAGAGGATCTACCAAATTTAAGTTCTCTCTCCGTCATCAGGACTGATGTAACCTAGTAATCCTTGTTGTGGGTTATTTCATATTTCAATTCACATCAGCAAGTTCAATTAGCGATTCTGGCTGTAATCTGAGTTGGAATTTAATCTTTATTGATGATAATGTCACACATGATGGTGTGAGTATGGTATGAGATTGAATTCTGAAATCTACTAAAACTATCTGTCAATTTAATGAGAAAATGAGCAAAAGGTCACTGCTAATACAACAAATAACCTTCTACAGGGGAAAGCAAGTAGAAATAGAATTAGTAATAAACCAAAAGGTGTTGATAAGAAATTTTTGATTTGGCAGCCTGAAACACTGCAAAAATGTGGAAAGGAATTATATTGTCTTTGCACTCTTGGACAAGTATATTTGCATTATTTATAACTTGCAAAACAAATTTCCGTCAAATAATAGGCTTGAGACGAAAGAATTGAAGGAAAGACTTAAATTGCGAGCTATCCACTTGACCTGGATATTGTAAACAGGCCTGTAGCTTGGAACAGAATAAAACTAACTCATACGGTGCAGGACACGACATTAAATAAAAATATTTAAAACTAAGAATAATTTATCCACGTTTGAAAAAATACAGCTGGAAAAAATAAATGCATTTTTGTGTGTGCCAACATCTAGTGGCCGTGATGAAATTTACACTAAAATGTATGATTCTGCACCTTGACCAACTATATTCTGTGGACTATTTTGATTTGCGGGGAAACATTTAATCTATGGTAAATTCCTCGATTTCAGAATCACAGATTCTTTGGTTGGCTACCAAATCTATCTGAATATATCAGCCTTTTTTATGTATTAAACAGGTGTAGGTGGACGAGTGGATAGCTCGTCTGCCTCTCATTTGTGGGGTCAACGGTTCAATCCCAGGTGGGTCCTACTTCGTGGAACTTGCATGTTATCCTCGAGGTTGCGTGGGTTTTCTCCGGTTAGCCTGGTTTCCCCCACAGCCCAAAAAAACATGCAGGATAAGCTTCTTGACCACTCTAAATTGCCCCTAGGTATGAGTGTGGTTTGATTCACAACAAATAGATTTTTAGGTAAAGAGAGACAAAATCATGAAGGTTACACAGATATAAAAACGTATGTTTTTGTTTCTTATAGTGCTGTAATATTTCCCTCATGTGACATGGTTACAGGTGCCTGATAAAAACTGACAGAGACATAATGGTGGCACATGTATGCTTGAGATGTTTGTTTTCAGAGAGAGAATGTGAATGTGAGATTCCGTGAAGGGGGGGGAAAGAGAGGGACAGAGATAGCGAGAGAGCGAGTGAGAGCGAGAGAGAGAGAGAGAGAGAGATATCTGATAAAGCTGTCCAAGTTATTACACCTTCTGTTTGCTCAAAAGGAGACCTACGGCACTGCTGTTATGGAGTCACTGAGGATGCGTGAATCAATCCTGGTTGGATTTTACCTTTGGGCGTGTCTTAGCTCTCAAGGTAGGTCGCTGAATGACTCCTACACATGCCAATATGTCCAGAATATCATGCTCTTAAGCCTTTATATTTGATTACTTTCGAGTCTGGTCCTCAGCGACAAAGACATATTCCATGACGCGTTAGTGTGATGTGTGATATTCTAGCGTGTAGGATTTCCATCACATCAGATGAACACATTGCAGTGTGCCTGGAGTGCAAGTGCAGGTCAGTGTGTTTGAGTAACACTTGCTCTTAAGACAACAACATCTGGCTGAGCAAAAAAAGGAGGGCACACCGGCAATGATGCACAAAACCCAATGGGACTGTTCATCCCCTCAGAGTAATCTGCAGTCAAAACTAAATGCATGCTAAGTGGACCAGAAAAAAAACATCAGATGAAGTTAAAGTAAAGCCCTTTAACAAGTTTGAATCACTGGTTTAATTGTAATATCCGTCATTGTTGTGTTATGAAGTCATACATCCTATTTATTTATGCCTTTGTTTTCCCTTCTTTCTTTACTCATTAAATGGGTTAGAGCAGCAGTACTCAAAGTGTGGTAGATGTGGTTAAGTGGTTATGTGTACGCCCACCAATGACACACAAATAGTTTCTGAATTAAAATGTAAAAATAGCCTAAAACTACAGTAGATTAATTAGAGTCAGTTAAGCTCTAGTTGACTTTATACTATATCAGTTTCACATGAAAAATAGTTGGCAGCCAGGCCACTGAGTGGTTCGGCCGTCAGCTTCACAGTTCTGAGGCCGAAGGTTCGATCTCAGGTGGGCCCTCACTGTGTGGAGTTCACATGTTCTCCCCAGAATTGCGTGGGTTTTCTCTGGTTTCCTCCACCCTTCCCAAAAAACATGCATTGTAGGCTGGCTGATCACTCTATATATTGCCCCTAGGTATTAGGGTTGCTTGGTTTTATGCTTTCCCCCCCCTAGTGTCCTGTCTGAGTGATTGCCAATTGTGTTCAGCTGTCGTTTCTCCGCCCCTGGTGTATTCCCTGCTTGCTCCCTTGTGTGTTTCCCAGGTGTTCCTAATCGTCTCGTCAACCCATGTCAGTTTATTTAAACCCCACTGATTTTTATATCATTTGTCGGACCGTCTGCTTTTGTTTGTTTCCACGTTACCTCGATCCATGTTCCATGTACCTCGGTCCTTGCTTTCCTGTGTCTCCCCTTGTCAGGTTTGGTTATGTGATTTGATTTTTAAGTCTTTATTTTCTAAGACCCTTTTTAAGTTATTAAAGTTTTGGTTTGAGCACCACCTTCCTCTTCTGCTTCCCTGCGTTTGGGTCCTATTCCCCGCTTCCTCGCCTGGACGTCTTGCCAGAGTGTGAGCGTGAATGATTGTCTGTCTCCTTGTGCCATGTGATTAGCTGGCCACCGATTCAGGGTGTCCCATGCCTGGTGCCCGCAGTTAGCTGGGATAGGCTCCAAGCACCCCCGCGAACCTTGTGAGGATAAGCAATTTGGAAGATGAATGAATGAATGAAAAATAATGCTTTCTTTTGTAACATGTATTTGTATACAATTTTCACTTGAGAAATAATCTTATCTACAGACTTCTTGAATGAACCCTGTAAAAACCCTGTGAAATTGGGATTTCGAACGCACTGTTATACTAATTAAATCCTCAGCTTTTTTTATAAACAGTTTGGCTTACGACATTTCCATATTCCAACGTTAGCGGGTAGGCTAGAATTTTATTACAGTATTTAATTAAAATCTATGCGAACCACTGGTTTGGGTTGTGTTAAATTTAATCACTTCATCTAGTTTTCCATTCATTCTCTAGCTTGTCCTCATTGGAAGCGTGGGTGCAAGTGATCCCAATTTGTGGCAAATTGAAATGAGAAGGAAATGAATCACAGTATACCCCAAAAATATAATGTCACTGGGAACTTTAAAGGGTAACATGGCATAGTCAAATCCCACTGATACAAATGATACATGTAAAAAGCTTGCCAATCAAAAATTATTAACTAAAATTGTAACTGGCAATCATTCTGTGGTGAACATGTGTGGAAACAATAGTTGCTTTAAACATAGCAGGTAACTTGTAATGACATTGTTTTTCTATTGATTTATCTTGTCTTATAAACAGATAATTTCCCCCAATTTATTGGCAATCTCATCATCTTGAATGTACCGTAGTTAGTGTCATCTCATACAGGAGAAATTTGTTTGCTTTATTATTATTTATTACTTATTGATTATTAATTTGGCCATGGTGAAGCTTTAAATCTCATTATACTTGTATAAAGAAAATAAAGGAATTTAATTCAATTCAATATTTTTGGATTTCTATTTTGATCCTTGCTGGTTTTAATGTAATAAATGGACATTCAATAAATTAGCATTGCCTCATCTTGCTTTACCTAATATGAAAAAGCATACATACAGAAAATATTGCAACTGGCAGCATTAGTGTGGTAAACATTCTGACTCTTTTTGTTATGTATTGATATATATTATCAAGCATTAAAGAAAGGATATCTAAAAGTATATCACATCTAATGTATAGTTTAAAAAAAAAAAAATCTAATTAAATGTAATGATACCTAATATCCCAAGATATAAAATTAAATAATTTTTGTGCCCAAATGTTTAGTGTTGTGTCAATTGTCTGAATTTGGTCCCTTGGCAACATTCTGCATTCTGTCCAACTGTGAGCTACTTAGTCTGTGTCTAACATTAAAATACATTTCAAACTTCTGAGAAAGTAGCATGACATGTTTGTTGTATGTCACTTTTTCATCATTTATTCTTATTCTAATTTTCTCCCACATCTCAAAAACATGTATTGTAGGGAGGTTGTACATTCTATATTGCCCCTAGGTATGAGTGTGAGCGTGAATTGTTGTCCATCTCCTTGTACCCTGTGATTGGCTGACCATCAATTCAGGGTGTCCCCTGCCTGGTGCCAATAGTTGGCAGGAATATGCTGCAGCACCCCTCTCGCCCACAACACTTGTGAGGATAAGCAGTTCAGAAAATGAATAAATGAATAGTTATTTTCATTTTATTGTCCTCACTTGTGTCCAGTTTTGAAAAATTCTCTAATGGACTTTTTCCTCAGTGGGCAGTTAAGTGTTGCTGGAAGGAACAAGCTGTCAGGGGCCTGACTTCATCTGGCATGCTATAGGCACAATATGGTGCAAGCTGACAGGAGAAACACATTTTCAAATGATTGGCAAAGGAAAATCAATTTACAGTCCAACCAAATGATGGATATCTCTTTTTGGTCATTTTTTTAGGTCAACTGAATCAATTACAATTGTCCCAAACTCTTTTCCAAAGTTGCAGAATATTCTATTTGCCCTTGTGACATCTTTCCTTTTTAGCATCACGAGTGCCTTTTTGTGAATATGAAGAAAAAAAGCTTGAGAAAATAAATTATTTTAATACAAATTCATGATTGGCTTACTTCCTTTCGAGATTGTGACATTCAGAAAGAAATACATTCTAACAAGAAACAAAAGAAACCATGGTTTATGGATCTGCTCTTATGCCTAATGCCATTGTTCCTAATAGTATTCTGAACAATGGCTTTGCTGGATTGGATTGGATAACTTTATTCATCCCGTATTTGGGAAATTTCATTGTGACAGTAGCAAGAGGGTGATTAGACAGAACAACAAAGCAAAAAGTATAAAGCAAAGCTGTTTTCTTTCTTTTTTTTTTTTTTTAAGTTTAGCTTAATCACCCATCTGTCTGGGCCACCATTTATCCATTGGCACAGATGCGACCAAATTTTTCATTTGATTTGAAACCGTCTCAACTGAGCAAGGGATAACCTTAATATCAATTCAGCCTTATTTTTTGGAAGGGAATTTTTGAAAATATATCTTCCCATTCCTTGTAACACACAGTTTAAACAGATACAACCTGCTGTTGTTTCAGGAAGTCTGTCTAAGAGCAAGTCATTCTAAATGTTCCTCCACAATGAGTTTAAGTGTTAATTTCCATAACTGCTTCACAGAAATCTTTTGGATAAAATAGCCCCTTTCATGTAATAAAAAACATGAAATGCTATTGAATTGAATTAAATGAAAATAAATGCACCAGACTCTGCCATTAACCAACAAAAAATATTTTTGAATCACCTGCAGGCCATCTGTTTGTGATTCAGGTTGCACAAGGACATTTTTCATTGCTGCTGTGTTCCTCCGGCAAAACACAATGTGAGGTCTTAACTGCTGATGACCATTCAGGGCAGTTATACGACAATGTAAATGTTTTTCATAATTACTGAGCCAATCAAAGCCATAGTTTATGTAGATTAATCTCATTTAATGAGCAATTTCATATTTCCATAACCTTGAAATTAATATTATTTGTGTCAAAAGTAATGCATTGGAGTTGAGTTTTATCATCTTTAATTTATCAGTACTCAAAGGTTGCTTGGATGAAACAGCTAACAGCCCTAAAAGTCAGGATTACTTTATTGATGGAATACATATGTGCAAAATCATAGCTTGGCTTGGTTGTCAAACCAAATTTCCACAGTTTTATTCAGTAAATAAATGTACGATTATAAAGGACTGTCATTTTGTACTATTATGTGCTCCTGACTATAAGGCTCACTCACCAAATTTGATGAGAAACTTGTGTTTGTTCACTTACAGCAGGGGTGTCAGACTCGGGTTGGTTCGCGGGCTGCGTTAACGTCAACTCGATTTCATGTGGGCCGGACCATTTTAGATATAATATTTAGATTTTTTTAAATAAATGGATTAAAAGAACTGGATTAAAATCCCTGAATATTCCGTTTTTTTTATAGATCTAAAACAATGTTTATTTTAGCTTTTTAAAATATATTTTTAGATTTTACAAAATGATTTTTGAACTAAAAACACAGAAAAAAAATATTAAAAAATTACAATTATTGATTCAAAAGGGGGAAAATCAGGAAATTTAATATACATCTATAATCTTCATTTTAATTTGATCCTAAAACAGAAAGTCGGCACTCAGGATTTACTATCCCGGGCCACACAAAATGATGCGGCGGGCCAGATTTGGCCCCCGGGCCGCCGCTTTGACACAGGTGATTTACGGTATAAGATGTACTGGACAATCAGGCCGTAAGTGTCCACATTATACGATGAGATATTTATATTGGTTTTCCTAGCACTTAATCAAATCGTCCTCATGTCCCCCACTGTGTCAAATAGTTTTAGGGTGCCGCACAAGAGGGAGGTGGCCCTCGTATTGTTTGTTATCATTCTCGTCCCATCAATACTGCTTCATTGACATTGAATTAATCATGTTCTCTGCTTGCTGTTGTAGGCTGTTATGGTGGAGTTTATCAGAGGAAGTTGTACCGGGACTTGATGGTCAACTACAATCGATTGGAAAGACCTGTTCAAAACGACTCTGCACCTGTCGTCGTAGAACTTGGTCTCACTTTGCTACAGATTATCGATGTGGTGAGTGTGTTCATTTGTTGAGTAATATCAGAAGGTAGACATGGGATGAATATGAAAATTGCTCAGCTCTCAAATCAACCTACAAAAAATGGACTGATTTGATACACAAATAAGCTCTATGAAAACATGTTCTATGCGTAACCTGAGCAAACTTGGCTTGATATTCACTTGCATTATGCTCTACAGAGATTTTAACTTAAGTTCACGTTAAGTATTGTTTGTCAAAATGTAACATCAAAACTCATACAAAAATAGTACATCTTACACTCATCTCCACTCACAAATTTCCCATAGACAGAGCATAGATGTCTGGATAGGAAAATGGATTGGATTTGGCTTTGCCCTAAGGTCTCCTTTACTACACCGGAACCTTGGTTTATCAACAAAGTGGTTCGTGAAAAATTATGCTTACAATCAAAACTGGCTCTGTTGTGTTACCTTTTTTTCATTTATATACCGTATTTTCACAACTATAAGGCGCACTTAAAAGTCTTAAATCTTCTCCAAAATAGACAGGGCGCCTTATAATTCAGTGTGCTTTATATATTGAAAAAAAATTAAAATGTGTCATTCATCGAGGGTGCGCCTTATAATGCAGTGCGCCTTATAGTTGTGAAAATATGGTAAGCTATTTTTAACCTTTGGCCTCAACTTTTCTGTAAAAAACTGTTCAAAGGTTCATTCAACTATTTTATGATCATGGGGCATTTCAAATGCTGAAATATTAATAAATATAATGATAGTAAAATAGTAAATGTAATGCAGTCTTCAATCTTACCAATCAGTGGAACGGAGTCAGATGTGGCAGGCATTATCTCTGCTACCAGCAACATAAACACAGTGAGAGACAAGAGCACAGTAATGCCTGGAACAGAGGAGATGTTTTTGATTAAAAACAGATTTGGTTTCAGTAAATGTGCCCTCCTAATTCTGCAACTACAATTATTCAGTTCTTTACAATCCAAAAATGTTTTCAAATGGTTATGCCTCACAATTTGTAACTGACGTCATTTAATGGTTTAATCACCACCATTTGAATGGTACTATAACGGTTGATGACTTGAAAATGATGTCACTCACGCTGACTATTTAGTAAACTCATTAGCGGAGTCATTTCCAAAGCAGCATATTAATGTTGGTTTGTATAGGATTAATGAGCCTTATGTAAAATAATAGTGGGAAGAGGTACATAAAAAGTGGTACTACTATTCTATTGAAGGCCCAGGTATATGTGCGTATTCTCTATTTTGAAAAAAAAAATGTTTTATAGGAATGAATGGGAAACAAAGAACACACCTCCACTGTCAAACTGTCATTTTTATTATTGATTAATTATATAAATGATACGTGAGGAATGTGATATCAAGCAAAGGACAAGTGTGACATCTTATTCAAGGACATTTGACTGGAGGTTACGTAACAATCATGTCATTTTTGTGTATGATCTTGATTGACTAAAAATTGCACATGATTAAAAAAACAAGCAGCAACCAATAAAATTCCAGACCATCATGGACAAAACTCGATTCATGTGAGACAATGGTTGAGGATCGGATCGGCAAAACAAAGCATGTTGTCCACTGGGAAATTGTTTTTCTTTATTGTGGAGAGTGGTTAGCGCGCCAGCCTCACAGTTCTGAGATCAAGGGTTCGCTCCCACCTGGGTTCTGACCTTCCTGTGCAGAGTTTGCATGCTCTACCCCGGCAGGTGTGGGATTTCTGTGGATCCTCCGGTTTCGTCCCACATCTTAAAAATATGTATGATAGGCTGGTTGAACAATCTAAATGTGAAGTGAGGGTTAATTGTTGTCCGTCTCGTTGTGCCCTGTGATTGGTTTGTTACCAGTTTAGGGTATCCACAGTCTGGTGCCCATAGTTGGCTGGCTCCAGCACCCTCACAAGCCTTGGGAGGATAAGCACTATGAAAAATGAATTAATTATTGTGGCAATGTTAGCCATGTTTGTCCCGAAAATAGAGTGGCTTAGGGTTTGGGCCATTTTTTTCATTGTGCTCTGTGTAATTACTGAAGGAATCACAGCAAAGTAAAAGCTGTCCTCTGCTTTTGACGCATATGTGCTTTAGGAGGATTTTCTGTCACATCTCATTCTGTATTGTGGCTTTCTTTGCCTCATCTAATTCCAACATTTTCAAACATGAATGCGGGGCTTATGGCTTCCCTCAAGCATCATTTTTGTGTGTGTGTTTAAAGAGAAGATGCTGACTTGTTTTTTCGTGTGGATATCTTGCTGGAGTATTCTTTTGCATAACTACATTTCCTCCTTCATATTGATAATATTTCTATATAACCTACTTAAAGAAGATTATTGTACTATCGGGAAGGAAGTTTAAATGATATACATACTACATTACTATGATGGTGGTCATATGGTCTGATGGCATTCATGAACTACTCTCCCAGAAGATTTAAAGGCTAGGCTAGATAGTCAAATCTGAGAATATACATACTGAATGTCTTAGAATTGTGTGTTCAATCACAATAACCTTTAAAAACTGCCAAATGAGGTTTGTGGTTTTCATGTCCCTGAATATATTGAGTAAAGAACATTTTGGACACCACCATAAGCAGAATATGAAGTTCAAAATGATGGAATTGTAACTGTTAGTGAAAGACAAAACAAACAAACAAGCACACGAGGAAACATAAAAGAGATATCTTACTCAGTCTGTGAACAAATTTCACTAATTGTCAGTTAGTCAATTACATTGTTTGTGTTTTAAACAAATGAAATAGCAAAGGCTCCTCCCAGAACACGCTATAATAACTGCTCTGCAATTTTGCTCGTTAGTGGTGGGTGGTGGTCCACTTTTGTGGGCACACGCAACATGGCCTATGATTCTTCCATATGGTACTGTGTAGAACTCCAACGAGGGAATTAGGGCAGCCTAATGCCTTCATCGCGAACCTGACAACTAGACAGGATACAATGAGGATGGACGTGGTCACCCTGACACTGGAAAATATTAGTTTTTTAAATAGAATATTTACACTGACTGAGAATCAAATGAACCCTCACTATCTGCCCCAAAGTTAGGCAAATGCACCCCATCAATGACTTTTATCATTTCATTCATGACATTAATTTTGAGGTTAGGCGAATGCATCCCATCAATTGCTTTTATTAATTCATTAATAACATTCATTTGAGGCTCTGAACTTGTTGAGGATAAATTGGCAGCGTGACTTTCACCTGCCCTCACAAGTCAGACATAATTTAAACCATTATTCATTTTTTTTATAACACCTAATAAGAAAAGAAAAGTAAACATTCATAGTCTAAACATTTCGTCCCAACTGTACCTGGTGTCTCCAAATGACATAAACCAACAAGTGGTTAGGTGAAATATTCCTGCCATTTGGCTCCTACTTCAGGTCCATTAATTTATTAATCCTCACACTTTCATCGACGCTGACATTGGTTAATGGTGGAACCCATACAACTCGTTACACACCTCTTTCCACCGGGGCAAGGGGTTTCCTTTTTTTGTCTTCCTTTCACCTGGTATTTCAGAGTGCATGCTCACAAACCTAAGGCATCAGATTAGTGAAGTTTTCCAAGTCTCTAATGTCTCTGTCTGACTTTTCCCATTTTCCCCAGTGACCTTTTTCTCATACAATTGTTCATAACATGTTGTATTTAAATCATGTACTATCTCCAAAAGCAGTTGGCATTTTCAGTCGGTGAGCACAGCAGCTGTCAGTCAAAGACCGAAGTTCTTAATCTCACCCTGTCCATCAGATATGAAACAATTTCTTTTAGTATTAGACCACTATGAATAATATATTCTTTACTAAATGATACATTGACTTACAGTTGTTCTTACCTCTTTTACAGGATGAGAAGAACCAAGTTTTGATCACAAATGCCTGGCTTCAGTTGGTATAGTCTTTTTTGAGTTATTTTGTGTAATCACTGTCATTTCTTATAACACAGTTTGGAAAAGTATGGGGAAAAATGTCAGATTTCATTCCAGATCTAATTTCAAATAGTGACTCTAGTGTCAGCCATATAACATTAATTCTAAAATAGATGGGAAATGTCCGTATCTTTTCAATCTTTCTCTTGTATGAGAAACGTTGAAATTTAAACCTTGTGTGTGTGTGCATTTTCGTCACTTAGTACAAGTGACCCCTAAAGTTTCGCTATTTCACTTTTGACCATGAGTTACCTTAAAAAATGCAAATAATAAAAGTTCTGTTTGACCCCACGCCAAAGTTGCATCAACTGGTATAAAGTTAGACCCAGAATTACACCTAATAGTTCATGTCTGTTTTAATCTAACAATGTCTTTTCATTTGGACAATTTAAAATGTGTAGCTAGTAATGTATAAAAAGGACAATGTATGACAATGAATTGCACATCCAAATAGGCACGTAATAGATGGTACACGTGCCAAGCTAGGATGTAGTAAAGCTCCAAAACTTGATCACCCATGTACGATCTCTCTCTTTTTTTCAATTATTCCTTTGGAAACAGCTTTCATCCTAGAAACCCCCAAACCTAAAGCAAAATGTTGAATGGATGCCTCAGAGGTATTGTTCTTCATAAGTCATGCAGAAATGTGCAATTCTTTCGAAATACATCAGTGTGCACACATTAGACAGAAGGCTGTTTAAAGGATATCTAAGTAGTTAATTGTTAATGTGACATCAGACCAGTCAGGCAGGTACAACCTCCGCAATACCCATGAGCAAAGCACACTATGACCGTCACAGTCTACATCCGGTTTGTCTGAGTCAGATGCTGACTGCCCTGCATATTATAAATGATTCAGTTATTTGGGAAGCCAACTCTTTAACATGGCATCCATACAAAAGGAAGAGCTAGAATGGGCTTTGCAGATGCAGCAGATTTTAAGGAGAGCTGAGATCTACAAGCCTTTTCTCTCATGATAAACGAATGATGGCAGTCAGGCATTATTTTACCGTAGAGGATTATAGGATTTCAGGTTCATCGAGCAATGAATATCTTTTATGCGCACGGTTGGGATTTAAAATTGATTGTAACAATGGAAGTGTTATAATCTCCATTGACCTATGCCGTTTAAGGTCTTCTATAAATTTCCCATAGACAGAGCATAGATGTCTGGATAGGAAAATTGATTGGATTTGGCTTTGCCCTAAGGTCTCCTTTACTACATCGGAACCTTGGTTTATTAACAAAGTGGTTTGTGAAAAATTGTGCTTACAATCAAAACTGGCTCTGTTGTGTTACCCTTTTTTCATTTATATACCGTATTTTCACGACTATAAGGCGCACTTAAAGTCTTAAATTTTCTCCAAAATAGACAGGGCGCCTTCTAGTCCAGTGTGCTTTACATATGGAAAACAAATTAAAATGTGTCATTCATCGAGGGTGCGCCTTATAGTCGTGGAAATACGGTAAGCTATTTTTAACCTTTGGGCTCAACTTTTCTGTAAAAAACTGTTCAATGGCTCATTCAACTATTTTATGATCATGGGACATTTCAAATACTGAAGTATTAATAAATATAATGATAGTAAAATAGTGAATGTAATGCAGTCTTCAAAATTATTCCTTCACAAGTTTTCCTCCTCAAGTTTCCCATTTGAGTCAATTGAATAATACAAAAAAATTACACCATTGCCATGATATAGTATAATAATAATAATAATAAAGTCCTCATGTGTTTCTCACTTTACATCTCTTCCTTGTTTCTTTCAGCAGTGGACAGATGTATACCTTACATGGGATGCAGAGGGCTACCCAGGTGTTCAAACACTGCGGTTCCCTTCCAACATGATATGGGTCCCAGATATTCTTCTCTACAACAGGTTAGAATTTCAAACAACTACATAGCTAGGAAAGTTGCCTGGCGGATGAGTGGTTAGCATATCAGCCTCCCAATTCTGGGGTTGGGGGATGATCCCCCTGTGTGGACTTTCTCCCCTGGGCTTGCATGGGTCAATGATTTTCTGTCTCCTTGTCCCCTGCGATTGGCTGGGCACCGAAACAGGGTGTCCCATATTTGAATGTTTTGAACATAAGCCATAAAACATTAGACACACGTTAAATGTCTCTTAAGAATTAATATTTCCAAATTTTATACCACAATTACGACAATTTTCTAGTGCTTCATGAATATAAACAAAGATACTCTGTCTATGTATGTATATAGTCTCCAAATTCTTTCCGTACCATCACTTTCATTTTAACCTGCTTCACTATGTTTAATTGTTAATTTACTTGCTTGTTTTAAATTTCATCTTATTTTTCTGCAGTGCTGATGAAAGGTTTGATGCAACTTTCCATACAAATGTACTGGTAAATTCCACAGGATCCTGTCAGTACATCCCACCAGGTTAGCCATTGAAGTTGAACACACTGTACATGTAACGTAATTGTGTAATGCATTAGTGTTACGGTCGCGCCGAGACGTCGTGGCGCGAACGGAGGGATTTGGACCAAGTAGCGGGGAAGCAGGAGGGGACGAGACGAACTATGCTCATGATAGTAACTTTAATGACTCAAAACGCCTTACAAAAATAACAAAGACTTGTACATCCCAAAACGAAACAAAACCGGAGCATGGAGAACAGTACCTTTGCAGCGATGTATGCAGTATCACGCAGTACGATCTGACAATGACTACCACTTCCGTGGTGCTTAAATACCCACATCAGGAAGTCATCAAGAATCACTCGCAGCTGCTCTAGCCTAACGGCAAGCCAGGAGGGACAAACGAGCTGCTCCTGACAATTAGAAGAGCAAACTTTATTATCACTTTTAAGCTTTCATTACCGTTTTTCTCCTCTGTCTAAAACACATTTTCATGGTATATAAAGAGTCAAAAAATCATCTTTCTCCAGGCATCCTAAAGAGTACCTGCTACATTGATGTGCGCTGGTTCCCTTTTGATGTGCAGAAGTGTGACCTGAAATTTGGCTCCTGGACACATAATGGTTGGTTGCTGGACCTTCAAATGATTGATGTGGACATCTCCAGCTACATACCCAATGGCGAGTGGGACCTTGTGGGTAAGAATACAATTTAAAGATGCTTCATTTACAGTTCTTAATTCAGTCAGTAAATTTCAATGTACTCTTTGTTTTTGGTAATCAACTAACGATGGCAAAGTGAATAGGGGCTCAAATTGAAATGAAACCATCATTATACTGCAACATTTTGTGATATGACATTTGGTTAAAGTTAGTTTTGTCTCAATAAATCTAGTTGTAGAAATGCGTGGGGAGCCATGTATTTGCGTAGTCACTACTAGTGACAGCTGGCCCAGGATAGTTCAATTAATTCAGGCATCAAGCTTGCCAAAAGAACACTGTCATGGTGCTTAAAAGGCACGTTCACATCCACATGCACACACGCACACGCACAAATTTATGTTTGACTTTCTCCACCTGAAGGTTACTTTGACCTATATTTGGTTGCGGATTAATTAGACAGATTAGTGGGTGAAAATTATTATGTTGACAACAGGGATGGCATTATTATGAGCAGCTTGGTAGTTACTGAATTTGGGGTTTTGAAGCAGAATGGAATATGGAATTATTAACGGATTACAGAAGGAATAAAATAAGAAGGAGGTGGCGTTCAGATGGAAATGCTGAGACTCTATGACTATATGGTGTTTACTGTACATTCAAGACTACATAATGTTTACCCACGTACCTATCCTGGGTTTTAGGATGAGGATATCATACCCTCAGCCTCCAACGGTAGATGCTATAAAGCTTGCACAACAAAATCACCAGACCTCTCATCAGCTATTTTCTCCTACTCACAAACGTAAAATAATTTACTTGTAAGATCAGTATTACACTTTGCCATAATGTTGCACACTACCTTTGTGTGTATCCTCATAGTATTGACACTAGATATAAATGTGCAAATCTCTATCACAGTATTCATGATTTTGGCAATGGGACTTCATAACTAGTACACAGTTTTCATTCATATCATGGCTCCTGTGACGAGACTCAGATGAAAGAATTGCCTCTGTTTTATCGCTAAAGCCCTCTTTTGGTTTACTTCAGTAATCAATAAGAAGTGACAACTATCCATTCTTTTGCAAGGCAGCGGTCCCCAACCTTTTTCTCACCGCGGACCGGTAAAGCTCTTTCTATTTTCTCACGGACTGGTTAATGGGGAGGGCGACAACTTGAGACAAAATTGTGTGGGGGTGGGGTTGGTGCACGAACGACACCCACGGCGGCAAAAAAGAAAATTAAGTTCTAAGCATAATAGCAATTATTTATTATTATTATAACAACTTTTCTCATTTTAAGTGGGAGGGCGAGATTAAAAAGTTAATATTTTTTACTCTGACGTATCGGCAGTACTACATTTCCTTCAGTACACCAATTAGTACATTTCTCATCTGCAAGTGATTGCTCTGACCAATGTTCCCATTAATTGTTCGTTTGTCTGGGCAGAAAGACAACCTCCCTGAGCACACTGAGTACCAGTGTGAGCAACATCATCATTGCTCGCTATGGGCACACACCAGTAGAACACCTGCCATGAGCAGGTGCATGTCGGGGTACCTTGCTTGCTATATTTTTGATGGTGAAAAGGCGGACGGGTGAAAGAGGAATGCACATGCGCATATCATGCTTGACAATAATAGCAATTGACGATGCTGTTTTCCTCTGCTACCGGCAACAGAAACGTTCCGGATTACAGCCGAAATGGGTAAAACGAGATCGTAAAAACGTATTTAGAAAAAGAAAACGTTTTTTCCCGTACAAAGGTTGTTATACAGCGTACACAATTTGAAATGATCAAAAAACGTATACCTTGACAGGTGTGTCTACTAGCCATAAATGATCTAGTCCTAATAAAATGTAATGATTCATATCTGTGGATAAAATATCTAAATCAATGACACTAGAATCTGCACAAATCTGACTTCAAGTTGACCTCATTTTTCCACATCTGTCCTCACTTCTCATTCTGCTTCAAATGACTTTTCTGCTGAATGTGTCACTCGAGATAGTCAAGCGTCCATTTATGTGCATTATTTTTCCATCGGAAAACTGGCTTACAACTTTAGCTTCACTGTATGTTTTGCAGAGAACTTTCCTTTGATTTTGATTTGATTTATTTCATAAGGGACAGCACATTCATGAACATACATATGTAAATGTGTAAGATTGCAGCCAAGGGCTAATTTCCATCTATAGTCCATCGTGTAAATTGAAGACAAACGATGACCTATACCACACACACACACACACACACACACACACACACACACACACACACACACACACAGACGCACACTTGGCAAAGTTTTCGACAGTTCTCACCGAATTTCACCACTTGTTCTTCTATTTGCTCCGACAGCCATTCCATCTTAGAAGAACCACATTTCTTTTTTACTTTGACTCGTTTGGCCATGATAAAGGCTTGGCAGCAGCTCCATCGAGTTGTTGGCTATAACCTGCAAAATGAACTCATGCCGCGGAAGTAAACACACGAAACGTGACCTGAACCGCATCATATCATTGGCTGCACACGGTGTTTGTCAGTTTTTGATTTTGTGCACTGCATATGTTTGCCGTGCACAGAGAACATTAGAGGGAACATTGGCTCTGACAAATCTTTTGACAGTTTTGGAAAATTGATCAGCATACATGGCAATGGCCGGTGACCTTTAGCCACCCCCCGTTGTCTCACAGTCATTGTGATTTGTATGCAGTTGCCTCAAATATGATATTACATTTTTTTGTTGTTGCCTAAAATGTTAGATTTGTTGCAGAGGACTGAATAATTATAACTAAAAACAATGGACCGTTTCCTAAAATAATGTAAAGTCAAGCCAGGTATCACACCCGCATTGGGCAAGCACATTACTATTAAGGTCTCCAAGCCAGGTATTAAAGGTCTCCTAGCAAACCCAATCCCATAATGCACTGCGGACCGACAGCCTACAACCAGCAATAGATAGTTTCCTTTTCCCTTTTTGGCAACTGCAGACATATTTGAGACTTTGTACTAAAGCACAGGCTCAGCAGGAAAAACAGTAAAGAAACTATCCTCAGGCAGTTAACATAATTTTAAGACTATAAGCCTTGATGTCTCCATTAGATAGATTAGATGGGACAAAGTGGAGTGAGGTGTACTTTCAATCAGCCAAACACAGTAGCAACATTTCAGATAGAAATAATACAGTAAGCTGTAGTAATAAAGAAATCTAAATTTAACGCCAGGCAGCCCAGCAGCTGAGTGGTTAGCGCGTCAGCTTCACAATTCTGGGGTCTTTGGTTTGATCCCAGGTGTGTCCTCACTGTATGGAGTTTGCATGTTCTCCCCGGGCTTGCGTGGGTTTTCTCCGGGTCTTGCGGTTTCCTCCTTCATTCCAAAAACATGCAGGGTAGGCTAGTTGAACACTTTAAATTGCCCCTAGGTTTGAGTGTGAGTGTGAATGGTTGTCCGGCTTCTTGTGCTCTGCGATTGGCTGGCCACCTATTCGGGGTGGTCCCCGCCTTGTGCCCAAAGTCAGCTGGAATAAGCTCCAGCAGCCCCCATGACTCTTGTGAGGATAAGCCTTTCAGAAAACGAATTACTTAAATTTAATGCCAAAATTGAAATTATAAAAACCCGTAACTTACTGACTTTTGTACCTCTTCCCCTGTCATTGACTTCAAGGTGTACCAGTCAAGCGAAATGAGCTCTACTACGAATGTTGCAAAGAACCATACCCTGATGTGACATTCACTGTCACCATGCGCCGTAGGACTCTTTACTACGGCCTCAACCTGCTTATTCCATGTGTGCTTATCTCTGGTCTGGCCCTGCTAGTCTTTCTACTCCCTGCAGACTCTGGGGAGAAGATTTCATTGGGTGAGACACAAAAACAGATTGACTCACACACAGTAATAAGGCTTACATTAAACATAAACCCCAAATGTGACTACTTTATGACTGTTAATATTGTACTCTCCGCCTAAATTGTGAAGGTCCTGTTGCCCACACATTTTAGTGCAAGGCTGGGAACTTACATACTATAGAATAGTAGTACCACTTTTTATGTACCTCTTCCCACTATTATTTTACATAAGGATCATTAATCCTATACAAACCAACATTAATATTCTGCTTTGGAAATGACTCTGCTAATGAGTTTACTAACTAGCCAACGTGAGTGACATCATTTTCAAGTCATCAACCGTTATAGTATTATTCAAATGGTGGTGTTTAAACCATTAAATGACGTCAGTTACAAATTGTGAGGCATAACCATTTGAAAACATTTTTGGATTGTAAAGGACTGAATAATTGTAGTTGCAGATTTAGGAGGGCACATTTACTGGAACCAAATCTGTTTTTAATCAAAAACATCTCTGTTCCAGGCATTACTGTGCTCTTGTCTCTCACTGTGTTTATGTTGCTGGTAGCAGAGATAATGCCTGCTACATCTGACTCCGTTCCACTGATTGGTAAGATGTACTATTTTTGTATGAGTTTTGATATTACATTTTGACAAACTTAACGTGAACTTATTATACAAGTTAAAAACTCTGTAGAGCATAATGCAAGTGAATATCAAGCTTTCTCATTTAGGTTTGCTCAGGTTACGCATAGAACATGTTTTCATAGAGCTTTTGTGTATCAAATCAGTCAATTTTTAATGTTAACATTTTTTTGGGATACACTTTCATCTTTGGGTTCTTTAGCAAAACTATGTAATAGAAGCTACAAGTTGAATTTCCCCTTGAGAAAGTTTTTGTTCTGTCATGTCTACAAATTGCAAAGACAGTTTTTTAGTTGCTCCTAATACATCTCTGGAAAATTGTAATAGGAGTGCCCTTGTGTAATCATGCTTAACAACTCACTGTAATCTCTTTGGTCGTTTAAAATTTTAATGGAGCTGCAACAAACAAACATGACAGGAAAGATGACAAGCAAATGAGCTATTACAGCAGTGTTGTAACTACAGCATGCAGATCAGAGAAAACTAGGAGGGCCCATGACATTTGTACAATTTTAAATAGAGGCCTAAACAATATGCATTCTATAATACATATAGTATATCTATAATAACATTGTACAACCCCTTTCAAATGTGTAAGTTGCTCATTTAAACTTCCTTGAAACAAAACAGAACAGTTATAATTGCTTATTAATTGGTTATTGGAATGGAAAGAAATTGTCAAAATATTTGAAACACACCCACAAACTCTGTGACCCTAGTGAGGATAAAGCGGTTCAGATTCTTGCAAGGGAAAACAATCATATCTCTAATCATCTTTCCCCCCTGAAATATAGAAATATTCAATATAAAAATTATAAATGAGTTGCAGCCGCGCCAAAACCTTTCTAAATCATAAAATGACTCAATTCTTTTAACGTTTATAAACAAAATAAGAAAGTTTGTTTTAAATAAATAATTACACTTGGACCATGTAAACCAATTTTAAAATAATTCAACAACTTTTGTCATGGTTTCTCATTATGGCCAATACACATTGTGGATGCTTTGGCAACATGATAACTGACATCTACAGGATTTTAAGTATGTTTTTGTTCTGTTTGTTTTTTAAGCTCAATACTTTGCCAGCACAATGATGATTGTGGGTTTATCAGTGGTGGTGACTGTTCTGGTTCTACAGTTCCACCACCATGACCCCCAGGGAGGGAAGATGCCCAAATGGGTAGGTGAAGACTATTCGTTGACTAAAATACGCAGTCGCACCACATACAACAATATTGGCACAATATCGACCGCAATACAAAGACTGACCTGTGATAGGCAACGTGATACTCAATGTATCCAAACAGATTGAAAAGACAAAGGAGAAATAATAGTAGAAGACAACGCAAAAAAAGATAGGCCAACATGCAAAAACATAGAACCAACTTTGATAGAAAACCAATGTCATTGCATGTGTGACATTCCTTCATAATATTATATCTATCTATCTAGACATATATTTTTAAAACCTCAATGCTCTTTCTTATGTTTGTTGTCTTTTTTGTTACCTGCCTAGGGACTGCAGATGTAAATGAACATTTTTGCTATAATTCGGCAACAGAGATAAAAAAAATCCTAACTCACTCCACACTACAGAATACAATTCATTTATGCTGGCTATGGGCGAGAATAAAATGTTATTATAATATCAGTATGTCGTACCCCAATGTAGATATTTTTTTGCTTGATTTCTTTCTTGCCTCCCCATCCAGGTTCAAGTCATACTTCTCAACTGGTGTGCCTGGTTTCTGCGCATGAAGAAGCCTGGAGTGGCAAGAAAAAAAAGTGGTCAGTCTGGTGTTTGCTTAGCCTACAAGTATCCTCATGCCCCCTCCCACCACACCAGCACCAACAACATTCAGATGAGCCCCATACCAGGGCAGGCCTCTACCCAGTCAATTAACACAAATGGAAACATTAACTCGTACCTGGGATATCATTCGATGGACACAGATAACACTCCTTTCCCATCGATCACTGATCCTAGTGTCGTTGGTGGAGGCAGCGACAGGAACCCAAGTAGTTTATCCCCGGGTGATATCAATACAGAGCAAACACTGACTAGGCCACTGGAGAGGCTCCCAGAAATGTCTCGGATCCTTGAGGAAGTACAATATATTGCCAGGCGCTTCCGAGAGCAGGATGAGGGCGAGGCTATTTGCAGCGAGTGGAAGTTTGCAGCGGCGGTGGTGGATCGCTTATGCCTCGTGGCCTTTTCGCTCTTCTCCATTATCTGCACCTTCACCATTCTAATGTCTGCTCCAAATTTCATTGAGGCAGTGTCAAAGGATTTTACATAAAGCGGATCTCTAAGCGACCAGAGCAAAGAGCGGAAAAGATCATGTTACACAAAGTAATCGTCCCCGTGCTTCTAAATCCTGGGGACCAACAAGATTTTGAAGGACACAACCAATTCAGACATGTTTTTTTCATGTCCTGTAATGTGAAGACTTGAGAGCACAATCTTGCTTTTTCGTAACTTATTTAATCCACATGTTATTGCCACACTGCACTTCCTTGTTGTACTGTTTGATCATGCTGTAGGAGGGTTTTATTTTTATTATTAATATTTAAAATAACCGAATAAAAAGGTCTACAAATAACATGTTTTCTCTCCAAATTCTGTGTAAAGATCTATATATATTTATCTTTGCCTACAACAAACACAGCAGAGGCGATAAATAAATTAAATTATTATGAGATTAACCATTGTTGTTTTAATTCCATATAAATATTGAGTTTTGAGATTTGCGGAGACTAAAGGGTGTAGTTCTGTGGATTTTTGAAAGGTTGTTAGACGCATGTTCAGCAATGGCATTGAAAATGTGATTGCCATGCTTATGGAGCATGACTGCATTTAATAAATTGTGTCTGTCCTTGTTTTAATTATTTTTGTAGAGGCAGGCTGGTTCAAAGAAGGTTGCACAACTAGCAGTAGTTGAAGTGTATTTTGAGTTATTACATTTGTGTGTGAAAAAGAAAAGGTTATATTCAGTGCCAAGTAAAAAGTTATCTTTACTTTTCTGAAAGGAATCATGTAACATTACTAGTTTTTCAATGATAAAAATAACTAATACTTGACTTTCAAAAAAAAGAAGAGTACAAAAAATTATATAACTGGCCACCAATTCAGGGTGTCCCCTGCCTGGTGCCTATAGTTGGCTGGGATAGGCTCCAGGACCCCCAGTAATGTTTGTATTTGTACTCTGAAAAGCCTCCACTCTGCGTGATTCGTACTTGCCATTGCAGCATGCTTTTGTTTTAACAGTTTTGTGTGTGTGCGTAAACTGTGTGTCATACTAGTAAGATCCGCCCTACTCTAAATTGTCTCTGATTAGCTTACCCTATGATAGCCAAGCAATAACCTCCTCCATAACGTGCTTTATTCATGTTGGTGGGAGAAGAGCCATGTGGACTCTTGAGGATTGTTCAAGAACACAACGCAGCCAACTGAGACACCCCGGAGAGAGAAGCAGAGTCTGTAAATGAGATAGACTAATGTGCCAGTAAAGATGTGCTTCTGAAAATTGCCTGCAGGCTGAGGGATTGGGACTAATGAAGTTTGAGGGCGATGTTCAGTTGACTAAAAGTCAATCGTATTTGCTTAGACTGTGTCTGACTCCATTCATATTTACAGATTAAGACATTTTAATTTGAATCAAGCATTGGGTAACCCATGAAGAATAACTATAGGGCTGTTATATGTTGAAAAATGTGAGGCCTTATGTTAGAAGTTACAGCTAAAAAGTAGTTTTGTTATGTAACGTAACGAATGTAACAGCATTAGTTCTAACATTGGTTATGTTTAAAGATTCAAGCATTGGAACATATGAAGTTATGTTCCAATTATTTGTAAATTGTGTTGGCTTCATCTGGTGGAACTGTTGGTGCCAGGTCAACTTGAAGTAATAACAATGTGGCCTTTGTTCAGAAGACACACCTGCTCCTCAGAGATCATATGCTTTGCAGAGGCATGAAGCACACATACATGGACACACACATTATCACCTGACATGGAAGCACCATTAAACTCAGAATTCACTTTCTTGTTTAAAGGCCATCTATCTTATACTGGATAATTGACTGGTACAGGAATATAGAGTGTGGCATTATGACTGTGGTTGAAACATTTCTTGATTTGATTATCAGGACTCCATACAGTACCCTTGCTTGATTACTTTAAATAATTGTGCATCTGCTTAACAATCTTGTCTTTTCCATTTATGCTCCATGAACTCAAATGTCTTTTTCCCCCAATTGCCTTAGGAAAGAAATGTGTCTGTAAATCTCATTTGGACATATGTGTATCCAGTGACTTTAGACCATTCATGACAGTATGTCTTGAGTAGACATATTCAGTAGTACAGTTAGTGTGTGTAATGACAGAGAGACAATTGAGTAGAGTCCAAGGTTGGGCAAACCAGTTCTCAAGGGCTGCTGTGGATCCAGGTTTTTGTTCCAACCGATCTAGCACGGACTCTTTAACCAATGTGGATTCTACGGAAACAAGAAGCACCTGACTGCAATCCACTGATTGCACTTGTAGGACACCAGACTGTTGAAAAGATGTCCTCTATATGGGTTGTAATGAAAACCCGCACCCACTGAGGAGGAATTTGAGGAATAATTCGCCCACCCCTTGAGTAAACACATTCAGTAGTACAGTTAGTGTGTAGAATAACAGAGAGTAAAATCTGTGAACATGCTTTAAAATCTAAATTCAAGTTACTAACTTAAGTGTGGTAAATCTTTCATTAATTTTCAAAAATTATGTGTGCATGAAAAGACTTAGTCATCTAACTGGCACAACAGAGCCGAGGCTTTGGATATCCAATAGTCGCTTGGTCGGTTGGTGGGAAGCAATACAGTCACAACAAAATTAGTTGAGTGTCCTACAAGGAAGGAAAAAGGAAGAATGGGGAATACACTAATTATTCTTGAATTATGTATGTAACATACGCACCTGTTGTGGAAAGAGTTCCTGCTCTAGCTGAGGTCTTGTATAGGGGTGCATTGTAGAGCTCAGTTTCTGGCTCGTAGTTCTGTTGTGGCTCAAAGTGCACTACTGGCAGAACAGCATTCATCACTCGAGGCAACGAATCTTCGATTACCATGTTGTCATCATCCCAACGACTTGCATCCATGAACATGCCGTGCACAAGCACACCATTCTCAGGTAACGGCAACTGCATCAACAAATAAGAAATTTATATTAATTATTTGAATATTACTATGATCTTATTTTCTAAATTCAACCCTAACCCTAACCCCATTCAGACAAGCATGCAGAGTATACAAGAAACAATAAAACTGTAGAGCTTTGTCTTCTCAAATTTGTGGACATTTGCGCATTTTGGTCGATTAAGATTTGGTTTGCTGAAGTTCTATGACTCATCTTTCTGAAAACATGACTCCATGACTACAATATTTTAGATCTTACTGTATACGTATATATATGTATATATATATATATATATATATATATATAAATATATATATATATATATATATATATATATATATATATATATATATATATACACACGTATATATATGTGTATACATATACGTATATATATATGTGTATATATATATAGTTATATATAAAATATCTAAAAGACATTCATAACATGTGATTGCTTTACAGTACCTCTGAGTCCATTGGAAGTTCAGCATTGCTGTTGAGATTGCGCAGAGCTTCAGCCGCTGCGTTCTGGTCCCTGTATACGGGCATCATGTTGAAGCGAAAGTTCAGCTCATCAATGGGCAAATTGTACCGTCTGGCATGATTCTGCAGGACCGCTATTAAAGAGGCAATATCTGTTACTTTGAAATATCTTTTCATCAAACATCCTTTTAATAGTCTAATCTACTTCCAGCTGTGAAAAAAGTATTTTTAATGAACTGTATGCATTACCATTTCGGGTAATTTTCGTGAATATAGAACACTGTATATATATTCTTTAATCTTAGAGATCTGCCATATCACCATTAAAGCATAAAAGGGAAAATGTTTTTAGTGTAGTAGTATTTATTACCAGTTAAAAAGCCTTGAGGAAAGAAAAATCCAGATACCCAAAAGGTTTTGGGGTGGCCACGTACGATCCATGTCTAAAAGGAGAAAAATATAAATAAATATTTGAAGCTCATCTTTTCAACTAACTCATGAAGATAGCTGGAATGTCCTTGTGTTATTAGAGGTGACTTCCAGGTAAAAAGTGCATACATAAAAGTGCATGCAAGCACATAGAAGTGAAGCAGTCTAGAGACTTGTACATAAAACATTCCGATACAACCAGATTGTTGAATGAAATGAATGAAATAAACCCCTACGATTTCAAATGATCTTTTCAATAACAGACCGCTTTTTGTCACAAAATGGAAAATAGACTAATAACAAGACATCTTGGCTGGACGACTATATCAACCCTTGCCAATAAATCACTCAAAGCTGTGATACTCAATACTCAAGTAAACGTAAAATATCACCTCAACAAAGTAGATCCTAAGGTACAGGTCTTTGACCCAGGAAGCTAAGCCTTTTAGAGATGGGTAGGAGGAGTTGGACCATTGGGCGGGAACATGGTTGTTGACAAAACTTGTATAGATCCGGTCCATCTCCTCAGACATCACCACAAGACCCGCAATAGCCTTCTGCAGCGTCATAAGGGACACCTGGAATAATGAAAGTAGTTTAATCAATTTAAAGAACTGCCACTAGAGGTTCACTCGCCTGACTTGGGTGCGGGCAGGCGCAGACTTGATTCCCGCTGATGGTGGTATGATTGTGAGCGCGGATGTTCCTTTGTTCCCTACGGCTAACTGGCGACCAGTCTAGGGTGTACTAGTCTGACTTTCGCCTGAGATTAGCTGGGATATGCTCCGGCAAACCTTCGCAAACCTTACGAGGATGTCCGTTACGGAAGTTGAATGAATGAATGAATTAAAAGAACTACCGTACTTTCTGCACTATAATTCATACTTTTTATCACATAGTTTGGCCAGACCTGTGAGTAAGGCTTAAGGGCCAACAAGTAATCAATCAGCTCTAATACTAAATAAATGAATAAAACATAGTGTTCTGAGGCCCGATGCTTATGCAGCCCTGCTTAAACAATCATATCTATGTTGGTCATATTTCATTCATTCATTAATTTTCTGAACCGCTGATCCTCAGAAGGGTTGTGAGGGGTGCTGGAGCCTAACCCAGCTAACTATGGGCACGAATCGGTGGCCAGCCAATCGAAGGGCACAAGGAGACGAACAACCATTCACGCTCACACTCATAACTACGGGTAATTTAGAGTGTTCAACCAGCTAATCCTGCATGTTTTTGGGATGTGCAAGGAAACCCCGGGGAGAACATGCTAACTCCAGACAGTGAGGGACTGGGATTGAACCCATGACCCCAGAACTGTGAGATCGGTGCGTTAACCACTCTTCCGCTGGGCCGACCGGTCATATTTCATTGCACCTTATTTGCCGGGACGCCCGGTCATATTTCATTGCACCTTATTTTGGTCAAAAGAATATTTCTATCTGACAAATTTTGCTTGAATACTGCCCAACATTCGCTGTAGATTTGCACCTGCATTGAATATTTCAGTCAGTTCCTTGCAACACAAGTTGAACAAACATTCATTCATTCAATTTGTGAGCCGCTTACCCTCACAAGGGTCAGGGGAGGTGCTGGAGCCTATCCCAATCAACTACGGGCACAAGGTGGAGGACACCCTCTATCAGTGACCAGCCAATCGGAGGGCACAAGGAGACAGACAACCACCCACGCTCACACTCATGCCTAGGGACAATTTACTGGGGAGAACATGCAAACTGACCGGGGATTGAACCCACGACCCCAGAAATGTGAGCCCAACGAGCTAACTACTCGACCACCTCGAATAAACACTATTCTCATAATTTTGAATGTGTACCTACCCTGAGTAGCCGAATCAGTTTGGTAAACCTGTCAGCTTCTTGGCCCAACACAGTTGTTAGGGAGTTGAGTCGACCCTTATCGTCTCGTTCGAACAAAGATTCTAATGCCTCGTCCATGTCAAGGCGTTCTACAAAGACAAACACAAAAACATAATGCCGGTGGTGTTATTTACTGTAGGAACAGAATACTGCCTTCAACAATCTCTTATTTAACCACAGAGCACAAAAAAGCACAGCTAGACTATTTACCAGGTAACTTAGCTAGAATGGCTTCAGCAAGTTCGCACACAATCTCATCATTGCTTTTGCCTCCTAGTTGGGCTGAAGACCGGGGATTAACATCGAGAATTGTGTTGATAAGATTTGTGGTTTCTTGACGCTGTCAACACAAACACATACAAAGCATTCAGATGATTTATAGTTTAATTACCCAAAGTGGTTTTCTCTTTGATTACAGATAGAAATCCTGATGTCTCCTCAGTCAGTGACCATGTTTTTTTGTCAGTCCCTCCAATCGTACTAAATAAACCGAAAAATATTTCCAAATTCCATTAAAAAACAAAAGGTATGCTAAAATACTTTAATCAACAGCCAACAAATCAACTGATTAACACCATAATGACTAGAGACTGACTACTATTTCTACTGATTTTTCTAGTGCAACAAAGTACCTGGAAGGCCAGGTTAGCATTTTCATGCATGCCAAAGACCTCTGGGTCGTCAATGATTGGAAGAGTCTCAATATAATCAATAAATAGATCGAGTGTGGTTAACGCAGGGGCATAGTAGACGCCTAGAAAACACAAGGGGCCATTAGATCAGAAAAACCATAGTAGACCAAATTACTTAAGGAAGAATACATTAATTTATGTTAATATGAACTTGTGACAGCTTTACTGAATTATCCATAAACAGTCACGGGGACAAATGGAAATTTAGAGGTACCTGATGGTGAGAACGTATAGCAAGACCCCAAGGTTTGAGGTGAAAAGAAGCCTTTTAAGACTGTTCTGAGGCAACGTTGGTCCCATGAATCTGTCACTCTGCCTCCATATGTGATCTCACCTAGGAATACAAACAAGATGGAATGTGCTAATCCTCCTTATGTACTTCTACTAACAAAACTATGAAGTAACATTTAAGCGTTTGAGAGAAAGATGCTCGATTAATTGACTCTATTTAAAAACAACAACATACCTTTGTCCAAAGAATCAATACCGTATCACCATGAAATTGGTGATTTCCACCCCTTCCCAGTAGTTTATCCAATTTTTATTTTTTTACATTTTCTCTACTGGTAGTTTTTAAACTGTTGACATAATGATGTGGACCAACATGCACCAAAATATAATAGTATGGGAGTATCTTGTCGCCAGTGCATACGAGTGTCTTTGGACATGAATAATTCATTCTTACTAACTCAAAGAAATGCATGACTCTATGTAGATAGTACCATAATGAGCACATTAAAACACTTATCTCAGCAGGAGCAAGTGTTCAATAAAACAAGCTAAACGATATATTCAATATTGTTTTAAGAAATTGTATGCTCTCTTTGTAGTTAAAATGGTAAACTATATAACTGATAAGTAAGGATTCAACTAAAACATTCTATATAAAGTTAAATAACATTTACATGGAAATGTGTTAAAACTAAATTGGAAAATAACTTTTTTCATGCAAATATTTGTTTAGGTATCGTAAAGTATGAAAAAAAGTTTGTCACTATAACAATAACTATAATAATTTTGCCTGATACTAATGAGAGCCCAAATAAATCCAGTGCCACTTTTTTATATCACTTATCCTCCTTAAGCACACCAGGAAATGGAGCCTATCACAGCATCACATCAAAGTATACACAAGCTGGATCTGTATCAAATCAATGTACAGAGACAAACTAATTTACACTCAGATTCACATTACTCAAGAAGTGAACCAATGCTATTAAACAAGTGAACAACCTCAATTAGTACATTCATAAATTGGAAAACACGTGAATTACTTTTATGTCAACAAACCACTATCTAGCATCAAGAGGTGGGCATTTCAGCATCAAACCTTTGAAACAAAATACTGATAGTCATGTATTAAGGTTCACCTACTAGTGATATAAGTAAGAGCATCCCATGGAATAGTAGCATCTTTGCAGTAGAGGTTGAGGTTAAGCAGAGCACACTCTCTGTCACTATCACTAAACTCGTAGGGAATGTTCCAGCCAAGAGGACCAAATTTTTTACGCTCCTAAGAATGCATGTGAAGAAGGCATA
Organism: Stigmatopora argus; assembly: GCF_051989625.1. Lineage (NCBI taxonomy): Eukaryota > Metazoa > Chordata > Actinopteri > Syngnathiformes > Syngnathidae > Stigmatopora > Stigmatopora argus. The sequence goes on from NC_135393.1 coordinate 5,607,875, forward strand.
CATTTGACAGTATACTAATAAGAAGCAAAATAACAAAAAGCATTTTAGCAAGCACTGAATATATATTAGGTGAACCTGAATCACAGCGTGGAAAAAGCAAAGCCCAAAAACCATCTTTTTCCAATCGAGGCCAAGTGGATGCTCTTCAAAGAAATTGTTGGATATCTCTGTGAAGGCTCGTCGAATGTTGGCACGCAAGCCTTTCGGGGGTTCATTTGTTACCTTGAAGAATCACATGATAATGAAATTATATATATATTTTTACAAATCATTCATTATTTTGTGTAATATTTAAATAGCAATAAGAAAAAGAAAGAATATAATGTAAGGGCACTTTAAAAGTGGAATGGAATTAAATTATTATGATGTCTTATAAATAAAGTTTACCTTGACAGAATTTTGTAGAACAGTTACAGGAAACACTTTAGTAGGCATGGAGCTGAGAAACAAGCGGAAGTTCTCATGGATTGATGTTTCTGAAGGAAAAAAAAATGCTCACTCAATTTTTAGAACATACAAAAAATAAAATGTTGCAATAACTCAAGTCAAATAAACCAACTGCTATAGCAGAGGAAGAAAGGTGAACTCAATTCCAGGTGGACCAGGTGATGTCATGTCAAATATCAAACATCAGAGTCTGCGTGATAATGTATATACAAAATGACAGATTTTTTTCTTACCTGGTTCAGCGAAAGTCTTGATGAGCTCCTCCATGGCGAGCATCCAAGAAACTGCTAAATGACAGTTCTGCAAGAAAATCCAGCCTCCCTTCTCCAATGCTGATTTGATCATTTTTTCTGCTATGGGTCCCTGCCCTTGACCCAGTGATATGGACTCAACCCTAATAATTAGAAAGAAAGTATTTAATTCATAATTTAGTGCATAACTTCAAAATTATTGTTAACATCACATTATTTTTACACATACATTCTCATCTCATTTTCTGAACCGCTTTATCCTCATTAGGGTCGCGGGGGGTGCTGGAGCCAATCCTAACTGTCTCCGGGGCAGAGGCGGGGGACACCCTGAACCGGTGGCCAGCCGATCGCAGGGCACAAGGAGACAGACAACCATTCACACTCACACCCATACCTAAGGGCAATTTAGAGTGTCCAATCAGCTTACCATGCATGTTTTTGGAATGTGGGAGGAAACAGGAGTACCCGGAGGAAACCCACGCAGGCCAGAGGAGAACATGCAAACTCCACACAGATGGACATGACCTGGATTTGAACCCAGGACCCCAGAGTTGTGAGGCCGACACGCCAACCACTCGCTTCACCGGGCCGCCCGCACATACATCCTATTGTTCAATTATTAATTTATTGCCTCAGTACAATAGAACTCTTTGCAACCATAGGTCCCTTCGAGCGTTGGGAATTCAAATTAGATAAAACCATGTCAGATTAACATACCCATTCCTATATTTCTCAACGCATTTTATAATACGTCTTAATTCGTAGACATCAATATGGACTAACCCCATTTGACGTACAATCAACTGCATTTAATAAATGAATATTTTTAAAATGCAGGTACATTTACATTTCTGTTATATTGTTATTTTTTTTCGATAACTAATATAATTGTGGGGCTTTAAATTGTTCGTCGCGTCTTCACTGCCTGCCATCATGTTGCTGCCATATTGCCACCAACCAACAGCACGTGCTAAAAATGCGAACTAAAGATCTTCATATAGCTCCACCTTTTACATGGCCTTACCTATCAAGACAGCCTCTCTCTTTTGCAAAACGCTGGAAGGCACCCATTGGGTCTGATCCAGTACTAAGGATAAAGACCAGTGGTGTGGATGGGGACATGTCATTGTAAAGATTAGCCAGATCAATGGGAGGGTTTTCCACAAACTGCTTCCCTAAACTGACAATCACAAACTCGGTTGCTGCAAAAACAACCTGAACAAGGAAGAATGATATAATTTGCACATTATTTATTTCAGATGTTATCTTGATAACATTATTTCACATTAGGCAAACATCATCATTGTGTGTGGTGTTTGAAATACTGCAGACAACTGACTGGTTGGCAAAAAAATAAATAAGTAAATCACCTTTTGTGTGATATCAGAAATAATATAGCAAGAACAAAGAACTCATGCCCTGTTCTTGCAATCAATGTGTTGCCAAAGGTTAATACAATTTAAAAAAATTATAGACTTATTTGGATTACGAACACATTGAACATTTAGGCACCTTGAAAAGACGATTGTAGCATTTGAAAGCCTATGTGTACTTCTGAATTTGATGGTTGTGGAGTTTATTTAATGAGAGTGCTGGATAACAGAAAAAGTCTCCCTGTGATTTTAGCCAAAAATATTTTAGGATGCCACTATAATGTTGCGTTGTTGATTCCAGCCTACCTTCTCTTCCATGAAGCTTTTGATGAAGACCAGTTTCTGGAAAGAGGTCAACCTTTCATTCCAGTGGCCTCGAATTCCTCCCTTTTTGTTCCCTTCTTCAGACATATCAAGAGGTGGCAACTGTGACACATAATCCTCCCAGGTTTCCGGATTAAAAATTGTCTCGAAGCGTCCTGAATAGAGATAAAAATGTTTTCATATCAAAGAGAAACACATTATGGTTCCTTGTATGGATGGTATTGCAATTGGGATGCAAGTTTACCGAGCTGAACATGGATGTGTGTCGCAATGATTTCTTGGGAAAGGCCCTTGAAGCAGGGCAATGTTTCCTCAAGTTCACACGAAGCTTCCCAGTAATAATCACTTAGCCACGGGATCTCTGGCCGCTCTGGAAATTCCTAAGAGATATTAAAAAACAGTGAATATTACTAGTACAAGAATTGAAAATTGAAATCAACCAATGAAATGTGTAAAGATAGCGACAATGAAAAAGGAAGGTGACTGCTGGAATGACACTCACAACACCAATCAGCCGGAATTGCCAGGCTCATTTACCATGGCATCAAAACCAGGGCAGTTTGCATTGTGGTCTTCAAACCCGTTAATCAAAATAGTCACCCCATTATTTGTTCCACTAGAAATTTAATGGCCTGTGGTTAATTAACAGGAATACAAATGACCTAGAAAATCCTCTAAAATTAGGTTTGGAAAAAAGCTTTTCCTCACAGGAAAACTTTAATTTTACAGATCCAAGAATATATTATATATATATATATATATATATATATATATATATATATATATATATATATATATATATATATATATATATATATATATATATATATATATATATATATATATATATATAATATATTATAATAATATAATATTATAATTATATAAGAATAACGACAATCCAAGAAGAAAAAAAAAGGAAATATTTCATATTGGAAAAAATGCTTTGTTTAGAAATGTTCCCAAGAGAGATTTAAATCAGATTAACGAAACATTCTTCAAAAACAGAAAAGTAAATCAATTTCTTTGTTAATTTAAGTTCCTTCTAGCTCTACTCATAAGCATATAAAATATATTTGTTTTGTCATCCACCGTGTATGCCTGAGAAAGACTGACAACCTGCATTAAATCTACAAAAGCTAAAAGCGTCCTGGGAAACATCACTGATGAAACAACAAACAAACATAGGACGAATTATGGGCTACAATATGGAGCAATTGATGATCCCAACCATGTCTGGAAACACCAGCCTGACCAAAAAGGTTGGGATAATAACAGTCTAATATCATCTCCTTTAATTGTTTGATTTTAAGTAGAAGTCTGAAGAAAGCGCAGGTGACAAGATGAAAATGAAATGAGAGCAGGCAAAATTGTGGGGACCACACGGCTGATGGTCAAGGTACCCACCACCTCTTCTGCCTCACAAAACTTTACCCAGCTTATGTAAAGTTTAGAATTATGTTGTACAGTGGAGTAGGGCTTTGTGAAACTTGAAATTGGCCTTGGCCTTTGATTGTGTGTTGAAGGCTAAAATGTTGATGGGCTTTTAGCCTAGGAACCTCAAAAGCAAGAGTTTTTTCAACAAGCTGTATAAACATAATTTTACTCTACCTTTTCCATGCCTGCAGTAGATCTAATGAAGCTCTGCCACTCCGGCTCAGAGATTTCTCCACGGTACTTCAGGATCTCAACACACAACATGAAGCTATAGATGAGTTTGTGCTGCTCGAAGAGGCCCCGAGAAACATTGATGTAGGAGTTGAGGAGAATCTGGTCGAGTAGGATCTGAAGACGTTCTTCTAATATGTCGCTCTTTTCCGATGTTTCAATGGTAGAGTTAAAGAGCTGTGATGAGAGAACGAATGAAATATGAAGAGGTTATATTACCCCAATCTGTTCCTCAGAGAATTCTAAACTCATGTTTTCCTCAACAATGCCAATAAAAAAAGAAAATATTTATTTCTTACTTGTTTAAAAAGTACTTAAGTGAGAACTGGTACATTGGATCAATCTCAGAGAGACTGGCAACGACAAAGAACAGGACAGAGCCTCGGGTAGCTACAGATCGGTAACCCTCTCTTGCATTATTGATCATTAACTCAGTGGCCTCTGCCTCCTGTAGTCGTTGTTTTATAGCTGCTGATGTCACCTAATGAGAATAGAAAAGAAAACTTAAAAAATATACATATAAATAAAAAAATTAAAACATCATTGAATTGGAGCAGTGGGGCTGAGCTGATCTGCAACATAAAACAGTTGTGCTTAGAACTACACCATGCAAATAGACAAAGAAATAAAATATATATTCACACATGGCATTAACCCTATATTTTGAATTTAAAAATAAATACCTTTGATTCCTGAAGAGTCGTAACAAGTTCCTCATTGTCAAGTATGTTTCCCTCAGAGGTAAAGAGAAGCTTTAAAATACGATCTTCAATGTCCTGGAGCTGAATGCGATCATTATTGATGCGCACAACCAAATCGTTCCTCTGCTCTTCCAGATGTGGACTTTCCAGGCAAACCACATCACTTAGAAAAGAAGGATTTGGCATGTGAAAATGTTATGGTATCACTGGTCATTGTTCATTACATTATTTTTAATAAAATGTTTGAATGATAAAAATATGTATATTTTTTGGTGTACAGTAATACCCAAGCAGTTGGTCCTCTAAACCAGACTTGGTCACAGTGAAGTTGATGATTGTAACTTTGATACACACCTGAGAAGTAAACACACCAATATGCAAATATCCATCCAACAAAAATTAAAACATATATACATATATATATATTTATAAATATATATATATATATATATATATATATATATATATATATATATATATATATATATATATATATATATATATATATATATATATATATATATATATATATATATATATATATATATAATAAATTGAATGATGTTGAATTGTGTGACCAGTTTTTGTTACTACCTCTGGTAGATAGTGGGGATTGGCCATTTTAGTTGTCATATAGAACCGGAAATTTTTGTCATAGTCAATATCGGAGTCTCCAAGTCGGATCAATGTCCGTCCACCTGCCACAAATGTCTGCTTCAACAAGACGGGTTCCAGAGCAGGATCTAAGTTCTCCTTTAACTACATGTGCAGAAGAAAACATAAATGTAGACAGGTCACTGTTCATGTATTTCATGAGAGACCTTGTTAAGAAGCATCATTTGCTCTATTACTCATTGTAGGAAGTATTGGCAGTGACAGATTTTGTTATTTTTGTTAACTTTTCTGTAAGCATTTTCATACTGTACGTATTGTAACATAGAATACACACCGTACAGGCTTTTCTAGTAGAACCTATTCAGTAGTGGTATATGCCCATATCATAATACATCATTTTTGACAATGATTTTTCTTCGTCATTCTGATACAAGTGGAGCCTGCCCAAATCAAAGTTTTTGGGATTAGCTAATTTTATTTATCTTGCATTGATTTCCTGGCCTTTGACATACTACTTTTGTTCACAGTCTGTTAAAGCTCAAAAGTTAAAAACAGAACACCACCTTTTCAAGTCATATTATGATAATTTTATTTATAAAGCCAAAACTTTTACTTGTAGAAAATATTTCTGGACCCATTTTGTTTGCAAGATATGGGCTTAATTTAATCAAATTTGTATTTAAGTTCAACATTTTACGTCCCTACCTCCTCCAGCAGAACAGGCATTCCCATCCGAATGCCATTTTCTAATTTTTGAAGAAAGTTTGGGTCCGTGAGCTTGATCACTTTTAGACCATGCTTCGCCTCCTTTGAGCGTATCCATCGGTTAGCCTAATGAAAAATAAATGTTCCATTTTAATAATGCATGTCTGAACCGGCTAAAACTTTTCACCGTAATGCATGCTACCAGAAATTCTAGTTAAGGGTAAGACAATATTTCAACCAATGAGATTTCTGCACATGTTTCGCTGTAACAGTGGGAATGGTAAAATGGTTGAATATCATTTTCTGTGAACATTTAAATCTGTATTTACATAGAATATGTACTCTAACAAGAAATCCCCCGTTTATCAAATAATTATATTCAGTTATTAATAAATTGAAAATGACGACAGAAATATGAGCAGTTCTCAAGCAAACATTCCGTTGAGAGGAAGTGGTCAATTACTCTGATTTTATTCTTTTTTTCCTCTTTTTGTTGAATTACCTGATCCTGAGGGTCAATCATGAGAGGCCAGCGGCGACCCTCATTCACCAGTATTCCATTCTCTGTAGAAACTGTGTCACGGGGCAAACCTTCATTATTCCATTGTTGAATAACATATGGGTCACCCAGAATATTGATCACGCTGAAGCTGGAACTAATGGGAACTTTCAGGTTCTGGCACTGTATAATCCATTCATCAACAAGCTGAGGATCAAATAGCAAACATCACGTGAAAAACAAAATACATCCGCAACTTGCGTGCATTCATACACAAGGCACTGTTTTTTTCTGACTTCCTACCAGTTTTCTATAATGAGAGGTAAATGCTCCATAGTAGGCCACACAAGCAGCTGCGATGAAGACATTGCCTACGACATCGATGATCTGTTGCTCAAATGTGGAAACGCTTTGCTCCCAACGCACTTGTTCATCTCCTAAAGCTGATGTTAGCTTTCCTGCTCTGGACAACCGTGCCTGTGTCACGGCCATAGTGTTAACTGCACAAAAAAGAAAACAGTCAGATAAAATAAAGGATACTTGCTATGAGCAAATACAGCAACATGGTGTATATTCAAAAATTAACTCAAGGTTAATTTTATCATTTCCAGTTTGGCACATAGCAGTCACCCAATTCCTGCTTTTCATTAAGGCTGCTGTCGTAAGATTCTTGTAGAATCCTGATCTTGTCTTCCACACTCTGGAGCAATAGTTGCTTTTCCTTCAGTGTTGACATTGTAAGTTCCAGTTCTGCCTATATTAGAAAGGTATAAATAAAGTGCAGTATTTATGATTATTATTAAGTGTGAGCAAATATGGACAGAGTGACATTGAAACTGTTATAAGTGTGTGGATACAACCCCACTGGGTTTGTGCATGTTTGGAGACTAACATGCTGACCTGGGCCTTAGCAAATGCTATTCTTTTTGGACCGACTTCCTTGAGGATTCTGGAGTATATGTCCATAGCTCTCACCCACATACACATGGATTTGCAAGCTTTGGAAACTTTCTCCACCTAAAAAATAAGAATAAAAATGGATCAGGGAAATTACAAATGTACTCCAACCATAAAATTGTAATGGTACATTTTAGTGTAATGTATATATTCGACCAAATATGAAAATAACTTGATTCCATCTGTGATATTCAATCTGAAAATTATATTCATTCATTCATTTTCTGAACCTCTTATCCTCACAGGGGTCGCGGGGGTTCTGGAGCTTATCCCAGCTGTATTCGGCCATGGGGTGGGGGACACCCTGAAGTGGTGGTCAGCCAATCGCATGGCACGAAAAGACGGACAACCATTTACGCTTACACTCATACCTAGGGGCGATTTAGGGTGTTAACCCAGCGTACCAATCATGTTTTTTGGAATGTGGGAAGAAACCCGAGTACCCGGAGGAGAACATGCAAACTCCACACAGGAGGACTGACCTGGGAACAAACCCAGGACCCCAGAACTGTAAGGCCGAGGTGCTAACCACTTATCTTCCGGGCTGCATGAAAATTATAATAACATCATTTAAAACTATTGCATACAATACATGCTATATAATTTTTGGACAAAAAATCTAAACATACCTTCTCAGGTACAAAGTCAGGGTTATTAATGTATTTCTGCAGCTTTGCCAGAATTTGAGGCTTAATATTGTCCTTGTCATAGTCAGTCAGAAATCTTGTAAAATTGGAATCCCCCAGTAACTTTTTGGCAGTGTTCCAGTCTGGTCTGTATAAAGAAAATGAAAAATCTTACAATGCAATAAAAATATACATTATAAGAGACTCATTACACATTCAGAATAAGCTTGACACTTTAACAATTTGAAAAATGGCACATTCATTCACCCAAACTAATGGGTAAAATCTAGATTTGGACGGTGTACAGACACGAATAGAACTCTGGAGGAGATTTTGCACCATGTTAAATACCTTTGTATCTGCCTATCCAATATTTTGTGAAGTAGATGATACACATATAGTTTACAAAAAAAGAGAAAGAAAATAATGGTGGTTCTAATGACGTGTTAGTACATTTTCATTATCTGTATTTTCAGTTTTTCCTGAATATGTCAGAAATATATCTCAAACATGATACACATAAGATATCAATTGTTCACTTTTAGGCATGGCATTGTTCTAAATAAAGAGATTGAAAGAAGCACACAGACTTGAAATTGAGCAGGATGCATATAGCTTCCATGACGGTCATGACCATATCAGGAGGTTTGGTGAACACTTTGAGCTCAGAAATGTCTGCCTTATCCAGAGCACTAAGAGCCTGGTTCGCACCCTCCAGGGCAGGCAGGGCCTCGTTCAGGTCTCTTTGACAATCATCAGCTATTGCTTGTGTATCTTCAGCTTTGACTTTTGCTATTGCCTCTTCTTCTTTCACAATTCTGCGTGTCTGAAATAAGGTTAAAAAAACATGCGCTAAATACACTAAAACTTTGGCTTCATTACCGCAAAGTTTACATTCAAAGGAACCCTAATAAATGAGGAAATACCTCATCAGCACTCTCTTGGTCAACAGACAACTTTTCCATTAGGGCATCGACATCAATGCTTTTTTGTTTAAGAAGTGGCTCAAGGCCAGAAAGTTCCACTTTCATAGTGGCCACAAGCTCGTTGGTCTCCAGGAGCTTAGTTAGACCACTCTTCACACGGTCCTTTGCCTATATCCGTGAGAATTACAATATGACCGTATCCATTACATACACAATTTTATATACATTTGCTCCATGTTTTTTTTGCTTTGCCTTACAAACACTAGCTGCTGCCTCTTATGGCCAAGCATGGACAGGTACAGGTTGATGAGTTCTAAGTAGGAGGTAGGCGTGGTATAGTATCGACGTCTTAGTTCTGAGTAGAATCGTTCAGCCATGACTGACACACTGAGATGCGTCTCCACACACAAATCTGAAAAGCTCTGTTTAAGCTCCTCTGTACCAAAGTCTATATTTTGGAAAAAGGCCTGGGAGACAGAAAGCAATGCCTCACGGGGCCACTTGGATTTACACAAGGAAGGAGAAAAAAGGGGGAAACAGGTAGAGAACAGATAAAAGTTATTCTTTTTTAAATATAAACATGAATTAATTATAAACGTGAATTGTAAACCATAGGTCGCCCCTGACTATAAGCTAAAACCAGAAAATTTGACAAAAAAATGCATTTTACATTGTATTATTATATATTAACAACAAAAGACATGCAGCTTTTTATCCTTCAAAACCCCACACTGGGCTATAAATTGTAGAGTTCAGAAAAGTGGAGGGAAAATATCAGATATGTGAACAAAAATGTTCCTCAAACTTAATCAAGCCACTCAAATCATACACACTCCAAAAAGGTAAAACAAATGAAGTGCTGTAGTGAGAAACCTTAGCATACCTCCACAAACCAGTCAATGGTGCAGCAATTAACCAGAGAGGGAAACATGCGACAGCGGGACCTAAAGGCATCACCGACTGGACTCATACACAGCACAATATGCAGCTTCTCTCGTACACGGGAGATAAAATATTGAAACACCTGAAGATCACAAACATACAACACGTTTGTCACAGCCACATTGTCGCAGTGCCCGATATACTACATAAGGGGTGGCCAACTCCGGTCCTCGAGAGCCCCTATCCAGTCTGTTTTCCATATCTCCCTCCACCAATAGACCTGAATCAAATAATCGGGATTGGTATGAAACTTCTGGACAGCTTGCTGATGAGTTGATCATTTGATTCAGGTGTGGTAGAGGAGGGAGATATGGAAAACAGACTGGATAGACGCTCTCGGGGACCATTAACATTAACATAGTTCCTACCATGTGAATTATGTACAAAGGAATGCCACAGTGTAGATTCATTGATGCCGCAAAGGCATGCTACGCCTTCAGCATATCTAGGAATATTTAGATGGCAAGATGTCGTGGATTTTGGCCCTTTAATTCTTCTTCTATGGTGAAATATTGCTTCTTTTTCAGCGCCGAGTGCCGCCCAATTCAGCACCGAAGAAGCGGAGCTCTGACTTCCCCAAATTTTTATCCCGTCTTCAGCTTGCGAGTTTCAGCATTGATTTTGACATTTTTATAAACTTTTTTTATACTTAAGATAAAAAATGCGATTTACTGAAGCCGCGAAGTGGTGAAGGATCACAGTAATATCACAATGTATGCACCTTTTTTTTTAAAACAATGTCTTAATAGAGCTCTTTGGCTTCTTGTTGTGAAATGTCAGTGTAATTTTTACCCACAAGAAATCTTTCTTCTGGACCACAGGTATTGTATTATTCTGAGACAATTATTTTCTAAAATCATCTTAGATGTAGATGTGAAATGATCTAGTATTTGCATGGTAATTCAGTGAGTCTTTTGCATACATATTGCATTTGTACTTACTGGATGGTTACGGTATCGGTTTGAATATGTATAGTATGCACTAGAGTAGTATGTGCATATACTTACCTCATCTCTGTTCTCTTCACTGATTCCAGCTTCTTTGGCTTTTGGGCGGGTTGCAGCAAGCACATGTTCTAGCTCGTCTTTTTCAAAGAGGTTGGGCACTTCACCAGAGTTCAACATGTTGTTGACATCCTCCAAAAACTCCTCTACTACTATCTAAAACATACAGGTTAAGAACTTCTCAAGACTTGGATTGATGGAGTAATTTTTCTTTTTAGACATACCTGAGTGTCTGTAAAAAGAAACACTGTATCTTTCCTTTCCACGCCAGCCATCCTATAAAGCCTTCTCAAGTCTTCGTGAAAGCTGTCATAGTTGTATCCTCGACTTAGCTCTATCTCAAAGCATTGGTAGTCACAAATGTGGGATGCCAATCGAGTAAGGGACTGCTTGCCTGTGCCCCCAACTCCTACAAGCAGACCATTGCCTCGCTCCAGGCGCACCATGCGAGCAATTCTAAAAAATACGATTGCCAAAAGTAACAGCTTTTTTTCTAAATGTCAAATTTTACAAAGACTGCAACAAATCATTGCTGCAGTCTTCAAATTAAAATACATTAATGTGTCCTTAGATAGTATTATAATGTTTCACATTATTTAATATTTTAGTTTTTTCCTATTGCAGTACAAATATTCCACCTCAAACATGAGTAAAGTCAGGGTGCATGAGCACAAGTACCTGGAAACATGCTCAATAGCATCCTGGAAGAAGACCAATTTGCTTTCCTTGGAATAGGTTACATTGTAGTCACTAAGATAGTCCAAAAGAACAGATTGAATCTTATCAAGGTCGTCAAGATCTTCATAAAGACGTTCTTCCTTTTCTGCCCCAACCTAAAGGCATAAAATTAACCAAAACTTTATTATTATTTTTTAAATTTCTTATTTCATTTTCTGAACCGGTTATCTTCACAAGGATAGCGGGCCGTGGTGGAGCCTTTCCCAGCTAACTATGGGCACCAGGCAGGATACACCCTGAATTGGTGGCCAGCCAATTGCAGGGCACGAGGAGACAGATGGCCATTCACACTCACACTCATACCCTGGGCCAATTTAGAGTCTTCAATCAGCATACCAGGCATGTTTTTGGGATACGGGAGGAACCCGGAGTACCTTGAGAAAACCCATGCAAGTCCGAGGAGAACATGCAAACTCCACACAGTCAGGACTTACCTGGGATCAAAACCCTGACCCCAGAACTATGAGGCCAACTCGCTAACCACTCATCCGCCACCAGTACTTTATCTGAAAGTTTCCTTAAATCTGATCAAATCAACGTCAAACACCCTTTTGAATCAGATTAACTTGATAGTCCGTTGTGGTGAGTAATACCTTGATGAAGTCCCCAAATATTATGGGCTCAGTCACAAAGTATGAGGGATTCAAGTTAATACCAAAATATTTGCCTGGAAAACAGCGACAAGAGTAAAGGGTTTTAACAACAAGTATGAGGAAGTGCATGTTTTAAATGTTCCAATGGACAGTGTATTAGTTGTTCTTACTGGCTGTCTCACAGACAATGGTGTTAAAATACTCTTTATCTTCGCCATTGATTAGTCGATCATGGAAAACCCGCTGACATTCATGGCAGAAAAGGCGAAATATCTGAGTCTTTTCTCTTATCTGACTTGCTTCACATTGCAGCATACCTTCAGATAAAGAGACACAATAATATATTTAATATTTCCTTTTTTTCCATTTCATATATCTGAACGCTTGCCCCATTTGGTTAGGCTTTCTAAAGCAGTGTTTCCCAACCACTGTGCCCCAGCACACTGGTGTGCCGTGAGCAATGGTCAGGTGTGCCGCGGGAAATTGCAAAAAGTCAAACAATGTAATATTCAGAGAGAAATATTAATATGATGAGATTAAAATTGAACCATTACAAGGTTAAAATCAAAACATGATGAACGTTAAATTATAGATTATACTATTACAAGATTCAAATTGTGAAACAGTCATTTTGTTGCTTATTTTTCTTTAACATGAACTGGAAGTTGTTTGGTTTCTAGGGCATCAACTTTTGGCGATGTAACATCTGTGTGAGCACAATTTTTTTTGCGTAATGTTAGGAGATTTAAGTAATATTTGGAGAAAATTCATAAAATTATGCGATTAAAAACATTACGTTACTTATTTTTGCATCACTCGAACTGGAAGTTGTTCAGGGTCCACAGACATCAACTTTTGGTGACATTAGGTCAGTGTGAACAATGTGATTTTGGAATAATTTTTGAGGCTTATGTGATTCCTGTTGATGAAACTTTGATGAGAATGACTTGGTAATATAAGCGACATAGTTTTAAATTAAAAGATTTTCAGATGGTGGTGTCCCTTGAGATTTTTTCAATGCAAAAAGTGTGGCGCAGCTAAAAAGAGGCTGGGAAACACTGTTCTAAAGAATTTTTGAAGATGATTTTTTTTTTGCATAGAATAGTACAGGGAATGTATGAGAACAGATGACACTGTGATCTTCAGTGTAAGCGAAGAGCAGGTGGAGGAATGTTTTCAATGAATACAATGAATAATGAATAATTATTGTTTTATATAACAAAACAATGAATAGTTTCATTTAGCCTATCCCCGGTGGTCAGCTGGAAAAAAAGTATACGGGGCATTATTGAAGATTTGGACAATGTATAGTGTTTTGATATTTGTGTCTAGTGTTTTAATTTCCAAGATTATCTCCCTCGTGAATTTCCATGCATACATTAAAAGTGGGTGGGCTTCCCTTGCATCAACCAGTTGCTACAGAGTGATATGCTTGATGGTTGTTGTTCCTTATTCCCACTCAAAACAAGATTTTGAATTAAAAGATTGAGGCAAAAATAATTATCTGTTAGGGCTCCCGCTGCACTGACCCCCAGACAGTTCTGTGTGTATGAGTGCCGGTCCAGTTTCCTGATTACAGGGAGACGACAAGTACAAGCCATTACCATTACTTGCCAACTCAACAGTCGTACACCACGACAGTTGCTTTCAGCACTAAGGTAATTCCACATTCTTGAGAAATTGGCTAATTTGATTATCCTGTTTCCATCGTAGGATCTCTCTTGTCTGCCTCCTTGCCTGTACCCTGGATACCGCATCCTCTTCACTGGGAGCCTGCCTACCTGCCTGCCTGTGCACTTGCTGCATTCCTCACGCTATAGTCAAGAAACTTTGAATTACAAGCACAGCCAATCTACTCTCCCTTGTCTGCTTTGGGCTCCTCTCTCCTCCATCTCCGAACAGTTTGATTTTGCCCACAGAGGCGTCCAGGGGCATCCTAATCAAATGCGAAAAGAAAATAACACTGTTCTATTTACAAGGTTCCATGGGATTTGAGATTAGCTCCTGGACAGCCAAGGTTATGTTTTGGAGATAAGGTTAGAGAGAGCAGACTTGGACAGTTTGGACACATCTAGAGGAGAGACACTCTGTGATGCAGTTGACTTTAGTGAGGATAATTGATGGAAAAAAACCTATGCCGTGTGCCCATAATGGACTTATCAAAAACACCACAATAATAGGGTTGCATTTGTTTACTGAACTGCAATGGATCTTAAGTGATAAATGAGCCAGCCAACAAGGTTTTTCTAGGAGATAGGGGAAAACCTACATATCTTGATCGTGAGTCAATCCACTCTTTGAAGAATATGAATAAAATTCAAATTATACTGTTAAAATTATAGACAAAAATCAGTAGTTTAAAGATTTCTGATAAATATTCATCTGGTAATTGCTTGTAGTCAGCTATGCTGGTAGAGATTGATACATAGTGATAAGCGGTGGCATTAGAGAATGCGGTACTTAGCCAGGGTGTGTTTCAAGATTAGTGAATTATGAAATAAAAACAAACATCAGCCTTGTGCTTACGGTAACAATGCTGCATGCATAAATACGGATGCTAGGGTAGACAGTATGCATGCTCACTGCTCACCTTGGACACACTTGGAGAGGTCCCTGAGATTGAAGACATAATGAGACTTGGCTGGAGTGGGAAGCAGATCAACCATTAAGCGGTTGTAAATCTCTACAGCCGAATCCACAATCTGTTTTGCACAGTCCTTCACTGGTTGTGCAAACTCTTTGAGGAAACCAGACAAGATGGCCTGAGGAAAGTTAGGCAGAAAAACATTAGCACAGTAAAGTTAATGACTATGGAGAGATCTATTCTAGTAAAATGTTTATACTGACAATGATTATCTGTTTAAGGCTTTGCTCGGAGGGCGTAGGCAGACAAAGCATACTGAAGTGGCGAATGAATCGGGGTGTCACTGGGTTGCGTCCCCCTCCTGGGGGAGCGCATGCCGCAGCAATAGTCATGTCCTAGAGAAGAGAGTATGTCAGGCAAAGAAGTAGGCAATCACATTATTCAATTATATATATATATATATAAATGGCTTCTCTTCTTCTCTTCTTTCGTGATTCAAACATGTCATTTAAAAATTGGTATAATTTTTAAAGGGTAGTGTTGGGGGCCTAAGAATGATTGGAAAGATTTAGATGTGAAATGTTCTACTAACGAAAAATCCAAGTTACAAAACCATTTCTGAAACATTCTTACAAAGTTAAGAGATAAAGCAATCACACACAGATATGAATGGTTATTAAGCTTTTCATTGTTATTTTCAAAATTGTGCACCTGTATTTCCTTCCAGAAGAAAAATTCTCTGTCATAAAACCCAGAGAAGTCCTGGAATTGACGCAGAAGTTCGATGGGTGGCTGAGACCCATAACTGTCCAATTTGGGCATATTGAGATCATCAACAAACACAACTATCCTTTTGTCCTTAGGTGCGCCTACATAGATAAAAATAAAAAAGTTGCAATTAAGTGAAAAAAAATCACCACTATATTTTATGTATTAATTATGTAAGCTTCCAGCACTGAAAATGACAAGCACATCATGTCTTACCCTTTACAAACAATTCAGAAACTGAAGGTTTCTGAAGGAATGTTATAAATAATAATGTGGATGTAAAACAGTTTTTTTTTTACATTGTGGTGTGTAAATAAGTGTGCTGTCGTCTGTACCAAGCATGTTCTTCCTCTTTTTCTCCAGCTTAGACTCAATTATTTCTTGTGTGCGGACAGACGACGTCTGAGCGGAGAAGTTGATATAGACAGGAATGTAGCCACTTTTTTCCTGGATACTGTCAAGAAGGCCCCGAGCTATCACTGACTGCAAAACACACAACATTTTTTGCAAATACTTCTGAATTCAAAACACACAATGTTTGTTTGCAAATAATAATCATTTCTTTCATCATTGTCATAAAAAAAAATAACATTCAGGGAAAGTTGCCATGAACCAAGCCAAACAATCATCAGTTTAAATACATTTAGTACATGCATTTGAGCTATCAACAAAAATAATAGAATGGTGGTGGTGGACTTTCGGCTTATCCCCTCAGGGGCCGCCACCGCAAAACCGTATCTCATCTCATTTTCTGAACGGCTTTATCCTTACTAGGGTCGCGGGGGATGCTGGAGCCTATCCCAGCTGACTCCGTGCCAGAGCCGGGGGACACCCTGAATCGGTGGCCAGCCGATCGCAGGGCACAAGCAGACGGACAACCATGCACACTCACACCCATACCTAGAGGCAATTTAGAGTGTCCAATCACCCTACCATGCATGTTTTGGAATGTGGGAGGAAACTGGAGAACCGGAGGAAACCCACGCAGGGAACATGCAAACTCCACACAGGTGGGACGTGACCTGGATTTGAACCCAGGACCCCAGAGTTGTGAGACCGACGCGCTTCGCCCATTAACAATCGCAATTCAATGACTATCCCTTTGAACCTCATCTTTTAGTCAACCAGCAAGAATTACTTGCTGCCACTTGCCTTTCCCACTCCTGTGGAACCAGTGAAGAGTACAGAATGGCGTACTGCGAGCAATTTCTCCATTAGATAACCATAGCGGACAGTGTCAGCGGTGGGAACCAGCATTTCAAAGAAGGCTTGTTCGTTGTCATATGAGAACGAAGGTATTATTTTTTCCCACTGGACGAAAGAATTTTTTTCAAAGTTGATGTACATATCCCACAGGGATCCGTTGGTAGGGAGCTATAAAGACAAAATAAAAATTAATCACTAGAACAGATGCAAACATGTACAGCAATACAAATCTATAACAAATCAAATCTTAAAAATATTCAGCATCACATTAAAGTGTTTTTTGTTTTGTTAACTTGCATTTCAAACACATGCATACTATATGTTGCATTCTATTGTATTATCACATTACTTGGAACAATGAATAAAAATATTGCAACCCATGCGGGCATGCCCTTGGTCCATCATATACGTATAGGGGAAACTACTGCCATCCTCCCCCATTTCTTTTTTAGGCAAACACATTTTCTTTTGTCTGTATGTACGTAATTTACAAATTGTGCTAGGAAGGCTTATTGCGTTTCATAAAAATGTTTATTATGATGATGAGCATAACCTGTTCCTTCATTTGACTAAGCAACACTACAATCTTGTTTATAACTGTCATGTCTCTATATTGATATGTTGTACCTTTGCACTATTGTTGTCTTTAAATTGCTCTCTGATAAAGTTGTCAAAATCATCCCAGTGACCGCAGGGCAGGTTGCCCCCTATTGACCATAAGTAGCAAAATATAAAGGTCTGAGTCAATATATCAGTGAGGCGCTTGGAATCCTGTACCAACACACACAAAATATGTTGTAAGAACATAATGTTATAAATAATAATACAAATGTATAAACATGTTCCAGAGTACTTAAGTGTACTAGGATATGATCTATGAATCAAGTACCATGTTGAAATTTGGTCCATCTTTGCCGAGAAGCAGTGACTGCAGCAGTGAACAAAGAGTAGAGACTTTGCTTATGTCCACTTGGCGAATAGCTTGGATGCAATTTTTCCACACATAGCGAAGACCTTGCTCCACATATTGCTGAAATAACTCGAGCAATATTGTCTTCACAGCGTCTGGAAGCTTGAAAGATGTAAAACACGGACTAACATTAAGTTAAGCGATTTGAGCAAATTGGTCATCATTCACATTTGAATGAAAGAACAAGAAACTATCCAATTGCAAGAGCACAACACATCTATTTTAATCTCAAATGACTAGAAACTGAGGAGGCTATAATCAAATATGTGCTTCCAAGTGTTAAGTAACATAAACAGGCAACAAAAGATGTTTAGACTTTCACTTCCGTATTAAGGAACTGACATCTAAATCTGGGAGATTTATATGTCCATAATTTTTATTTACAAACATATTTGAAAGATGAGCTACAGACTTTTGGCTAGGTAAAGTACACTTATAGCCTTATTAGTATTCATATTTGCACGTGAATATATAAAATGGACTGAAAAAAAAGTTCTAACTTTGACTTAATTTCTCATGGTACTCTTTGTTTTCCATTTGTCTTGACTATGAATGTATCAATTTACTAAATATTATAACTACATAATGGAAACGCAGCTTGTAACAACACTATGGTACGAATGATTGTAAACTTATTTGCCAATCTTAAAAAAATTAACTGTAAGAAATATTTCAGACACAATCCTACTTTGGATTCTAGTCCACTGATCCATGTCTGGACAAATGGCATCCACTTGAGTTCATCTGGATCAATATAGACCATCCCACAACGACTGACTGTGGCTGGAGATGCTACAGCCAAATCTTGAACCTGAAAATAGTTATGCAATTGTCGAAAAAAAACTCAGTTCATGTGGATGGATGTGCATTTTAAAAATGCGTCCGTCTAAAATTGTTCTTCTGTTAGTATTACCTCAAATACCATGTGTATGGACGATGAAAGTTTGATACGTTCGCTGTTAGCCAGACAGAGCATCTTGTTGTCATCCAGTACAGTATTCATGTTCTCAATCCACAGGGCATCAACGGGTCCATCACAAATAACCCACTTGTGGTCATCGGTGGGAGTGTCGCTGGCATGACGAACACTCAGCGCCATTAAACCATCACGCCATTCTAAAGTAAGTGTGTTAATCTGGAAGCAGATAAAATAAAAGACAAAAAAGAAAAAAATCAAATAGAAATTGTTGTAAATTTTCGAGACGGCCATTACCTCGCCATAGAGTTCACCCATTGAGACAGACTTAGGATTGAGAACATATGTCTTCACAGGTTGAAAAAAAGGGTTGTCTTCCTTGTGTTCAGTTTTAGAAAGGATATCAAGCGAATCTGCCAAGATGGTATAAACAGCAGTCTTTCCACCACCAGTGGGTCCAACCAACATCACACCGTGACGTACAATCATGGTTTCATATAATTGGATAACCTAGGGTATTAGACACAGTATTATTGCAGCCAATGGGGACATGTACTCAATATTCGGTTGTTTCCCCAAACTAAATGTCAATTTGCAAAGTACCAAGACCCATGTAAATGTTGCATAATACATAATGTACCTTATTGACCATGCTGGCTAGAGGCTGCAGGTTCCGGTTAACTAAACAGTCCACAATGGTTGAGTGCAGTATACCATAGTCATGCTCAGGGATAGACACACCAGGGAACAGGTCAGACAGGATACCACTAAATGATATATATACATTCACTGAGTATGCATACAATGTATACGGGATGTATTCACAGTGTTTCACTTTTAACACATCCCGTTTTTTCAATGCCACCCCTTCCCACGTACTCAGAATAGGTCAACAACCTTAAGAACACAGCCAAAATAGCAAAGGCTTGGCTTCAGGACAACTCTGTAAGTGTCTTTGTATCGCCCAAACAGAATCTAGACTTGAATTTGATTGAACAGCTCTAGATAGAAATTAAAATAGCTGTACAACGATGCTCACCATTCAATCCGACGCAACAAGGTGCTGCAAGGAGGACTGGGGTGACTGCCCAAAGGTAAAATAGGTGCAACAATCATTCATTCATTGATTTTCTGGACCACTTATCCTCACAAGGGTCGCAGGGAGTGCTGGAGCACTGACACTGGACACGCTGAATTGGTGGCCAGCCAATCGCAGGGCACAAGGAGACGGATAAACCATTCATGCTCACATTCATACATAGGGGCAATGTAGAGAATAGGTGCACCAAGTATGCAGAATCATATTTTACGTATTTAAAAAAAGAACATTTGTGCGATGGTGATGATCTCTGCCATTAATTATTGATAAATCATTAAGTGAACGTAGACATTAGTAGTAATTGCTGCTTTGATTAAGGCTGCAACAAATGAAGTGCTGCAAAAGAATGATAAAATTTATTTTTCTTATAAAAATTGTACTCTTACCCAAACAGTTCTGCATCATCTGTTAAGAATTTTGGCAGGTTGGAATCCCTCAGTGCTCTGATCAGAACCACATCCTCAATGAGGTCAGGGTTCTGTCTCTTCAGAGACCTAAAGATGAATCAGGTGATGTGAACATTTATTGTACAAGCACAATGAGTTGCTGTAGCTTGCCCTATCCTAGATTACACTATACGCATGGGGGTTTACATGAATAATAAGTAATAATAAGTATTTCAAATAATTTGAGAAAATTACACAATAAGGTTATGCTTTAGACTAAATATAATTGTGACTTAATTGAAGAATGTTGAGAGTTAAGGTTAGTTACGATAGATAAGGTTAATTTTTTGAAATGAGGAAAGATTGGTTAGTTTAGCAAACTTTGAAAGAAATAGATGCATCTTAAATGTAAATGTGATAAAGATGCATGCATTCATCTGAACCAGCAATGTGCTGACGGCTTGAGGTTGGCAATCTATTAAGGGCCAAGAGCAATATAGTCATTAAAGTGGTGGATAAAGAATGTGTGGAATTGGAAGATTAGAAAGAAGATGGAACGAGCAACGAACAGGCATAAGACCACTTGTCAATTGCTAATGTTCTCCAATTAATGGAAAAAAAAGTTATCTAGTAGTAACTATCTGGCAGCTGCCTTTTCATACACGGATCATCAGTGGTTGACCTAAAATGCTTAAACACACGATTGAAAAAAAAAGAATCAATTGATTAGTCAGTATGTCGTGTCATAGTACTTCTACAAAATCGTAAGTAACACTATGTATGCTGAGTTCAAGGAAAAAGAAAATAAAAAAAATATTGCACATCTAACAGATCTAAAGATGTTATACACTATATTGTATGTGTGATTTGCTGACCCTGCCATGACAAGAACCGATTTGACAGCTCTCATTCCAAAGTCATAGTGGTCCTGTTGGGACAGCTGCTCAGAGCAAAGCTTGTACATTTGGGTCATTTTCCTTGCCAAAGTCTTACTGGACTCAAATCCTTCAGAATATAAAATCACCTGCATGAAAAAAAGGTTGAGATTTCAGTACAAACAAAGGTGCAAAGCTCCAAAAGCCATTTAGCCAATACAGTGGTACCTCTACTTACCAATGCTCCTACATATGAAATATTCTGATTTCAGAAAAGCCTCGATGGGAAAACTTTTGTTCCAAGATATGAAAAAAGTCCAAGTCACGAAATGTCAAATGAAATCAACCATCCCCCAAAAAGCAAATACACTTCCTATATATGTTATTTTTTTAAATTGGCGTGGTAGTGTTGCTTTCCCTTTGGCTCCCAATACCTCTATGGCCTGCCTTTGCCTAGAACAAAGCTAAATCTCGATGATGATGATACCAAGGTTAATGTACAGTAGGCAGACATTACAACCGGCCTATGAAGGGGTAGCGGCCACCGGTTCCAACCTGAAGGAACGCGCGAGCTCGACCTGAAAACGGCATGCTCCAAGTGACAGGAGAGCCGTCTCACTCAGGGTAGCGGCCACCACCAGAGTATGAATGTGACCGCCTGAACAAAAGCCCTTTTAGGGGCACTTTTTCATCTCTTTCCGGGACCACGGCGGAGCAACCCTTGAGTGGGTTCCTGATAATAATAATCGGACATAGGCTTTGTCATCATCATTGACTCGACAAAAGCCTAATTGTCATCATACCCAGCTGCGTATGACGAAATTGGTAGTGCTTCTCCACAAGGTGCGCTTTCCCGGCAAAAGGCCCAAATAAGTGATAATTTCAGACTCGTTGGCATTGATTTGTGTGCCTTTGACCCGGAGTTGTTTATATGAGTTTTTATGAGTGCGCGTAAAATAATTTTAAGTTGTTAAGTTGTGCCTTTACGTGTCTATACGTATCTTTGCTCAGCTACCACTCGCAATTCCACCTCATTGGAACATGTCTTTGTCCTTGTATTTTTTAGTCATTTTGATGGCATAATAAATAATTTCCTCATCTTTTTTCTAGGGCGGCCCAGTGGGTGAGTGGCTAGCGCTTCGGCTTCACAGTGGGAGACCTGGGTCGGTCCACCTGTGTGGAGTTTGCATGTTCTCCCCGGGCCTGCGTGGGTGTTCTCTGGGTACTCCTGTTTCCTCCCGTATTCCAAAGACATGCATGGTAGGCTGATTGGACACTTTAAATTGCCCCTAGGTATGAGTGTGAGTGTGGATGGTTGTTTGTCTTCTTGTGCCCTGCGATTGGCTGGCCACCAATTCCAGGTGTCCCCCGCCTCATGCCCGAAGTCAGGTGAGATAGGCTCCAGAACCACACGCAACCCATGTGAGGATAAGCGGTTCAAAAACTGAATGAATGAATATATTTTTTTTCTATTTTTTTAAATATATACACAGATTTGAATACATATTGCATATAAAATTGGTATACTTTTATAATCATTAAAGGGTTTAGGATGTAGTTTTAAAGATTGTGGAACAGATTGTGCTTACTCAATGTAAAATATTTCTCTACTTACCTTCTCGGACGGATTAATTTCATATGTAGAGGTACCACTGTATTAGGCAATGAGGCACTTGTATTTTCTACTAACTTGCTCATATGTTCAAATTTGGCATGTACAGCAAAACATTTACCTCAGCAATCAGTGCATAGTTTGGCACCATCATAGCTACAGGCCTAAAAAGAGATTTAAGGTTATCAGGTAGCTCTGATCTCCCTGCATAGCCTGGGTTCATGGTAATGAATGCTGCGCAGGTCATCACCAACTTTATTTCTCTGCCCTCAAATCGAAACTTTGTCATCTAAAAAAAATAGAAAGAAATTTGTATTCCACAGTGCAAAGGTGTCAGATGGTGGTGATAGTTGTTCATGTACATGTATGCACATTACCTTAGCAGCTTTAGCATTTCGTATGGTTATGAGCTGCTGGGCAATGACTGACAGCACCTCAATATCAATTCTATTAAACTCATCAAAACAGCACCAAGCACCTGACTGTGCAAGTCCACTGAAGAAACGCCCCATCATCTGAAAGAAAGATGTTTTTGTCTTTATTTTGAATGGAGGATATAATCATTTATGTGGTTGGAATTAGTAGCAATTAGAATGATAAATTAATAGGAATGTCTGAGAGGACATTGTGGTTATCAAATCTTCCTCATTAAAACATTCCTGGATTGAATTTAATATAAAGTAAAATACTGCATCTCATTTGTTCAGCATGATGAAAAGGAGCAAGGAGTAGGTTTCATTCCTTTGGCAACAGTGCCATCTAACAGCACTATATAAAACAAGCAATAGCACAAGCCTGAATTCACCTAACATTGAACATTTTCACATGAAAAGGCACTCCAAATCCAAGTAGGTGCAAAGTTCCTGTGCACAATCATCTTCAGATAACCACCAAAATGTGGTAGCATGTTTTGAGTACTTTGGAAATTCTTTTTTATGTTTAACCTTCTGGTCAGTGATACCTAAAAGCCCACCTGCTCACAGCAGCAATTTAGTTGGACACTTGAATTACTGTCATTCGTACTCATCGCCACTTTTTACTAAGATTTATTACCTGAATTCATCTATTTCTGCAATAGCTATTTTCATTTTCAAATTGATGCACACTTTTATTCCCAAAAATGTGTGCTTTTTTTCAGTTGTAAATACAATTTCTCATCAATATTTCTCCTCCGTAAACAGTTGGATTTAATAGGGAAGGTTGCCTACATAGTTACTTTAAAATGTTGGCAATATAGCTATGCCAAAAGTCAAATTAGACCTTGTAGTCGAGTCCATCGGAACAGTTGAAGACCACACACTGAATTGCCAAGGCTTTAGCCAAATCCTTTGTAGTTTCAGTTTTCCCTGTCCCTGCGGGTCCGGCTGGAGCACCTCCCAAATCCAACTGTAGGGCTCCCATTAGGCACAAGTAGCAGCGATCCTACATGGCGATAAAATTAGGTATGTTTAACAGTTGTTCCCATATTTTGTAAAGGTATTGTCATCTGTAGACCTAAATCTATACTTTCTATTTGCTGTATGCTTACAATAATATTACCAGAAAATAACTAATTCCAATTCAAAACAACTTGCTGGAACACAAAAACACTAACTACACAGTATAAACTTCCTAATTTATTTTAAGATTGGCCAATTGAAAAAAAACCCTGTGATTTCATTTATGTGCTTAAAAGTTACACAGGTCTATCTGCTCCACACTTTCTGTGCCTTTTCCAGTGTGAATCTTATTTTATACAAGTGGGATGACGCAGTCCGTGTTACCGTAAGTGGCGTGATCACCAGCCTCGGACAGGCTCCCAGGTATTCGTAGCCATAAATATAAGTGGATAGGGCCATGCAGGCTATACAGTTGTCCATGTCAAGATCCCAGTAGTAGCGCAGTTGTCGCTGCCATTCAAAGTTAGACCCGCAGTCCACCTAAGAAATAACGGTTGAAGTTACTAAACAGCCATATGATCTGGGAAATATTATATGACTTCAATAATTAAATACAAGGAAAAGCCACATGCCATGAATGAAACTTGTACAAAAACAAATAAAAGGTGTTTGATCATGTATGTGCTTGTGTGTGCTGTAGTACTCCACCTTCTGTCCAACTAAATCTGTCACAATATCACGAGCGTGAACATCAACGGTGATTAAGGCAGTTATGATATTACGGTGTAAATTAGGTAGTTTGCCTCTGACCAAAGCTGCAAGAGCATTTAACCTCTGAAAAATAAAAGAACACTCAGTACTGGACAAGTAGATTTGTTTTTCAATGTTTTCAGGGAAAATATTAACTGTGGTTTACATCAAAGTTGGTGTATTCAAATTCCTGCAAGGCAGCAAAGTGATCATGATCTCCCTCCAAACAAGCTTCCATGTCCCTGCACCACATCATCTGGGAAATGGTTAACACCACCTGATGGGAAAAATGCCAAACAATGAGCAAAACAAGGGGAAAAAGATGGGAACTAATTTTAAAGGAATGAGACTTAAGATTTTACAAATAAAGGGACTTGCACTGGTCAGATATTGATAATGAGCATAATCGAGATTGGACTGATCAGATACTGATAATAAGTGACAAAGAGGAGCGTGAGCGAGATTGGACTGATCAGATACTGATAACAAGTGACAAAGAGAGTGGGCAATGCACTTTTACTTTTACAATTTCACTTTCAAACTGTCTACCCATTCATGTACTCCATCAGCAGCATCATGGAGTTTGGTATTTTGCTAATGGACACTTATGCATGGTAACCAGGATGAGGGTTTGGACCCACAACTTTTGGGTTGGGAGAACCTTACTAATGAAGACTTACCCAATGCCATAATGCACCCAAGCAAATGCAAATAATACACCACACAAAACTACAGGAAAAGGTAACGTGAGCAACCACACAAAAATACATACTATGTTCATTATTTGATTAAAATATTAAGTGTAACATTTGGTGGATTACCTTCCGGACACTTTTCTGACAAGACACTCAAGACAACCTAACCCTAACCCCAACATCTACATCACATTCCTTCACCTGTGTTTTTCTCAATCGAACAAAATTCATTTGAATGTTATCTTTGATCAAATTCTCCGTTTCCTGACAATTTCAGGGAACTCGGTCAACTTTGGGTTTAAAAAATGCATTAGTTGTAAGCATTTTAAACTCATGAACTTTGAGTGTGTGTGTGTGTGTGTGTGTACCTGAGAAGGATATCCAGACACCACCCATTCTTCCCTTGATGTTATTTGGTAATCTGCTATGGAAGCCTTGCTGAGTTGTCGCAGTGAGTTGAACATTGCCTCTTCGACCTTGCAGAGCCAATCTTCCACATTACCTCTTGCCTTTAGACCTTTTGTTAAACCAACCTAAATTTTCACATAGAAGCACAATATTGACTGTTATAACAGGAATATATCAAACTCATCCATTTTATACCTCAGATACAATAATTGCTTGACATGATCAAGGGCTCACAGGGCTGATAGCCCTTGTCATCAAAGTTGACATACACTGTCTGAGACAGAAAAATCTGGACATGGTAAATTGACCGCCGTCTACTGGCTTGAGAAATGGCTTCTTGCTGTCGTTACAAAAATTGAGATGTCATTATTTCAAAATGTGCAGGACAATTCAGACTACCCCAGTATTTTTCACTGAATTGCGCTGACAACCGAGAGCAGAAAGTGACAAGTGCCAAGATTACTTCAGGAAATGATCAAGAAATCAAATCCTATATCTTTGGCAAAACAAAATTTCTTCACTTGACTAAATCAAGATTGCATTTCATTTGTTTTGAGCTTCAGAACAATATCAGCAACAGCATCAAAAGATTGTTTCTATTATATTACTAGTCAGTAGTAAAACGGCAAAGGTCGGGAAATACAATAGAAAATGGGCCTGTTGGGCAAGATATGTTGTCAAGCGGCCATCTGATGTAAAAGTGGTTCTTCCGCCTGACTTCGGCGGGGGCAGTCGGTACTCGGACGTTTGGTTGCCGGACGTTTGGTCGCCGGACATTTGGTCGCCTGGATGTTTGGTCGCCCGGACGTTTGACAACATGACAGAGAGTTTACTGTTGAAACCAGCTCTCAAAATTATATTCATGAGATAGTTTAATATCTAAATATCTACGGTTGAAACCAGCTCTCAAAATTATATTCACCCGGGTGACCAAACGTCCGGCGACCAAATGTCCGGGCGACCAAACGTCCGGGCGACCAAACGTCCGGGCGACCAAACGTCCGGCGACCAAACGTCCGGTCACGGGGGCAGTCTGGGTTTGATTCCGACTTGGTGGCGGTGTGATTGCGAGCGAGGGTGGTTGTCCGTCTCCTTGTGCCCTGCAATTGGCCTGCAACAAATTTGTGGTGTATCCCACCTGCTGCCCCTGGATGGCTGGGCTAAGCTGCGACTCTTGTGGATAAGCGGTACAGAAGACGAATTATGAATGCTGTGAAGCCAAATGTTTCTGTCTTTGTTACAATGACGTGAGAGATAGAAGTAGAAGTTAGGAATTTCTGTTCCCTGCGTAAGGTCACCTTGACAGTGTTCGCGAAGAAAATTTACATGTCAGTGGCATCAATTTGTCTGTTTTTCTTCCACACCCAATTAGAAAAAGTCCTCCCTATGTCATTAAGCAGGCTTTAAGGTAACAACAGCTGACCTTCTCTCCTTCAGGCGAAACCATATTTAAAATGTCCTTGGTGTAGACCTTCTCCTGTTCTCCAGGCTCCAGTGTAGGTGCACCAGTAGTTGACTGATCAGTCTCCAAGGCAAATTCAAGATGTGTAATTGCGTCAAAGCATTTTCTCAGATGAGGTTGCACCGCCTGGGGGTTTCTTGTCTGTGCTAAAATCTTAAGCAATTCATCATTGGATAGGAAGTAGAATCTATTAAGGTTAGAGAGAGGAAACATTGCTAAGTATGCAACAATTTTGTCAATCATTCGAGGAAATGAAATATTCACAGCATAAATTATATTACATTAAGCATAAATACAGACTACTAAGAATGATCAGGGTCATGTTACTAATTTGCAACAAGTTGAGAATGCACCTACCTGGGGAAGATTACTCGCTTAGACTCCAGGTAGTCTTCAAGACACTTTTGAATCTTTTCCAAAAGAACATTATTTTCTTGAAATGTTTCCAAAAGATCTGTGTAGGATAATATAAATCTTTGGGTGTGAAAATAATGGTTTAAATGCGTTTCTTTCCATCGCTACCTACCAGGCTGTGTGGCCGCCTTGAGAGCATTGGGCATTTTTTTTACCTTAGCCATTATGGCCTTCCATGACTTATCCACTTTGAGAAACATTTTTGACTCAGCAGGGAGCTGCCTCTTGATGTCTGGGGCCAAGAAAATACTCTCTAAATATAGCCAGTTTCGTTGGCAGTTAAGCCACTCATCCTGTGCCGGAAGAATAGGTACATAAATATGTTAAAGAGATGCTCAGATCTTACAAATACAGCAGTAGTTGGCAAAGTATATATTTTTTCAGGCCTTTTGAAATACTGTTTTTTTTTTTATAATCACCCAGTATTTATTATTATTATCATTGATTTGAATCTGCTCGAGAGGGCTTGAAATAATACTATTCATATTTGTGAATGGGAAGCCAAATAGAGGGTGACCCCCACACCCCCCAAATTTTTTTCCCCAAATTTTGATAATTTCTTGATTTTTGATTTTTTTTCTCTTAGATGTAAAAAGAGACTATCTTTAATTACTGTATTTTAATCTTATCAGAACATCACACATCATATAATAAATACATTTTACTCTTTTTCTTCCAATCCAATTTTTTTGTTTTGTTTTTTTCACCCTGTACTTTCACAAGTTCAAGGAGGCAGAGAAAATACACCATGTACATTTCAGCTCTTTTCAAAGCATTTACCAAAGTTTGGTTGAAACGGATGAGTCTCAACAGAAGTTTATCCACCCTTGCTTTGATTGGAACAACATAACGCGAAGTTGCCGCTGTGCCCACATTAATAATGCTGTCATCCAAAAGTACCTAAAAAAATAGAAAAACAAACAATACATATTATATACATCATATATCAATGTTAACTTCAAACTTACTTGGATTTCATCCGTGCCTCCCAAGATGAAAACCTCTTTGGAGTCACCATGTTGCATAAGAGTAAAAGTGGTGGTCCACCACACGTCCTCCACCTGTCATGTAATTGAGATGGGTCACATGCCAAAAGCACACTTGCCAATGACTTATCAACCAAAAAGAATCACTCAAAAAACAAAATAATACCACACTAATGGACAGAAGAGTTGCAAATGAAGTGGAAAAAAACATGGCATTCAGTGTGCGTGTTCTGGAAAAAAACTTTTTTCCCACCTGGATAACAGCTCAATTTGAGATTAATGTGTTTAAGAGATTCCGTAAATGAGCTGAATTGCCGACTGACATTATCTCCAAAAGAAGAAATGTAAAGTCTTTTTTTCCACCAACCTTATTAATAATGGTCTCCACTGATGCCTCCCCTGAAGCCTGTGCTGACACCTAAAATAAAAAATATTTGTTTCTTTAATATGTATCTGTTAAATAAAACATTCAAAAATCAATGGTATGATATGTATTGAAATTCAAAGTCCTAATATGGATGCTTCAGAAATAAATATGGTATAGTTTTCCTATAAATGAACAAAACATCTAATTTTGAGGACAGACAACATGCAAGCAAAATATACAATAGGTGAGGGGAGACCTCTTGTATCTCTGCATCATAGGAGAATACATTGAGTTCATCCACAACAGCCACAGTAAGCTCCACACTCAAGGAGCTCCCCACAATAGACTCTAGGTTCCTCCAATGTTCTGGTTTCATACAAGGGTTACGCAAGTCTGTGATCACAGGCACCTGTATGGTAACAAACATGCACATATCATGATAATCAGCTGACTAATCACTCACCATTCATCAGGAGAAAGTATTTCATCACAATGAAAATCCAAATTTTAAAGCTCTGGTTTGATGGAAATGCATAACAAAGACGGTTATTTGCTGCTCACCCACCCTGCATTTCATAAGTTCAACCTTTTCCTTAAGACATGGCACTACATTATTACGAGGCAAGCCTTTCTCCATCTGGTTGATGTACTTGGTGTATTTGTTGACATGTGAATTTAACTGTTCCAGGTCCAGTTTTTCAAGTGTGGTCTGAAGATGAATAAATGCCAATATTTGAAATATGTTAAGTTGGATTGTAAGTACATTCATCACCATGTTTCAAGCATTTTATTTATTGTAAGAATTCCTCACCTGTCGCCATCCTACTTGTAATACATCCCATTCCTCCATTGAAACCCAAAGAAGCTTCTTCAGCCTGAACTCAGCTTTTAGCTCTTCAAGATCATCAAACTTGGTCACCTCCAACTATATTAATTACATGATTTATAGAAAAAAAAAATTAATAAGCGGGTGGGTAAGTTGGAGTCTTAAAAACAATCCTATTAATTGTACTGCAGTTATTACAAAATAGGATTTGGTGAGGATACACAGCAATTAGTACATTAGAAACAAAATCATTCCGTTGAGCAATTTGGCTTTGGGATAGCCACAGATATATATCTATATGTTTATTTTTGCCCTCAAACATTTTTTGAGAAAATTATTGCTGTGGGGAAATATTTGTTTTCAGTGATGCCCAACAAAAAATCAATACTGTAGAGAGGGGCAGTCCTAGTCCTAAAAAAAAACGTATTATTGTTATTTTGATAATTATTGAGTGCTAAGAAAATTGCAATACATATTTATTAGCATTATTGTTATGATTTTGGTATCATTATCTGCATTCTTGCTTTCATTCATCTTCCATACCGCGGATCCTCGAAAGGGTTGCGGGGGTGCTGGAGCCTAACCCAGCTGACTTCGGGGCGAAAGTCAGACTACACCCTAGACTGGTCGCCAGGGTACTCGGTCGTTTGGTCGCCGGTCTTTTGGTCGCCCGGAAGGTTATTGATAATTACCATATAAATCGTTGCTCAAATTCCCTAAATACAAACTGCGAATTATTATTTAGTCATGCTTAATGCCCTATTAATTATTAGGCTAAAGAAAAGCTCCAAATTTTCCGTACTTTTATTGTTTTTTGTTGGAGAACTTGTTAAGACCCTGACTGACGTACCTTCCTATGAGGACAACTCATGTACATACAAACTCTTATACACTCACACGTCGGCTCAGTGAAACTGCTCAGGGCCATTGTTGGCTTTTATTGATGCGTAGACTGTGTTGTTTTACCTTGTTTTGTCGCCGGTCTTTTGGTCGTCGATCTTTTGGTCGCCGGTCTTTTCTTCGCCCGTTGTCGCGGTCCGGGCGACCAAAAGACCACGACCAAAAGACCGGCGACCAATCGACCGCACACGCGAGGTTTTATAGCCATGAAATAGTTTTTGAGGGTTGGATTGATTCGTTGAAGGCGCTACGAGAAAATGCACGGACCGCCACTGCAAATTAGTGTATTACCTTGAACTGTTTCTGGTAGGAGGTATATGCTGAAGCCTGGGCTTGTAGCTCATCTATAGAAATCTGAAGCTCCCCGAGCAAAGTACGCACTTGGGCGTTATCTGCCGTGACTTCTAGGAGTTGTGGATCCTATACATCATACACAGATTACAGCATGTATTAGGGATTCATATTGAGAAGAGGCAATCAAAATGTTTTTACACTCATCACTGAATTATTTATGACAAAATATAATGCCTCAACATACCTGTGAGGTTTCCTTGATTTTCTTCACTTTTTGGTTGAGATCTTTTATGTCTACCTGCAGAGATTTGGAAAACTTGTCCATCATTTTGAATCTATCAAACATTGCATCATTGATAATGTTGTGTAACGAGTTCATATAAGGCTCCATCGAGGCAAAGGCCACATCATCTACGCTGATAGCAAGTGAGGACATGTTGATCAGATTGTACATTTCACACACTGTCTCCTGTTCCTGCTCCAGAATTTTCATCTAGGAGGAGAAAATGTACAACATATTACAAAAGAGAAAAAGAGATTCTCTTCAAATACTTATTTTAACAAAAGCATTTATGTGTATGTATAATTTACCCTTTCTGGTATTTCATCAAGGAAAGTGAGGAAGCTGGCCAACTCAGTTGTATTAGTGGGACTTTGTTGTAGTTTAAATTGAGCTTCACCAGCTTCTACCATGACACCTGTTAGCTTTCGCTTGGCCTGCTGTGTGAGTATCTCATTAATGACCTATAAAAGAGAACGGTGAACTACTACTTCAGTATTGTGCCGTTCTCCAATGTCTTGGTCACAGTTGTGGCTGCGATCTCAGTATGATTCTGCATTCTTCTGACCTTTAGGCAACGTAGAGGAGATGAGGTAAGCTTCTCTTTCATCTCTGTTTTGTCCACAAGGAGGAGGCCGAGATGTCTCAGTGGCTGGAGAGCTACAGCTTCTTCATGCTCATGGTTGTATAAATCCAGTGATGTTCGAAAAAACTCCAAATCTTTTAAGCAATATAATTAAGATTAATATGCAAGAAGATAATCTCAAAGTTAGATGTGAGCCTTGGATCAAAAATTCTTAAGTGTCAGAAAACAGACTTTACCATGATCTTTTTTTCGGAGGGCATCCAAGTCTAGACTTTCATTCTCCTTGTAATACAACTGAAAACGCTGAAACATGCTTGCACACACTTGGGCAGCTTCAAATGTGAACTGCAGTGATTCCTGAGGGGAAAGTCAGATGATGTAATCTGGAGTGTGACTTCCAATAGGAGTTTTAAAGTGTAACTGACCTTAATTTTTTGACAGATACTTTTAATGTCGCCATCATTTTCAATGACCGATTCCAAACTAGGAGCATCCCTATATTGACTCTAGAGGGAAAATAGAGGTTACATTACAGAATGGCATCGACTCTTTAAAAAACAACAACATAAGCTTGCTTTTAAAGTAAAATGCCGGCAGATGTGGTTACCCGATGATTATAGTGAATGGAGGAAAAACTGTAAAATACCATCATTCATTTATTCATTTTCTGAACCGCTTTATCCTCACTAGGTTTACGGGGGTGCTGGAGCCTATCCCAGCTGACTTTGGGCCAGACTCGGGAGACACCCTGCCTCGGTGGGCGATCGCAGGGCACGAGGAGACGGACAACCATTCACACTCACACTCATACCTAGGGGGCAATTTAGAGTGTCCAATAAGCCACTATGCATGTCATTGGAATGTGGGAGGAAACCGGAGTACACGGAGAAAACCCACACAGGCATGGGGAGAACATGTAAACTCCACAAAGGTGGACTGACCTGGATTTGAACCCAGGACCCCGAAGCTGTGAGCCCGACGAGCTAACCACTCAATCCACCGGGCCACTTGTAAAATACATCCCTAATTAAAGTGTAATGCTTTATTAACTGTACATTTTATGATGGATTTTTGTAGTTTTTAAAACTGAAAATGATGGTAGTAAAAAATGTAATATTTGAAACTGTCATGTATACTGTCTTTTGTTTGAATTCAAAACCAAACCAACTAATACCTTATCAGTCACACGTCAAACTCCCGAGCTACTGCAGACTGGATGAAGGCAACCACAGCTTACAGTGCTTTACTGTACAGTTGTTGTTTTTTGTTCTGTTTTGTTTTTCTAGTGTATCATAGTGACAAAACAGGCAGGGCAACCAGCCCTGTGAAATAAACAGAAGTGTTGTATACCTCATAAGACTCATGACTTAAAAGTAAAATGAAATCCTCATCCGCTGTTAGTGTTTGGACTGACAACACAGACATCTGGTACTTCCTAATGATGTCTGCAACAGTTTCCTTTTGGAATCAGGAAAACATATATTGCTCGGATTATTGTCAATAATTCTTATCAGTAAATGAATTAATGTTTTGTTAACCTGAAAATTCTTCTCAGAGGGTTGGTAGGACAGGGCATTTGTGTCAAGAACAAGTTCACTCATCAACATTGGTTTGCTTAGGGAAGATTCGGCCTCTCCAGCCTATTAACACATATGTAGAAACCTTTTACTTAAAATACACTCAGTAAATGAAAGGTGTATTTACTTGTAAAAAAGTAATGCCCAACCTTTCGATCTGCTTTTTCCTCATTAGGGTTGCTATCAGTCTTCAGCTCATGGCCCCAGGTTTGAATGATATCATGGCTTGGGGTTTGACTAAGCTGCTCTTTGAATGCATCCAGCAGCTTGTCCACAGCACTCACAAACAATGTGTGCAGGGTGTTGACTACTAAATAGTCAACAAGTCGTATGAAGCTGTATGGGTATGAGGTGAGGGAGGAATTATGAGGTTATGTGAAACATTTACTGGAAACAGAACCATGAACAAGACAAGAGAACCCAACCAAGTGAGGCGTTGACAGAAGAAGCCCTTGTTGATCCCCAACAGAATTTGAATTTCACTTAGCTTGTCACTATCTGTAAAAAAAAATACCCACTTCCTTATACGTTACCTATATTTGGGTTCAAAACCATCAAGAAAATAAAAATGCACACACGATCTGACAAGAAGTTTGTACAGGAAGACAGTGTCACTTCCTTTACCAGGTCATGGAATTTTTCCAGGTCATTCAGTGCCTAATAAAACAGTTTACAAAGAGGGTTATGTGAAGGTCAATAGAAACACTAGCAGTCACACAAACATTAAGACTTTTCAGGAATAAACAATTTCACCTCTTTCACTTGACTGAACTGAGCTTCGCAAAATTCCTGTAGAGTATATGTGTGTCTATTTTCAATATGACACAGATCTGTAGTTCTGATTTCATAGCTCATTATCCTGATGTCTGACAGTGCTGGGCTTAGATCCTATGGGAACACAAGATAAAGGATACAGTGTTATATACAACTACTCTCTAATTGCAAATTTGGGCACATTTTTACACATCTTGATTCACACAATGATTAGAATAACGATATAAACCTAGTCTGATTCTTCATTCAACACTTCTTGAAAGTAGTTCAAATGAAAGCTGTTTTGGCTGAAGCATGACAGATATGTTTTTTTCAAATCCGTTCTAAATAACTGAAGTCAGTACCACCAAATTCATTAATTTAGCACAGTGTACTAAAACCGGACACCTATTATTATTTTTCAAACACAAATACATTTTGACTAAAGGAGTCATCATTTTTCTCCCAAGCATGAGGTTTTGATTTTTCCTAATGGTAGTTCTAAGACAATGATTAAAACATGTATCAATGAGCTTTCGTGAAGATAAGATGTAACTTCATGAAAGATTGTAATACATTCAGCAGATTTGTTTTCTTTCTTGCACCTGTATTTTTACTGAGAGTAAAACAGACAGATTTACTTACCGGATCGATCATGAACAAGTTCTCTTTGAGAGCCTCCTGAGCAGCATGCATCTTCTTGGCACAGACTTTTTTATGCCAGATATAGAAAGGTTTGAATAATTTGAAGCGGGCAAAGAAGGGAATGAGGACCAGCTTGCGGTGCAGTTGATATTCTTCTTCAAACCGCTCAAGACTTACAAAGTCAAAATTTTCACGACACGTCGACAACACACCATCTTTGCTAACCATCGTGAAGTCATCCTTGCTGTGCTCAAAAATTCGGACTTCAGAAGGGGTGCCCAGGTCTGCATCTTCTTTAAGAGAAAATGGTCTTTTTGCAGGACAAGAGGTTGAGGCTCTATATAGTGAGGTTTGATTCTGAAAGCAAGCAAAAACAAAAACCTTACTGAGAGATGGGTATAATTTAAGGATGAAAATATCAGAAACATTTAATTTGTTACATTTTTGTAAAATAAACAAGAGAACTTAAAGGATTATCTGACCATACTCCAACCAATGAAACAATAGTCGTATCATTTTTTCAAAGGCCAAATAAAGTCAAAATGATCCATTATTATCCATGCGTCTAACGCAATTTACATTAATTTTTTTTTAATGGTGTGTGTTAGAATTATTATGGAATATTCTATATGTGTTGTAAGCATTTTTCAATAAGTAATAAGGCTATAAACCAATTCACGAACCATGGACACTTTTCCTCCACATCGTCTCCTCAAGGCCCCACAGCTCGAGGACACATTGTTTTCACACACGCTTTTCGGCAGAACACAACGGGACTGTTTTGACGGGACTCCAGCAGAAGATGGCGATAATCGCATTATTGTTTGAAAATACGGCTTTGCTTTGTTTACCTTGAAAGCATTCCTCACACTGTTGTTTTCTAACCAGCGAGGGTGTTATTGTACTGATTACATAACCATGTTTTTCGAGTGTCGCGATTAAATACAATGATTCAGTTACTGCAATTCAGAATGCACTGGGGGCTAAGACGGTGTCACATTGCAT
The DNA here is from genome assembly GCF_051989625.1 of Stigmatopora argus. NCBI lineage: Eukaryota > Metazoa > Chordata > Actinopteri > Syngnathiformes > Syngnathidae > Stigmatopora > Stigmatopora argus. Next base: position 5,643,987 of record NC_135393.1, read on the forward strand.
CTCCTTGCAAGTTCGCCGCAGAGTTTGTTGAAAGATGTTTTTCCTTTTTTAATTAAATATTACTAATAATGATTTAAAAGGTTTGAATCATTATTCCAACAGTGTGAATCTCTGGAAATAAAACACTCCGCTTAATCACCAAAATCCTGTGTTGCGTTAAGGAAGGGCTCTCTATCAAGAGTTGCTCATCCCGAGTTCATTAATTTAAACACTGCGTTGCAAAATGTAAAATCTTTCTATCAAGGCCCACAACACTCAATTTCAACCAAACATCCAATATTTGTAGAAACAAACAAGACAAACAGCAAACACATTGCATCATTTAACCAAACTCTTTTTCAAAGCCAAAGAATACGATATGCATGAGTTTAGTAAACCTGACATGTATAAAGGGAGAATTAATTGCACATTTACTGATTTGGTCCAAAGAAAAATGAAATTGGCTAATTTCCTTAAATTCTCAAACATCAAGCTATTAATAGAATCGTAAGGTCTGTTCTCAAGATTTTGAGATGGATAAATATTGTGTAAAAACAAGATTAAAAGGACAGGACTATGCTTCCGTGTATATGTTATTTCTCGCATGTTGGAGCAGGTGTGTGCATATTGTATACCCTTCTTTTTGCCACCCTGCTGTGTTGGAATCAAACAGACAACTATGTTGTCACACATTTCATCGGGAGAAACTGTAGTGCAGTCATAATACAGCTTTAATGTAAAAAGAAAATGTGAATTGTACTTTTTGGTTTTAATATTAGCAGCCCAGTGATTGTGTGGTTAGCGCGTCGGCCTCACAGTTCTGGGGTCCTGGGTTCAAATCCAGGTCTTTCCTCCTGTGTGGAGTTTGCATGTTTATCCTGGGCCTTTGTGGGTTCTCTCTGGGTACTCTGGTTTCCTCCCACATTCCAAAAACATGCATGGCAGGCGGGTTGGACACTCTAAATTGCTCCCAGGTATGTGTGTGAGTGTGAATGGTGGTCCGTCTCCCCGTGCCCTGCGATCGGCTAACTACAGATTCAGGTTGTACCCTGCCTCTGGCCCGAATTCAGCTAGTTTAGGCTCCAGCACCCACTGCAACCCTTGCGAGGATAAGCAGTTCAGAAATTGAAATGAAAAAAAAATGTAGGGGATGTGTGATTATCACTTCACAGTCAAATGGGTCATGAGTATCACTGACCTTGGTGCTAGGTTGCAATGGAGGCAGTTTTACAACTGATGGAACGCTGCGTCTCAGTGGTGGCTCTTTTTCTTGAGATGAAGGCTCCCGAGAATGCCACCCAGGGAAGTATCTTCTTTCTTGTGATCTTAGGTGGTCCTCACTTGGAAATTTCCGTTTCACTCGTCTCTTCAGCAGAGACTATATCAAGTAAAGAGAAATCATCAGCAGGCATTCATTTAGTCATTTTCCAAAACTTTCAGCCTTACAAGGGTTGTGAGGGCTGGTGGTGCTTATTCCAGTTAACTACAGGCACCAGGTACCAGACACCCTTAATTGGTGACCATCCAATCGCAGGGCACAAGGAGACGGAAAACCATTCATGCTCAAGCTCACACTCTTAGCTAGGGGCAATTTAGAGAACGGGTCCCCAACCGCCGGGCCGGGGACTGGTTACGGTCTGCGAGCCACCTGGTGGCAGTTTGTCAGAGAAATAAATATTAGTATTTTCAATCTTGCTCTACTTGAAATGAGAAAGTTGTTATAATAATAAATAAATGCTATTGCTATATGCTTGGGACTTGCTTTTTTTGCTGTCGTGGACGTCGTCAGTAGAAGATACTCATCCACACTTCTGTCTTAAGTCCCCCCCTTCTCCACACTTCTGTCTTAAGTTGTCAGCCTCCCCACACAACAGCCCGCAAAAAGATAGGAAGAGCTTTACCGTTCTGCGGTGAGAAAAAGGTTGGGGACCGCTGATTTAGAGTGTTCAATCAGCCTACCCTGCATGTTTCGGGGATGTAGGAGGAGACCGGAGTACCCAGAGAAAACCCACACGGGGGAGACCATGTAAACTCCACTCAGTGCTCATCCTGCCAGGGTTGTGGGTTGCTGGAGCCCATCCCAGCTGATTTTGAGCTAAAGGCGGACTACACCCCAAACTGGTCGCCAGTCAGTCGTAGAGTGCAAACAGAGACAGACAACCAGTCGCTCTCACAATTGCACCGCTACTGAGTGGTAATCCACATTGCAAATGATCAAACTGAAAAAAACCCAATCAGTTACTTTTCAATTTTTCATATGTATATCTTGTTTCTGTACCACCTCTTCTATCAATCTTTGGTCTTACCTGTGTGCCTTTATCATGGAGTGGCGGTAACATGCTGGAGGTTTTCGGCTGTGGGTGCTCGAGCTCTGAAATTAGTTGTCAGATTAAAATTATATATTATTTGTATAGTGTCAGAATTGGAAAATACTGGAATCCTCTTAATGGTCATGTTAAAGCTCACAAATAAAGACATGTCTGCATCAATCAAAATATCATCAAGAACCCATGCACTCTCTGCAATGATTACTACATAAAAAGCAGTAACATACAAGGATAATCTTTTATGTTTGCATCACATTAATTGAGCAGTATGCAAATTATCCTGCTAAGAGTTAACATAGCAGGGGTAATTGAACACCAGTAACTTCCATTCTGTAAACAAAAGTTGCAAATCACATTGGAAATATGTCTCTTGAATTATATCTTATTATTTAGTATCTGCACATGTGCAGGCACCCAATACAGGACCCCGTCAGTGCAAAAGTATACTGTTATGTTATATTATCTTTTTTACCCATGAAATCCTCCTCCTCGCTATGTCCAGAAGAGGTAGATGCCATTGCAGGTAAAAATGTTCTCTCTCAATGTCCAAAAGACTGCAGGGTGGCATTACTATAACTCACTATTACGTCCTGTTAATCAATTTCTTATTCCATCCCGTCGCGAGTCAATTTGCAAAAACGGCCATTAATGTGACACGTTGTTCATAAACTTCGTAAGAGATGGAAATATGAATGACATCAGTCATGGAATGTGTTACACGTGCGGAAACGCGCCGATAAACTAAATAAAAGATAGTTACGCGGAGCGTGGCGAGTGGAAGCGTCCGACATTTGTTGCTGGTTTAGCTTTGACGACCTATTTCTTGCTTATGCCTGCATTTGAGGCGTCGAAATTTGCTATATCCAAAGTATTTTGTTGTTGTTGAAATAATTAGTTGAATGCTAAGTATTAACCTGTCAGTACCGATTCACCATCTATAGAGGGCGTGCATCTCAACTTGTCTGGATGTATACTTTTGAAACACGTTTAACTTTTTTCGTTCATTGAGTGGACGGTAGCCGTAAATAATACTGTCAATTTATGTATAACGCTGTAAAATTAGTGAAAGGGTTTCTATAGAATGGTGACGCTACCGATGTAACCATGGTCACGCAGAATACAGTATTGCACTTACTCTACTATATAATCGTATGATTTGTTGTCATGGCAACATGCTTGCCTATTTATTGAACCCTTCACCATAGTTGTCTGAATAACAATTTTATGAAGGCCGTCGTTTAATTTGAATTTAAAATAATTTAAACATTCTGATCTAAAAAAAATAGGAAAAGCTAACATTTAAATCTGTGACCACCATTCTATTTAATCGTTTAAATTTATATTGCTGTGATCATGAAACACAGTATATTAAGACTAGCCTACCTTTATATATACGTTCCAGAATACGTATTTTAGTCTAGTATCGCGTCAGCATTGCGCCAGCAGCCCATATTTAGGGTCTCTAAGCAACCTAAGGTTTTCCCAACATGCATTGCAAACAGTTTATACTACGTACTACTACTATACATAGTCGGCAGTAACGCCATACATGACTTTGAAAGAAGCAGAGGTTGAGTTGATTAAAAGTTGAAAATCGAAAAAAAAATGTTTAATAGAAAATACCAGCGCAAAAAGGTACATTTCAATAATTTAAGATTGTTTCCATCTACCCCAAATTACAGGGACGACACTACCCAGAAATTAGTGCGATTTGTTTGTAAAAAGACTGCACAAATGTGTCACACCATCATAATCACTGACAGAAATAAGAGATAAAAAGGGAGACAAATATATCTTTAACTCATTTGTCAAGGATGATCAAATCTACAATAGTAATAATAATAATAAAATCACACACAAAAGAAACAGATCGATTTAAGGTATGTTTCCATGGAAATGGAAATGTGTTCATTGTATCTATTTTTTAATGGGTACATTTATGAAAACATAAACTCACATACACAAAGTAATAAAGAGCCCATCACTTATTAATATGTTGCAACTTATTTTACATTTACATTACTGTACAAGGCCGCTTCGTGGCAGCTGGGTTAGGCTCCAGCACCCACCACAACCCTTTCGAGGATGGGCGGTATGGAAGATGAATGAATTACAGTACATCGGCAGACACTATCGACCTTGTCCGAAAATAGTCCGTTGGGCAGCGCAGATAGCTAGACGCCGCAGAGCACCAATGTTGAAGTTCAATTTCCATTTAAGTCTGGTCAGCGGGCTGATGTCGTTCCTCTCATCTGAAAATAGAGCTCCCTGGATGGGTAATTGACGGCTAGACTGCGTGGAGTGGAAGTTTAATTTCACTTAAAACAATGATGGCAATAAAGATGAAGAACATGCTCTTCGTACTTTGAGAAATTGGCAAGAACATTTCAATATGGCTCACAGTTTGAAGAAAAGTGTCCCAGAGATTGATGACAACATGATCATGGCCATGGAATATGGCAATCATCTTGACAGTTTCATGTCCTAGACCAGGGGTAGGGAACCTATGGCTCGGGAGCCACATATGGCTCTTTTGATGGGTGCATATGGCTCTGTGAGGTAAACTATGGAAACTGCTGGTGAGAAACCACAGGAATGGGATCTTTATGTTGGTATTATGGCGTTGACACTACCTACAGCGCCTTATAATCATAGTATTTTTTTCATTACACTCTTATGCATGGATATTCTCATTGATACTCATTGATTAGCAACAACGGAACAATGTCGTCAAAAGAATTCAGAGACTTTTTGTACTTTAAAAGTGGTGACGTGACTAAAAAAGGCACACATTTTCATGTATGTCGACTTTTAAATTCGGAGCATGGCTCTCAAAGATTAACATTTAAAAAGATATGAATTGTTTATGGCTCTCTCCATCAAAAAGGTTCCCGAACCCTGTCCTAGACAAAAGCATATTTGTACCAAAAAAGAAACTCCCCATCAACATCTTCCTTGTGCGCCGAAAACCTCTCGCGAATGCTTCTCCTGGAAAGCTCCCCTACGATGATCAATGATCCATCCAATGCCTCTCGAATCTGATGAAAATGACTTGGACTAAAGCTCCCAATAACCTGTGTTTTTTTTTTCATTTAAATTAAGCGGAGAGGAAGTATTTTCACTGTCACTACAATACTTAAAATATTTACATTTTTTTTAAATATATAGATTATATTTAGATGTTAATACATTAGTCTTTTCATAAGCTAATAGCTGTAATATTTAATAAATACATTTCTTGATAATTGTACTAGTGTACTTGTATTTCTGAAAAGGTGCAAAAACATGTACAGTCGTACCTCTACTTACGTAAATTAATTGGTTCCAGAACTTTTTTCGTAACTTGAAAATTTCACAAGTAAAGGTGTACTTTATATGTAAATTCTCTAATTCATTCCACGGTCCTCACACAACTGCCAACTAAACCCTTTAAAATTGTTCAAATGGTCCCAATTTTGTATGAAAGATGTAATAAACACACAAAAATTAGAGAAAATTATAAGAAAATGATTTATTAATGTCTTAAAATGAATATAATGGTATAAAATCCATGTGAAAATGTTCCCAGCGCCACTGAAAGTAGTTCCCCTCTGCGGCCGTTATATTGGGAGACGTAATACTTGTGTTTGTCCGCCAGATGGCGGGAAGAGCCCGTTCTACCAGGGCCGAAAGCTGTCCTCTTTGGAGTACTTCATACATTTTTAGACTTTTACGTGTGCCCTGTGTGTGTGTGTGTGTGTGTGTGTGTGTGTGTGTGTGAAAATATGCGCCACGTTGCATCTGTATGGTTTTTAAATCGCTTAATAAGGGGAATTGCAATCATTAATAAGGGGAACATTTAGCTGAGGTGGACAGGCATGTAAGAGAGCTGGGAGTTGGGAGACAGCCAATTTAATTGAATGCTTTTATTGTCATTATGAGATAGACTGAGAGCCCAGTAGAGGGTAGCGAGGTCTCTAAAGTTAGAACCAATGCGTCCGCAACAATATTTTCAAAATAAAATAACGGATAAGGAAATGCATTTACTTTTAGGGGGACTTTTCGTATCTTGAGTCACTCATTTGCATATAAAAAAATTCTTAACCTGAAAAATTTGTACCTTGAGACATTCCTAAGTCGAGGTATGACTGTAATATGGTAGTAATAATAAGGGTGATCCTACTTCACAGTTTTTCGATTATCGCGGCCATGTCTGGTCTACATTATTTGCGATATTCGAGGGATTAGTGTATTCATTCTTTGTATCAGAAAAATGACTTTTTCTTTGCTTGGATGCCATTAAGGTAAACTGTGGGGGGAAACAGAAAAATTACATTACTTTTACACACACCCACGTTTTTATCATTTAAAACATGGTATCTTATATGTTGCTGCAAGAAAATACAAAAACAAATATAAGGGCACATGTACTATTAGAAATAAAGTCAATCATGCAATAAACATTAGTTGTACCTGTTGTGAAGCAGTAGCTGCGCGTTGCTCAACATCAGTCAGACGTCGTTGGAGACGACTGGCTTTCTCTTGAGACTCAGCTAGCTGTCTCTCATACTGCACAGACAGAACACATAATTAATCTAAATGGAGACGATCATGTAATTATTGTGACACTATTTTTGCAACAATCCACTGTCCGAAATAAGATTCTTTCATTTTATTGATTGTATCTTGTCCGGGTTTTAATTTCATTTTATTACGATACATTTGCCTGCAAAAAAAGTACAAGCTCGGCCTTAAGGTCCGCATCTGTTTTGACTTTTACGAACGTGTTTTGGTACACATATACTAGGCTAAAGAATCAACTCAGGTGCACGCACATAGATAAACACTCAGACGTCTCAATTGCATGTTTAAAATGTGTTTCATGTGGATGTGACACTTTTGGCACATATACTTATACTTGTTGTGTTTCACACACCTCTTCAATAGTTTTTAAGTTATTTTTGAACTGTAGTTCTAACGCATGTGACTGCTTCTTATGTTGAATGAGTTCTGCCCTGAAAGATAAAAGAAAAAGACAAAAACAGCTGGCTTAGTGAAAAAGAGTTAATGAAGTTATTTTCTGTCTGCGAACCACTTTGAGAATTACTTATGCAGTTTTACAATAGAATATACAGTCAATATTACCAGTAGGGTTTTTGATGAAGGTGATTTTCAGTGGAAATATTTCACAACAGATCTAGTATTATTTCAATAAATAGTTTATCAGGTCTTACTTCAGATTTTTTGTCTTATTTTCAAAGGCTTGAGCCATGTTCTTTGCTTCATCTTTCCATCGCTGAATACTTTTTTTCTGTGCAGTCAGAAGACGCATCAGGTCAGCACTTGAGTTGCGACTACTCTCCTCTAGGTCAGTCATCTGTGCATTAAGGGTCTTTTCCTTTAGGCTGTACTCTTGTTCCATCTGTGACACCTAAGAAAAGCATGAGGACTGGTTAGGTACAGTTTTCATTTATTCATCTCAAATCATAGGAATCTTTCTTCTTGTAGCTTGTGTGACTGTTATATTTGTTAACCTTACCTGTTGTTTAGCTTTCTTTTGAACAAGAAAGGTAGTTTTGCGCAGTTCATCCATCTCCCTGCGTATCTGAAAGTTCTCTTGTTGCAGCTGGAGCCGCTCATCACTGAGTTTAACACAGTCCTCTCTTGCCACAGCCAAACAATCCTTGAGCCGCTTAACTTCATCCTGACTGTGGCACAAATCTTCGTTGTAGCTAAAGACAAAAATGAGGCAGAGAGAAATTGGATAATGATAGTCAGACTACTGTACTGTAAATTACAGGAAGTAACTGAGCATGGGGAGGAAACGTCATCAAGAAAAGTCGTAATGGATTCCACTTACCCCATTTCCATTTTTTTCAGTTTGCTCTGGGTATTTTGCAAGGTGATGCTGATTTCATCTTTCATCCTTTCTGCACTGAGACACCTCTGGTGGAGAACATCTAATTTCTCAAGATCTGGTTCTGCTTTGCCCTCCTTAGCCATCTAATCATGAAAAACGATAAGAAAAGCACAAACCATTTACTTCATGCTTGACAATGATAATGTAATATTTCATGAAGATGAGAAAATAACCCTTATATAATTATTTGACTGGGTACAGCCTAAATTACAGAGTAACCACACCTTTGCTAGCTCATCCTCTAAAGCTTTTCTTTCTCGCTTTAATCTCTCATTTTGAGATTCTTTGTCTGTACACTCCTGCACACATGTAAGGGGAGTAAGCAAAACACACACAAAAATAAGATAGTAAAAGACAGAGTTGATAAACAGAGTGGTGAAGAGTAAATTTCATTTTTGGTGATTTGGAAACATTTCTGTTTGTGAGGTAGACTCTTACCAGTTGCAATAATGACACCTTCTCAGCCATACGACGAAGTTCAACATTGCACTGTTTGCGAATAAGATCCACCTGTTTAACATAAATGCATCATGGCAAATGATGTCCTAAATTGGGATTAAAACTGCAGGTGGGGCTTCTATGGTTTATTTTACGATCAAAAGATCTGTGAGCTATGGCCCAGTGAAATCCATTTTTTGATTCCATGATGGACTTTCTAACATGAAAGTGGCACTTTAAAATCCAACAATGCACTAGGATTAAGAGCTCACATGGAGAATAAATCAGACCGTGTCTGATGAAAAACACAACAAAGATATTACAAGTACTACATTATGTTAGCCTTGATAGAAATAATCCTAAATTCCTTTTGCTTCAGAAAGCAATAATAAATACCCTTTACCCCTTTTCTGGTGCGCAAAGCAGCATCCTCAATTAGCTGTGGAATGACCTTCTTTGTCTTCTCAAGTTCTTCTATCATCTGCTTTTCTCTTAATAGAGCCTATAGAAAGCAAGCACATAACATTGATTTTAAGAGTGCTCAGAATATGCCCAGTACACTGTTGAAACTATTTATATCAAATGCTTATAATGGCAAATAAACATTATTTTCTGTACCTTGTATAATTAAAATCAGAAAATGCCAGGAATTACATCACACAGTAAGAAAAAATTAGCACAAATAATATGCAGAAATAGAAATATAGGCATGAACTCTTGTTTCTAAGATATTTCACAGAGTGTGAGGGGACAAATATTCCAGAGTTCTGCTGGTCAGATGCACTAATAATAATTTTCTATATTAAATTCTCCTGATATGCACCTTTGCAAATTCTGACTGTTTTCAAGACGTTTTTCAGAGCTTTGTTCATAGACAAATGCATCCATTGTGATAGCAAAGTAAGACTGCCGGTTACCTCATTTTTCTGCAGCACGGCTTCCTCAGCCATCTGCACACTCTCACGAACTTTGTCCAGAGCGTCAAACTTCTCCTGTTCCAAGGTAATACATCGGGCCTTAAAATTACTTGACATATGCTCCCACATAGTTTGCAATCCTCGGATATCATCGGCCTCCTGAGATGTTGTTTTTAGCCTAGCAGAATGGGTGAAGGGAATAAAAATGGTGAATTGATGTCTTCCCAATCTCCACATTTATTATATTCAAGAAATAGAAGTAAAAATTATTTGACAAATGAATTGTAAAATGCGTCACTGCATTGTGCCTGTAACATTAAGCTTAAGTTCATGTCATTGCCTTGTCTCTTTCTGAGTGATGGTTGACTGAAGTTGATGAATTTGTCTCTCGGCTTCTTCTTCTCGGTTGTGAGCCTCATTTAGCTCTTCCTTCTGAAACACACAGCATGTCCTTTGTCTAAACAGCAGGTTCACCAGTTATCCACATTTTTTCATTTATCTGGGGTTGTGTTGCAAGACAACAGCCTAAGCAGTTTAGTGGTCATTTTATTTAGGTGTTACTGAGACCATAAATCATGTCCAGCCTGCCAATGGTCCTCTCTGGCGTGTCACCCTGCTGGGGTGACTACTATGTAAAGGTAATGCCTCACCAGGTAACCTATTAAGAGGGCTGAGTCACCTAAACACCACATAAAATCAGAGTTGAAGGTGAGATCTACAGTATTTCAGACAATTATTTTTCCTCTTGGAAAAACTGGAAAATCACTGCAGGCACTGCCAGAATACTTCTTATATTGGTTGCAAAGGGATGCACCAGAATGACCTCTCACAGAACAGTCTGAATGTGTACTATAAAATGCTCATCCGTTTTCAAATAGCACTTAGGGGTGATTTTTTTTGGACTCACTTATTAATCTAAGTGACATTCTATTCCTAATCTACAGGTTTAGTATGATTTCAATCCATCTATGTCTAATGCATCAGCTTCAAATATCTTAGAAAGGTTTAGGATTGTGTATGTTCTATATATACACAGAGTAAATTTGAAATGTTTGACTATTGTTTCAGAAACAATTTGATTGTTGTTGGATTAGAAGGATTTACTCTTAGTCCTTAAAGAGAAAATGGTGTAAAACCTTTATGTACATTCTGTTCTGCTTTGGGTTCTGTTTTATAAAGCACTTTTTGTCTCTGTGTTGAGCGATAGAAAAATGCAAGTGCATCACAAACAAAAAACAGAAGGGTCACAACCAATGTTCCCTCTAATTTTTTGTTTGTCTGGGCAGAAAGACAACCTCCCTGAGCACACTGAGTACCGGTGTGAGCAACATCATCATTGCTCGCTATGGGCACACAGCAGTATCACACCTGCCATAAGCAGGTGTATGTCTACTACACATAAATGATTTAGTAATAATAAAATGTAATGATTAATATCTATGAATGGGCGGCCCGGCAGATGAGTGGTTCGCGCATCGGCCTCACAGCTAAAATATTTTTTTACAAAAATTGGGATTTTATTTTGTGCGCTCCATATGATTTGCTGTGCGCAGAGAAGACGAGAGTAGTGCACAATTGCGCACGCACGCATCTTAGAGGGAACATTGGTCACATCTATATAGCCGTTTTTTTAAAAGAAAATTGTGTAATTCATTTTGCTTTTACAGTTTCCAACTTTGGCTTCCTTATTTTCTGATTCGGTCAGGAATTTTCTTTTCAGTGCATTCAAGGTTTAAACATATTTAAAAAATTGCTTCAGCAATTCCACTCAAGAAGTTATCCTTTGCATTAACATTTATTTGTCCACCTGTCTCTTTAGCTGGTGTTGCACTAACTTCAGCTGTTTGTTCATGTCCTCCACTTTGTTGGTGGCCGTCCCCAGATCACTTTTGGTCATTCTGCAACACATTTCAGGTAATCGTGAAAGCTCTCAATATTCCCTCAATTGGTATAGTACAACATGTTAGTGGACTCTGTATTCATAAACTTTTTTTAACACAACAAAATTGCGGAGGATTTCTTAAGAAGTGGGCAGTAGGGCATTGCATTGACTGTTAATCACTTTAGTAACTTTCAGAAATAAGAATAATCCTAAGAGTAGATTTACCACGATGCACTTATTTAGTTAATTTAGATTTGCTAAGAAGAAACACTGGTTACTCTGGTATTTATAGCTACTCACACAGTTTTCCTCTAAATTCAACATATAAGATTTGTATTTATAGCTACTCACAGTTTTCCTCTAAATTCAACATATAAGATTTGTATTTATAGCTACTCACAGTTTTCCTCTAAATTCAACATATAAGATTTGTATTTATAGCTACTCACAGTTTTCCTCTAAATTCAACATATAAGATTTAACTTTCCCCCCCCCCCCAGGAGGCCCCAGTAGCAATGATAATCACATGTCTCCAATAAACCAAGCATACCATACATCAGCGGCGGTCCGTGCATTTTCTAGCGATGCCTTCAATTCAACCCTCAAAAGCTATTTTATGGCTATAAAACCTCTACTGCAGCTAAAGCTGTGACACATAAAAATTATCAATAATAACCTCATACACTTGAAATAATTTTTAGGAATATAGCCATATTTTACTCACCAAAAATCATTTTTAACTGTACACAATATCCAACCTCCTTTCTTTCTTCCTTCTTTTCTATCGCCATAAAAGCTAATGATGAAAGTCGAGCCTGTCCTTTCGTATTTCTGGTATACGTTTTTATTTGATTTAGTGCTGAAAATGTTCGGTCTCGGTTGTGACAGGCATGCTTGCTTTGGAGTTGTCCGACCTTTCTTAATGATGTCCAGCTTTTTTTTTCTTGTAAAGTCCGTCTTGAAAATGGCTTTAAATCAACACAACAATATATTTCCTTGTGCAGCTCGCTCCAGATACAGTTTGGTAGATCTGGCTAATCCACTCTCTCACTAGCCAATCATAGTTGGTGAAAGCGATGACGTATCCCTACGCCTGCGAGAAGGCAATGACGTATCCCTACGCCTGCGACAATGCATTGTGGTGTTGCCAACTCGAAATCTGATTGGTTAAAGCAACAGTCTTATCGACGCTTGTTTAATGCAGCAGAGCCCGCAGAACTGATTGTGAAGGCTTTGAGGCAGATTTCTGACCCTGGCAACAAATAATGGCTGAAATGTGATTGGTTAAATGCTTCAATATGAAAACACACATCTGGAAGCAGTGCAACCTGGGGGAAAAGCAATGAACGGAAGCTAACAGACAATTTGGAATTATCTAATAAGTATTGATGGACCAAATATAATATATGACTCAGATATTTCTTAAGCCAGCAGAGAAGGCCTTGAAGGCCCTGACGGCCCGCCACTGCCATACATACATACATAACCATACAGGCTCATGACCATAAACAAGCTTGCAGTTGGAGGTCCTATGATCATGATCATAAAATTTAAAAAAACAAAAACAATTTACAATCTTTTTGGCTACTGCCCCATCACTGATCTTGAGTAATTGGCTTAGATATTGTACTGATATATAAATAAAAAAGTTACCTGAGCTGGCTGGATAACGCCTCCATCTCTGTAGTCTGCTCTGTAACCGTCATTAAAAGCTGCTGATTGGTCTGTGTGTGACAAGACACAATCTTTGCACCTCTTTGGCATGGTTCTAGTATTCTAAAACTCAAAACAAACTCAGGAGAGTTCCATCATAAATTTACAACAACTCTACTTTACAACGTAAAGACCCAGTTTTGTCCTCTAATTAAAAATACATTAGTTGAATATAGTGTTACTCTCATATATATTTGACTTTAATCAGGTCTCCAGATGCCTTCATGCATATTATTTGTGTGCACAGGTACATACAAGAAAGAACTATCAAACATGCAAAGAAACTCTCATGAATTACCCGCAGCAATCTGGCATTTTGTTTTTTTGGTTCAGTGTTGTTGGCGTCGCCACGGCGGACAGTAGCCATGTTGTGTTCTTGGAATTCCCCGATAAATGATTAAAACCTGACAAAGCTTCTCCTGGACTTCTTTGTCAATGTCACAGTATGTTTACTCCGCTGGCACTCGCAATTCACCCACATAGTAAAATGTTGTTGCATTTCTTATTCATTTTAATGACTTTATAAATAATTCTTATCTTTTTTGTTTCTTTATTGCCATACACACATCCATTAGTATACAAATTTCATGCAAAATTAGTATACTTTCATTATTTTTAAAGGGCTTAGGGGGTATTATTAAAGATCGTTGAACGAATTATGCTAATTCAATATAAAATATTGATTTACTTATGAAAAATCCAAGTTACAAAACCACTTCTGGAACTGATTGACTACAGAGTAACTAAATAGAGGTATATCTATATTTAGACAAGCTGGCATGTGTAACAAATGATATAGCTAATCTGAAGGGGAAAATGATAGATGTTTAACAATACCAGCAATTTTTTTTTTTTATTTATAAAATCAGGGGGGTTGCCCAAATAGGTGATAAAATGAAACATTTGTTAATGTTGTAACTAAATGAGCAACGAGCAGGTGACTAAATTAATAATTATTTTAATCCACAAACAAGTTTAGAACCCGGCCAAAGAAAGGCATCTTAAATATGATCATATTTTATCCAGTACATACCAATTGCAGTTCCTGATTGGTCACTTGAAGCTGATGTGCGTGCTGTTGCGTAACCACAATCTGATCCTACGAGAAGATATTTAGTTTATCGCATTGTCTTATTAATTAGGCATGGCCAGACCAAACCATGGCATTTAACACAAGTAGTAAAGTAGCAGCTAATTTATCTGTGAATAAAATTGTATGACAACTACCTTCAGCTGCTGTTGTTTGGCATTGGCATTCTGTCCATCTGTGAGGCTCTTCTGGTAGAAATCCTGGAGGTGATCAAGCTCTAGAGTTGCTGTCTGCCACAATTCCATAGCTTGCATCCGTTCCTAATCCAATACATATAAATACATAGTACATATAAATACACACACACGCACACACGCACGCACACACACACACACAAAAATATATATATATATATAAATATACAGTAATGCCTTGACATATGCCCCTACATGATAAGATTGTCTTAAAAAGTTTTAAAAAGGAAGTGTCAAACAGGATGTACTGCAATTCGATTACTAAAGGTAAGACATAGTTACAAAACCACTAACAATTTACACGTTAACGCCCGGTGGGGCGCGTCTGCCTCACAACTCTGTGGTCATGGGTTCAAATCCAGGTCATGTCCAACTGTGTGGAGTTTCCAAAAACATGCATGGTAGGCTGATTGGACACTCTAAATTGCCCCTAGGTATAGGTGTGAGTGTGCATGGTTGTCTGTCTCCTTGTGCCCTGCGATTGGCTGGCCACCGATCCAGGGTGTCCCCGCCACTGGCCCGGAGTCAGCTGGGATAGGCTCCAGCACCCCCCACATCCCTAATGATCATAAAGTGGTTCAGAAAATCAGATGAGAGATTAACTGAAACCCCAACACTTCCTTAAAATCTAACATTAATTATAGACATACAAATTCCCTTAAAATAAATAAATAACATGAAAGCATCAGCTGCTTGTCAAATGAAGGAGTAATGAGACCTGTTCTGATAGCTTTATCTGCTCTTGGAGGTTTTTAACAACTGCTTCCTCCTCCATAGTGCTGCACTCCACTTCGGAGGTCTTTGTCGTTGACTGAAGCTGCTTCTCAACTGATTCTCTTAGTTCTGCATGGAGCCTGTCAGCAAGGAAAAAAATAACAACATTACACTTCAAGCACAATATAAAATACAGTTCGTGTTGGAGCCTTAAAATGTATACACATATGCGCATGAAAATGATTAGACGAAACTTACCCACGCACGCTGGGTTAAAAAAAGAACATATTCAAAAACATAAATGAACAAGGCGGCCTGGTGGAGCGAGTGGTAGGCGCGTCGGCCTCACAGCTCTGGGGTCCTGGGTTCAAGTCCAGGTCGGTCCACCTGTGTGGAGTTTGCATGTTCTCACCGGGCCTGTGTGGGTTTCCTCCAGGTACTCCGGTTTCCTCCCACATTCCGAAAAACATGCATAGTAGGCTGAATGAACACTCTAAATTTCCCCTATGTATGGGTGTGAGTGTGCATGTTTGTCCGTCTCCTTGTGCCCTGCGATCGGCTGGCCACCGATTCAGGGTGTCCCCCGCCTTTGGCCCGGAGACAGCTGGGATTGGCTCCAGCGCCCCCCGCGACCCTAATGCGAATAAAGGGGTTCAGAAAATGAGATGAGATGTACGAACAACAAAACTCGAATACCTTTCATTTTCTAGAATGACAGACTCCAACTTTTTCTTCACATCTGCCATCGACACCTGTAGACATGAATGGAAGTATGATACCAAACACAATCAAGCTGAATAAAGAAGAATATTTGTGGTCCAAAAACATTTTTTTAAAATGTAAGAACAGTCATAAGTTAAGTAAGAGGAATCAGTTAACAGGTTAAAAAACACAAATGATAATTGCAGGTTAAGGTCGAAAAATGGAACAAATAAACAACCTTTGTCAGTGTAAAATTTTCTGGTACAACAATTAACCTGATGCACATAGTACTTAGTCAGAATTGAGAAATCTGATCTAAAAACTTTTGGAGGATTAGCAAATTATTTAATCATAATTTTTCACCTCGTATTTCTGCAGCTGCTGAGACATTTTATCAATGTGCCGGTCATATTCAGCTATAAGTGGGGCCGTTATACTGTAATACAAAGTGGGAAGGAGGGTGCAATGTTTTATATTAGCAGTTGTAGAACAGCAAATTAAAAACATCATGACATAACTCAATTTACAAATAGTTATGGTGTTTTGTTATCAAACTGTGTCTTAAAGTGAATATATTGTGTCATACCCTTTATCGGAAAGCCAGGGAGCAGCGTTCTCAGTCTTTTCCTCTTCAACCTGAAAAATAGAGAGAGTTAAGAGAGCAATGAGTTCCTGTACTCACATTTTTTTTGTTCATTCATTTTCTGAACCGCTTTATTCTCACTAGGTTCACGGGGGGTGCTGGAGCCTATCCCAGCTGACTTCAGCACAAGGGAAGGGGACACTCGGTGGCCAGCCGATTGCAGGGCAGGAGGAGACAGACGACCATTCACGCACATGAGCAATTTAGAGTGCCCAATCAGCCTACTAAGCATGTTTTTGGGATGTGGGAGGAAACTGGAGTACCCGTAGTAAACCCACGCAGGCCCGGGGAGAACATGCAAATTCCACAGAGATGGACCCATCTGGATTTGAACCCAGGACCCCAAAGCTGTGAGGATGACGTGCTAACCACTCGACCCACCGGGCCGCCATACTCACATTTCCATCTAAAAAAAATACATGCAGTCTATTACACAGTCACACTACAAAACATTTATTAACACTCTTATAACTAGCATATATAATAGCTGTTGACATATACGGTACCTGAGATGGAACATGCTCCCCATGCTGATACTGGCTGAGTGAAGAATTTAGTCTATGAACTGAGAAAAACAAACAATTTTAAAATTTTCTTCTAAAAATATGCAAGTGCAGATGAATTTCTCATTCAATATATATGTATATATATGCTGAAAAAGATGAAAATGTCTGGTTCATTGTAATAATTGAGATATGGTATTGTTATGAAGAAGAAATTATATGGAAAATCTTCTGTACAAGCTCCCAAACCCACTTGTATGCATGACGGACCATCTTGGCCATAAACAAGTGCCAGCATTTTACTTATTTCTAGTTCCCCTACCTTGATCACGCAGATATTCGACGTCCCTTTCCATGTTGCTGGTGCAATCTAGAAAGCATAAAATTAGGTTCGATCTAACCTAGAAAAAAACATAAGCATTGTTCACGTACCAAATAAGTATGCCGCGCATTAGCTGTATTAATATTATTACAGTTTAGGAGTGAAAAATGACAGCCGATGCAAACAGGAAGCAAGCTAATTTGTCCGCTAACACTGTTTCAGATGTTAAAAATAACCAATACAATCATTGATTAAAGACGAAGGGATTGTTTTAATATATTTTGGCTCTCTGAAATGATTTTAAAAAATAAGTACGGCTACACTGAGCTCTTTAATTGAGTTGCGCCGTCCGTTTTGAAGCCAAACAACAGGAGCCAATGACAGTTATGCTGTCCAGTCCGATTGGTCCGGGGTGTACATAATCGAACAACAATGGTTCCGCACCGTGGAAGAAGGAAGTAGTACGGAGGTATGTCGACTGCTGCAGTTTACACTCTTGAGCAACTATGTTAATACAATTAAAAAATACATACGGGTATATATTTTGGGAACTTTATATTATGACCATTAGGAAGTGATGTCACTTTAATTTCCCAAAAGTAACAGCAGGACAGTTCTGAAACTATACGTCGGGTAGTCCTCTGACCTTTGTTTATGCGTCAATAAAATATGGACGAACACATCTCCGTTGGATATTAATCTGATATGGCTGCACATTGCGTAAACGGATTAAAAGCGAGGATCTAACATGATTATGTGGTCAAGACAGCAACTAGCGATGCATAATTAATCTCTTGTAAATAGGGTTGTCAACTGTCCCTTGAAAAACGTAATTAGAAACGAAAGTATGCCTCCCATTATGAATTTAAAGTATACTATTATCATGAAACTCAAAAATACTACCGATTTGTAGAAAGAAGAACACGTGGTGGTTGGAGGCTTTTTAAGAACAATAATAGGCAAAGATTTTCCCCGCCTCTCCTGCTTTGTGACCAATGACCATACGAGTATGACAGACAACAACAAGTCGAAATCCCGCTCTTCGCAATGGTCGAAAATATTTTTAAAAAGGAACTTGTGAAAAAAGAAATACATATTTCACATAGCATACCTGTCAACCTCGCACAATTGCTCCCCCTTTTAATGATTGTAATTCCCCTTATTAAGCAATTAAAGTAAAAAAAAAAAAAAAACAGTGGCCCGGTGGAGAGCGTGTTTAGTGCGTCGGCCTCACAGCTCTGGGGTCCTGGGTTCGAATCCAGGTCCACGATTTAAGGGTGTCCCCCGCCTACTGCCCATGGTTAGCTGGGCTAGACTCCAGCACCCCCTCGACTCTTGTGAGGATAACTGGTTTGGAAATTGAATGAATGAATAAATAATTTATTTTGTCTGTGCATGAGTGTCCATTAGACATTAGAGGGCACTCACTGTGACTGAAATAGTACATATTTTTGTGTGTTTATTGGCCTATTATAGTAATTTAATAGGTTAATGGGTAATTATAACAATTCATATAGATGAAATTTTCCTAAGAAGAATTATACAAGGAAAGACCTGGGGCATGTTAAACAGTCTTATATTATGCAGGAAAGGTATTTTATTCTAGTAGTTTTCTTTAAATTTAAATACATTCATTCATTCTCTTGTTTTTACCCTGTGCTCAGAAGACTCGAATATGCAACTGAATCAGGTTTGATTCAAATAATTCATAAAAAAAATCAACTTACAAAAAATAAAAATAAACATACAAAAAAATGAATAAGGGTGATGGTTATTGGACCAGGCGAAGTTGTCACCCATTTTTTATTTCAGGGTGTTGGCAAGCCTACTTGTAAACACCATGGATAAGACATTTTGTGACAGCCATTTGCATGATGCTGAGTTGTGATTCTCTTTAAGTCTATAATTACTTTGTTTTTTTTCCAGTCATATGGAATTTCACGGTTCTTATGCAATTCTACTTTCATCTTGAATATGCAATCTGAATATGAGATCCTATACACTTGGGACAGCAGTCCTGTGAATCATGACCCTATTAGGATCATCCTGTCTCCTGGTGTTGAAGGGCTAAAAATGAGGGTTTCCGCTCCATTCTTCAATGACCCAGAAGCCCCAACAGGACAACCTAGACAGCCTTTCCCTGGGCTCTGGGATTATGAAGGTGGGCAAGAGTTCAGTCTAAAGTATATGTATTTGTTTGCAATTCAATTTGCATACCAAGGAACAAATGCAATGTCAAAATATGCGGTAATCTTGTATTATAAATGTTAATAATTTTGTTTTTTTTTAATATTTTTCATCTATCCTATTAGTTGTGGAGTCCTTCTTTCTTGATAGTACCACAGACAATTACTTAGAGGTGGAGGTTTGCCCGTAAGTAAAATTTTAGGGGTATTTCAATCATATTTGACACAGCCATGGACATGTACTAAAAAATGTTAAAAAAATTCTGATTTCTTCATCTTTTTCTGTGACTTCACGTCAGACATGGTCAGCACTTAATATTACTTCTCTCTGGGGTTCGCCAACCATTCCAGGTAGGCAAATGTAATGAAAGTGACCAAATGCTACTTAAAGAGTTATTACATTGCTGTGCTATGTTTGAAAATATTTCTTCTGTAACCTGTTCTAGCAACAACTGCCTATGGTCTTTAATGCTACAATCACTGGCAACAGATGGGCTGGTGAGGCTCTACTTCCTTGGATATACTTTCCTCCCAATGTAAACAAGATGAACTCTTATGCTATTCATGGCTCTGGGGAAAAGCGCACATACGAAGCACTCTACCCAATCCCCAAAAATGAGATTGTCAAGGGACAAAAGCCAAACTTGTAAGTATCCACAATCTATGACAAAATTATTTTCTTTTACAGCTAATTATGACAACAAACCAATTAGATTTTTCCACTAAATCAGCATATGGCACAATTATCCATCAGTCTATCAAATTTGAAGCTTACTTGGGTTGCATGTCAGCAGGACCATACAACTGAACAATGATGCATTTATAACAAAGCATCTACTGTTCCAGCCTATTTATAGCACCATAATATGAATAATGAGAATACCATGTTTATTTTTTTTAGCAATGAACTACATTCTTAATTTGCTGCAAAGCATTTACCATCATCAAAAACTTTTACAAATTGATGTGAAATCCAGCATTTCAGACAAAACTTACTCTATTTACACACCAAAATCAGTAACAGTTTATGTATACATTATGCATGAGATGTTATCTTCTCGTTTTCTTTTAGCCATGCCCTGAAGTATTTTGGTGATTTCCACCTTCAAAGCATCATGGGGGACGGCTGGGAGAAGCCAGGATCTGATCTATGGAAGGGGAAACCCTGATCATTTAAGAAACGGATTTATCCTCTCAATCATATAGAGCACATGTGTCAAAGTGGCGGCCCGGGGGCCAAATCTGGCCCACCGCATCATTTTGTGGGGCCTGGGAAAGTAAATCATGAGTGCCGACTTTCTGTAATTAATCAATTTATAAAAAAATATCTAAATATTATATCTAAAATGGTCCGGCCCACATGAAATCGAGTTAACGTTAACGCGGCCCACGAACCAACCCGAGTCTGACACCCCTGATATAGAGTATATTCCGGATTTGCATGTAACCACATTCATCAGCAAACATGTACGTATATTTAATTATTAAGGAACTTTGTTTTGGTTTTAATTTCGCTGCATTTTACCCAAGTGTATCTTCCACTTTTTGTATTTCCTATACCCTTTCTGAATTTTCTATACCACATTGGTGTAAACCTGTGACAATGCTTTTCATTTGAAACTATTTTGTCTGCTGCATGATAGTGTGGGGTCTGTCTATATGTGAATTGTTATATAATAACTGAGGACTGAAAGCATTAGTTGTCAGTTATTGATCATTTATTCATTAATTCATTCATCCATACTGCCCATCCACGAAAGGGTTGCGGGGGTTGCTGGAGCCTAACCCAACTGTTTTCGGGTGAGAGGCAGACTACACCCTAGACTGGTTGCCAGTCAGTTGTAGGGCACACAGAGAGTCAGACAACCACTCACACTACCACTGAGTGTGAATCGAACCCAGACTGCCCACACCAAAGTCAGGCGGAAGAACCACTTCACCATCGGGCAGTCCGTCATTGATCACCAATGTTTTAGACTACAGGTGCGAAGATCAGAACCGGTCGAAAAAGATCAGGTTTTATATGTTTTTATTTTTAAATTTTCGGAATACACAATATTGTACAAAGATATTTCCAAAAGAAATCAAAACCAATATTGTATACCACACAACATTGCAGCACAGGAAGGAGGCGCGGAATCAGAAGTAATCAACGTCTCAAGGCAAACATTCTGGAAACTCTCGCAAGAAGCGAATGATTAGAATTAGATAGCATTGTGCAAGAGTAATAATCTCTGGAGTGTGAAAATATTTTATATTTTTTAGCATTTTTTTTGTTCATTCACACTGTACCGATGTATTGGGCTCAGGACTCGGTATCTGCAAATCAGGTGGCTTGGACTATGAATGTGCTTAACACACAAGCATAAGGCTATTTTGTCCTCAGAGGAACCAGGACTTGTTTTCCTCCGCTGAGATGCCAAAACACAGCTCCAGGGGGTGGTGCTGGCGGGGGTGAAACAATCAACAAAAGAATGCACTTTTATTTAAATAGTATACTTTAATTCAATTTCTGCTTGAAGTGGGTCACCAAACTGCATCTGATTATATTCTTAGTCAGAGAAATAGAAAATATGCTTAACCTCCTAAGACCCAGACTCTTTCAAGGCATTCCTTTTTCTTTTTGATATTTAGGCTCATTGGGACTTGATGAGTGTAAAAACCAATAATTATCTTTTTACATGATGTAGTTTATGAGAAAAATTATGTCCACATCATAAGTGGA
This sequence comes from Stigmatopora argus, assembly GCF_051989625.1. Classification (NCBI taxonomy): domain Eukaryota; kingdom Metazoa; phylum Chordata; class Actinopteri; order Syngnathiformes; family Syngnathidae; genus Stigmatopora; species Stigmatopora argus. Next base: position 5,666,221 of record NC_135393.1, read on the forward strand.
CGCTAGCGCCTTGTATTCCAACATTTAACATTGTAGTCTTTGACAACCAAAAATGCGATGTCCACACGCCAGGTCATAGGAGGTTAAACTTATAATAGCTTTTATTTAAGAGAGCATGATATGTTAAACAATGTACTATTTCAAGATGTCGACTAAAGACAAGAGAACCATGACCGGACGTTTGGTCGCCGGACGTTTGGTCGCCGGACGTTTGGTCGCCCGGACGTTTGGTCGCCGGACGTTTGGTAGAGAGCTGGTTTCAACAGTATTTAAATATTAAACTCTCATGAATATAATTTTGAGAGCTGGTTTCAACAGTAAACTCTCTGTCATGTTTGAACCCGTTCTACCAAACGTCCGGGCGACCAAACGTCCTTTATACCAAAAGTCCGGGTGACCAAACATCCGGGCGACCAAACGTCCGGCGACCAAACGTCCGGCGACCAAACGTCCGGCGACCAAACGTCCGGCGACCAAACGTCCGGCGACCAAACGTCCGGCGACCAAACGTCCGGCGACCAAACGTCCGGCGACCAAACGTCCGGCGACCAAACGTCCGAGTACTCAAGAGAACAATGGCTCTATATGAACTGAATGGAGGTCACATAGTTGTTACAATAGTAAATATACTATAATACTTTTCAGATCATAGACATGCAAACCATAATTCCTGTTTAGTAAGAAATGTTAACACTGTGATTAGGACTTTCATGTGTTTCTATATACGTAAAGGTACTTTACAACACAGCTAAGTACAAAGCTGAGCCTTTCAATTCCACAAGACCACGCATATCAAAAAATGGGATGCTTCAGCTTGATTGTAAGATTCATGGTATTTTTAAGTTGTTGTCATTTGGAGTTTAACACTACCTACTATATTTGATTTAAACGGACATTGTACTTCCGTCATACCATATCACTGCACTTGTACTGAGCATCAGTCTTACCTGATGTGAAGGCATTACTGTTGTTGCCTTAGCTTCAGTGAGTTGTCTTGTAGATTTGACTTTTTTTTTTAAACTCTGCAAGCTGTCTCTCATACTGCAAAATCAGAATATATATTTTAGCAATCAAAACTTGAGATACATTGCACTTTTTTATTAATGGGAAATGCAGCAGAAAGTGTTCCACATTCTACACGTGACCGGACGATTTGTCGACGGACATTTGGGCGACGGACGTTTAGGCGACGGACAGTTCGCCGAATGGACGTTTGGTTGACCGGACAGTTCGCCGAACGGACGTTTGGGCGACCGGACAGTTCGCCGAACGGACATTTGGGCGACCGGACAGTTCGCCGAACGGACGTTCGGCCGCCGTGGGATTCGCGCGCTCGCCCCGCCCCCGGATCGTGTGTGTACATGTTTTTCAACCTCGGCCCGCGGGCCATATACGGCCCGTTAGGATTTTTAATCCGGCCCGCCCCCGGCGTTGTCCAAATTATAGTAAAAATCAATGACCTCATTCTTTTCTCTTACCGCTCATCACTCTCATTTTAAAGACTGCTCTCTTTGACCTCATTCATTTCCCTTACCGCTCATACCCCTGTTTTTGACACTATTTCTGGGTAAAAAATCACCCCAGAACATTCCTGGACCACTAATTGTACGCAAAATAGTCTAAAATACATCTACCCAGACATGAGACCACATTCCTGGGCAAAATACCCCTCCAGAACCGACAGGGCCCGGTTGCAATACTACCACTCCTTGTAAATTAAGTACCCATGTTGATGACACTATTTCTGGGTAAACAGAACCCCAGAACCTTCCTGGACCAATATTCTTACACAAATTAGTCTATAAAACATCTACCCACACATGAGACACTATTTCTGGGTAAAATACCCCTCCAGAACCGAAGAGGCCCGGTTATAATACGCCCACCCACTCTTCTCTAATAAATCTCCCCGTATTTGAGACTTTAAATTGAGAGTGATGAGCGGTAAGGGAAATGAATGAGGTCATTAATTTTTACTATAATTTGGACAACGCCGGCGGCGGGCCGGATTTAAAATCCTAACGGGCCGAGGTTGAAAAACATTTACACACACGATCCGGGGGCGGGGCGCGCGAAATATATTATTATAAAAATGTAATATGCATATGGATGTGCAGCTGCACACACACGGGTGGATTTTTAAATGTGCATTCGTCTGCCCATCAATAAAATCATTTTATTTACATGAAGGCTGTGCAACCACGCTGTGTTTTGTTTTCTGAATATGTGACAAAGACCGAAACACCAATAATCACGGTGAGCCTTCATATATTTGTCATTGACATTTATCAGGGGATTACTTTGTGGATTATATTTTACCCATCCTGTTTAACACTTAATGTCGTGAAATTAATCAAGCCTATCTTCAATAGTTGATGTGTGTAAGCAAGGTCTGTACTGGATCGTTGGCAAAGCAGTCATATTTCACAAAGTTTGAAGAAGCTGAAACACTGAAACATATCAATATTATCCACCTAACTCCTCAATTCATTCACAAACCTCAACATTTGTATTGTTGTTTTTTGTGAGCTGGATCTGAAACTCATATGATTGCTGTTGGTGTTGTTTCAGCTCTTGTCTGAAAAAAAGAAAAACTATAACCATTATTTTAGGCTTCAGCAACCCTTACGAGGATGCGCAGTATGGATGATGAATGAATTCATGATGACCCTCATTTTGCCATGACATGATATAATAGACCCCCATGATACAAGCCCAATACTTTTCACGACCAAACAATGTAAATGTGCACCTAACAGAATGTTATCTTCCATGACCCAGTTACTCCTGAATATAATTCAAGGTATTTTTTAGACTTAATAATCTGAAAAAACATTAAAAGGTATAAAAACAATGTGGCCCCACAGCTCTGGGGTCCTGGGTTCAAATCCAGGTCAGTCCACCTGTGTGGAGTTTGCATGTTCTCCCCAGGCCTGTGTGGGTTTCCTCCAGGTACTCCGGTTTCCTCCCACATTCCAAAAACATGTATAGTAGGCTGATTGGACACTCTAAATTGCCCCTAGGTATGGGTGGGAGTGTGCATGGTTGTCCGTTTCCTTGAGCCCTGCGATCGGCTGGCCATCGATTCAGGGTGTTCCCCGCCCCTGGCCCGGAGTCAGCTGGGATAGGCTCCAGCACCCCCCGTGACCCCAATGAGAATAAAGCCGTTCGGACAATAAAAGCATTCGTTTCAATTCAATTGTAACTACGTAGCAATGATGCAGATGGACAGTGATAAAAAAATTTATCATTGGAGAAAACAAGGATGAGCTTTAGATGGGCAAATGTGGGATTGTGTTATTGTCAAATGCCCATATGCAACCAAGCGGGCGCTGAGAAACTTAGGGTGTCAAAGCAAAAGGAAGAACCTGCATGCCTCCTGATGGCATTCCCAGTCACGTCAAGTGAAAGAGGCCTTTCTTTACCCCGTCTCTTGGACACGACAAGTGAAAGAGGCCTTTCTTTTATTCACTCATATCATAAAAATTTACTTGCATAATGAGACTCTTTCGCCGATGAAAAAGCTTGTATCATGAGTGTCCACTGAACTTTAAAAAAAAAAATGCAATTGTACCGTCCATTCCCTAACTATCGTTTTCGGTGCTTACGTCAGATTTTTAATTTTGGATTCAAAAGAATGAACCATCTTTGGAGCTTCCACTTTCCATCTGTGGATGCTTTTCTGCTGTGCAGTGACAAGGCTCATCAGATCGGCACTTGAGTTACGACTCGTGTCCTCTAGCTCAGTCATCTTTGCTTTTAGTGATTTCTCCTTCATTAAATACTCTTGCTCCATCTGTGTCATCTAAAAATTAGAAAAAAAAATAGCAGATATTCAGTGATTAAAAAACCCCAAGGGAAATTACTCTCCATGACAAATTCCAATTGTAGAAAACGTACATGTCCCTTGAGTGGTCGAATAAATATATGCTGGCATTTTATCTGTTGCTAACGTCCCAAAAGAGCTGCAGAAATGCATGAAAATATAAAAGAATGGGTAAAATAACCAAGAATTTTTTTCTTAAATTCCTAAATGTATACCTTTTGTTTGGTCTTCTCTTGGACCAGCAAGAAAGCTTTGCGCAGCTCATCCATCTCTTTGCGAAATTGAACATTCTCCTGTTGCAACTGGAGTCGCTCATAGCTGATTCTGACAGAGTCCTCTCTTGCTGCAGTCAAATAGCTCTTGAGTTGCTGCACTTCATCCTGGTATCGAGACAACTCCTGATTGTGCCTAAAGATATATATATATATAGACAATAAAGGAGCCCAGTTTTCTAAGCGCAATATATTGTAGTGATACCATGTTATAATCCAATAGCATTTAATAGATTTTAATCATTATGTAACTATTCTACCTACTCCACTTCCATCTTTTTTAGTCTGCTTTGGGTACTTTGCAAAGTGATGTTTAAATCATCCCTTATACGCTCTGCTTTTAGACACCTCTGGTGAAGGGCTTCAATTCTCCCAAGCCCATGTTCAAGCTTGCATTTTGTCACCTAAAGTAAAAACATACAAATAAACTGTAAGAATAAGCTTATTAATAAAACTGTTGAATGATAAAATGTAGGAAAGTTTGTGACTGTATAGGTATTTAGCTATTTTTCTGTTTTTGGATCAGGTAATATTTACCTTTGTTAGTTCCTCTTCCAAAACTTTTTTCTCTCGTTTAGCTCTCTCAATTTGAGACTGTTTTTCCACACAATCCTACAAATAGGTGGAGTCGGTGATGAATTGGATTCAGCCATAGATCAGAAACAATGCTTGGAATAGGTGGAATTCAAGTGTAAGCATATTTTGAGAAGAGATGATTTTTACAAAGCAAGAGAAAAACTTGCCAGTTGCAACAGAGACAATTCCTCTGCCATACGTTGCGTTTCATTGTTGCTTTGCTGACGCATCTTAGTGAGCTGTCAAAGAAGTGGTGAATTTCAGTCAATGAAGCGAATTTCATTTACGAGTATATTGTAAGCGTGTCATCATTCTTAAATGATAATTGCCCTTTACAAAACTGAAATACTGACAAAGACACAGGAAACAACAGGCATGTAGTCTCAGTATTCATGCAGCTGCCAGTAGGTTCAAACCGCACAAAGGAATTTTTTGGCCTTCGGTGGGCGAGTGTGTTAAAGTACAATCTTTTGATGGTGAGAAATCAGTGGCGGGCCGTCAGGGCCTTCAAGGCCTTCTCTGCTGGCCTAAGAAATATCTGAATCATATATTATATTTTATCCATCAATACTTATTAAATAATTCCAAATTGTCTGTTAGCTTCCTTTCATTGCCTTTCCCCCTGGTTGCACTGCTTCCAGATGTGTGTTTTCATATTGAAGCATTAACCAATCACATTTCAGTCATTATTTGTTGCCAGAGTCAGAAATCTGCCCCAAGGCCTTCACAATCAGTTCTGCAGGCTCTGCTGCATTAAACAAGCGTCAATAAGACTATTGCTTTAACCAATCAGATTTCAAGTTGGCAACACCACAATGCCTTGTCGCAGGCGTAGGGATACGTCATTGCCTTCTCGCAGGCGTAGGGATACGTCATCGCTTTCACCAACTATGATTGGCTAGTGATTAGCCAGAGCTACCAAACTGTATCTGGAGCTAGTTGCACAAGCAAATATATTGTTGTGTTGATTAAAAGCCATTTTCAAGACGGACTATGCCAGAAATACGACAGGACATCCTCGACTTTCAGCATTAGCTTCGATGGCGATAGAAAAGAAGGAAGAAAGAAAGGAGGATGGATATTGTGTACAGTTAAGAAGGATTTTTGGTGAGTAAAATATGGCTATATTCCTAAATAATATTGCAATTGTGGGCCCGGTTCTGATATCTGAAAAGCTCCAGTGTTTGTATTTAAGCTCCAGTGTTTGTATTTAATCTCTAAATGCTACTAGGAAGTGGATTTTACCCCCATTTTAGTGCAACTCTTGCAATTTCGCCATTGACGTCCAACGCTGTCTTCCCCCCCCGCCCCGGTTGTAATGTCTGAAAAGCTCTAGTATTTGTATTTAATCATTAAATGCTGCAAGGAAGTGGATTTTACCCGTTAAAGGCGCTACGAGAAAATACACGGACCACCACTGTGAGAAATAAAGTAAAGTGCTGTGGTACCTCTACTTACAAATGTCTTAACATACAAAATACTCAGGTTACAAAAGGCCTCAACGGGAACATTTTGTCTCAGGATGCAAAAGAAATTGCAGGTTACGAAACACTAAATCTGATAAAATTCAAAAATCCTGTATTTTATTTTCAAATTGTTGTGGTAGAGTTGGTCTCCCACTGGCTATCTCCACTGGGCTCTCTACCTTGGTGGGGCTGCATCACCATGAAGCCTGACTGGAAAACGGCACGCTCTAGGCGGCCCTCGGTGGAGTGTGAGTGTAACTGTCAGATGCAAAAGCCCCCTTTCCAGTCAATTGGCTTAAATGAATATTGAGAATATCATGCAAGCTGTAGATGAGGCTAGAAAGCTGAAGTACTTAGCAACTGCCTTGCCAAATTTACAAGACAAAATTTTTGGGTGCCTTGTTGCTGCTTAATACATATGCATTGTAAATTCCACTCACATACAGAGACATAGACGACCAATCTCAAGCGTCCAGACTGCTTGTGCTCACCCCTCCCTTTAGAGTTTTTGACAGCATGTAAATAGGGCCTTCTAAGAATATATGCGCAGAACTGCCAGAGTTCTCCTGACCAGAAAGGAGTATCTTCTCTTATTTTTGGATGTTTATATGGCTGTCTAAACAGTGAACCTTGACACAAAGCCACGTCTGACAAAAATTAAAATTGTAAGTACGTATAGAGGTATCACTGTGCTATCTTTTATTTTGAAATTGGATTGTATGGCAGCACATACTGTGCAGCTCTATTGGATTTGTACAGTATTGTATGTCTCTAAAAAATGATCACACTTAAAACACATTTGTGTAGACAATTGAATCTCACAATTGAAACACAGTGCCTGCAATAACCATCCATTGCCACCCCATGTCTGTCAGACTTGTCTGCCTGTACTGTCAAGCACTATTCCATTTGTGTCCGTAGCTTGAATACAGCTACTGAAAACCAACTTTACATTGTCAATTGTGCCATGACTGATGACCCAAGGGTGAACAAATCACCTATACATTCTCTTTTATCTATCTTTTAATGAAGTGCAGTTGTTAAGAACATGGATGGATTAATATTTTAGAGTGTTAATCATGTCCAGCTCAATTTATCTTCACTCTTTTTCATTCTGCCCTTTTGCTCTTGAAAAAAAGCTCTTAATATTTTAACTTGACCCACATTTTCAAACTGGCATACTGTCATATCTGCTGAAAGACTTGCCCGCCGTTGTTGCTTCCTAATCTCATATGGCATTCTCTACCTCATTATTGGAAGAAAGAGTAGCATTGTGGATGAACTGTTGGAAACCCTTCTTTGTCTTCTCAAGCTCCTGAGTCAATTGCTTTGCTCTTAACTGTGCCTGCGGTGAGATACATGGAGGGTCAGCTCATAGGTTAGAGCACATGTGTCAAAGTGGTGGCCCGGGGGCCAAATCTGGCCCGCCGCATCATTTTGTGTGGCCCGGGAAAGTAAATCATGAGTGCCGACTTTCTGTTTTAGGATCAAATTAAAATGAAGTATAGATGTATATTAAATTTCCTGATTATCCCCCTTTTAAATCAATAATTGTAATTTTTTGATCCATTTTTTCTGTTTTTAGTTCAAAAATAATTTTGTAAAATCTAAAAATATATTTTAAAAAAAGCTAAAATAAACATTGTTTTAGATCTATAAAAAACTGAATATTCAAAATATATTAAAAATATATATAAATATTATATCTAAAATGGTCCGGCCCACGTGAAATCAAGTTGACGTTAAAGCGGTCCGCGAACCAACCCAAGTCTGACACCCCTGGGTCAGAGACTTAATGCTTCAAACGACTGGAAGTAAATCTATGCTGACATAGATGGACAAAGAGTAAAACAAATCTTACTTTTTGGGAGTGAATAAATATTCTTGCTAATAAACAGATTTTTCATGGCACACTGAAAACATATTATTATATAATAGTACTTTTGCTGAACAGTGTTTGGGAGCCACAGATATGGAATACATAGAAATGTAGGCCTACCAGGCACACCCAAAAGGCAGTTTGAATATAGACATACATACAAACACTCGCGCACACACAGCTAATTGCCATCGTTCCAAAATTGTTGACAAATATAAATAAAAACAATCTGTTTATTTATCATTATTATTATTATTTTATAAATTAAACAGAATTACTTTTTTGTATTGTAAAGTTATCTATGGAGGGTTCTGCACACCAATTCAAATGAAAGACCAGTATACCGCAGGCATTCATAATCGGACATCTTTAAGATGAACATAAATAGAAAATAAAATACAGTATTGTACCTCATCCTTTTGCAATGCTGCCTCCTCAGCCATCTGCACACATTCTCGCACTTTCTCCAGACCCTCATATTTCTCCTGCTCTAAAGCAGCACAACGGGCTTTTAGGTTCCCTGCTGTATTCTCCCACATAGTTTGATCTTTGAGCGCAGTCTCTGCCTCTAGAGATGCAGTTTTTATTCTGAGTGAATGTAGACATTAAAAGTGTTGAGTGTTGATATAATCCCAGAATGACCTCTCCAGGAATTTCATAAATAATTACACTATAAGAATAGTAACTGTTGGTGGATGTAGCATGTTTTTTCTCTCTCACAATCACCTGGTCTCCTGTTGCCTGATAGTTGTCTGAAGCTGTTCGATTTCTCTCTGTGCTGCTTCCTCTGTCCTCCAGGCCCCCGTTTTATCATCCTCCTAAGCATGAATGTTGTTTACAGAAAAGCCAGATCTGGTAGAACTTTCCCTTCCCAATTATTTCAATATTAGAACAGTAGTGCTAGTTATGAAAGATATAAAAATGGCAAATTCATATAAAATACCATGAGTAAGTCTTGGGACATTTCTGCATCTTCACCTCATAGAGTTTGAAGAAGTAATTAACCTTTATAAAACGTAATTATTTTCGTAACTGACAATAGTATGTGGACAGGCTTATACTTCAAATTTTGACATATCCCTATGGATTGTTTTAGAATTTACTTGGATATGTGACATTCTCTATTCTTCTATTCTTGATTCTACTCAAAATAATTAATTTCCTTGTTCACCTGTCTCTTTAGCTGCTGTTGAAGAGTCTGGAGCTGATGGGTCATCTCATCCACCTTTGCCATGGCTGTTCTCAGGTCAGTTTTGGTTGTTCTACGACAACATGCTTGAATGACTTGATTTGATAACTACATTTTGGTCATTTTTTCATGTGTTTATTTGAGGTTTTGTTCTCACTGGCTCTCTGACAATGCCGGGGCGTGAGATAATTTTGAAAAAGACATTCATGTGCAGGTGGCCACTCTTATCATCATTCACTACAAAAATTCTCAATTCAAAGTGAAAACTAGCCGTGGAAGTGTTTAACATTGTCAGGAAGGACAAGAAATAGCCTTAAGTTTTTTTTTTTTTTTTTATCGCAGATATGTTGCTCAAGAAGCAAAACAGTAATTATCAATCCATTCTCTCGCTTGACCTCATTAGGATTGCAAGTGCCCTGGGGCGTTTTCACAGTTGACTCGGATGAGAGTCAAGGACCAGGACTAGTTGCCAGTCAATGTCATCACAACAGTAATCAATGCAGGTATGCTGACAACATCAAAACCATTGTCTGCTTTCAAATACTTTCTGCAACAGCTACCATGTATCAAAATGTTACTTACTTGAGCTGGGTTTGTAAATCTTCCATCTCTGTGCTGTGTCCCGTTATTGTTTTTGAGAAATTACAGTTTGCCTGCAAGGGACAGAAGACATGATTGCTGGCATTATTGTGGCATGATTTCAAACATCTATCAATTTTCTGTGTTATTTATTTCGTTCCGAGTTTTCCGGGCTGTATGTTAAGATTGAAATACTGGTAGCTGTTGTCCTGTCGTGTTGGCATTTTGTTCATTTGTGGCTATTTTCTGGTAAATCTCCTCCAACTCGTCCATCTCCAATCCTGCTGTTTGCCACAGCTCTGTAACCTGCATCCGCTCCTATTCAAATATATATAAAAAAATAAATAAAACAATGATGAGAGTCCAGTATCTTGTGCATGGATACATGTAACACTTAAAATGTTGATAGGGTATGTATAAGAGGTTATATTAAGCAATGTCATATTTTAAACAATTGCACTTATATTAGGTCTACAATTAATTAAAGAGAAAAATTACAAAGGAAGACATGTAGACCTGCTTAAAAAGTTGGACTTGAGTCTCATAGTGATATATATTTTCATTTTCCCCCGCAGTGCTACTATCCACTCCTGAAGTCATAGAAAGCATCTGTGGATGATTTGGCTCCACCAGCTCTCTGTGGAACCTACAAAGTAAGAGGGAAGTTAACAAACTACAAATATTTTTCCCTCTATTTGAGAATTTTAGGATTTTATAATGAAGCAGTTTATTTATGGTGTTGCAAATCAAAGTAGCATCTTTCTTTTTTTAAATGAGTAATGCATACATTATTTATTATTATTACAATTTCCTTTATGATGTATTGTATATAACTTGCTTTTAACCCCTACTGGATTTAGCTCTTACTAGAAAGCAAACGTAAGGCGATCTTTTCTCAAATTTTGCCATCATGACTTTAAATTGACAGAATCAAATGTATTTATTGAAACAATAAGACAAAAATATTATTTTAGCCGTACTGTGTTGTAAGATAGAGTCACTACATATTTTTATAGCAACCCATTTGATTAAAATGACATTAAATAAGCTTGTAATTGTAGAAAGTGCTGGGGCAGTGAAATATGAGCAGCCAAGACGTGAATTCAAAACGTGTCTATTACTGGCTCATAGGTTTGCGTTTGGTTCTCTTTCACTGTTGTAATTTTTTATTACCTTAGTGAGCTGTTTGCTTGCTGTTAGGATTATGTAGCTCTTAAAAATTCTAGGAAAAATTAACAAACATTTTTGAAACCCAAACTTTTCACCCAATTTACATCCTCTGAAAATTAATGTGATCAGCTCATGGACATCTATTTAAAACCTATGTATCTAAATAGAGCGGCTGGTAGAAGAGTGGTTAGTGTCGGCCTCTCAGTTCAAAGATCGAGGTTTCAATCCCAGGTTCTGACCTTCCTGTATGGAGTTTGCTAGTTCTCCCTGGGCTTGCTTGGGTTTCCTCCCATATCCCAAAAACATGCATGCTAGCCCGGTTGAACCAATCCAGAGTGTCCCCTGCCAGATGCCCATAGTTGGCTGGGGTGTGTTCCATACCCAATACCCTTGTGACAATAAACGGTATGAAAAATGAATGAATAAATGTAGTATTTATATTAATGACAATGGGACCATACCAGTCAGTCTCCTCAGCATCACTTTCCATTTTTAGTTTTACATCCGTCATGTTCACTCACACAGCAATTACCAATATAATGTAAAAATACTTCTTCGGAGCTAGTCCATGAGACCTTTAATATATATCATCTATTGGAAATGTAGCCTGAATTTACTAATCTCGAAAAGGTATTAAACATATAAGCAACCAATGTTTTCTAATGCCTAATTCTTAAGAACATGAATACATAATAAAGTGCAAAGCTTGTCTTATATCACCATTTGACCGCTTTTCCTTTGTTACATCAATTTGTCAATTACTAAATAAGAAACTGTGAAGTCACATGATTATCTTTCTCTCTCTCTCTCTTTTTCCGTCCCCCTCTTTCTTTCTCTTTCTCTTTCTCTTTCTCTTTCTCTTTCTCTCTCTCTCTCTCTCTCTCTCTCTCTCTCTCTCTCTCTCTCTCTCTCTCTCTCTCTCTCTCACTCTCTCTCTCTCTCTCTCTCTCTCTCTCTCTTTCTCTCTCTCTCTCGCTGTCTCTCTCGCTCTCGCTCTCTCTCTCGCTCTCTCTCTCACTCTCGCTCTCTCTCTCTATATAATATATATATATATATATATATATATATATATATATATATATATATATATATATATATATATATATATATATATATATATATATATATAGACAAACTCAGAAGAGTAATACCTTACAACTGCTCATTACTGATAAAAGTAAGTAAAAATAGATGGTTGTCAATTTGGGTCACTGGGGGTGCCGCACCCTATCCAAGCTAACTATGGGCTCGATATTTTTTTTAATAAATGGATTAAAAGAACTGGATTAAAAGCCCTGAATATTCAGTTTTTTATAGCTCTAAAACAATGTTTATTTTAGCTTCTTTTATATATTTTTAGATTTTGAAAAAGGAATTTTGAACTAAAAACAGAAAATTTTGATTAAAAAATTACAATTATTGATTTAAAAGGGGGAAATCAGGAAATTTAATATACATCTATACGCTTCATTTTAATTTGATCCTAAAACAGAAAGTCGGCACTCATGATTGACTTTCCCGGGCCACACAAAATGATGCGGCGGGTCACTTTGACATAGAGTGTTCAACCAGCCTATACTGCATGATTTTGGAATGTGGGAGGAAATCAGAATACCCGGAGAAAACCCACGCAAGTCCGCGGACAACATGCAAACTCCACACAGTTAGGACTGACCTGAGAATATTCCACCACCCCAGAACTGTGAGGCTGCTCAATTTAAGTACTACATAGGTTTTAAATAAAGCTGTCCATGATGCACACACAAAAACACACGCACACATACACAAACACACACGCACGCACACGAATATGCATTTATGTAAAACAACTCAGGGTTACAATAATAGGTAAATGCTCATTTGTGCATCTAAGCCTTAATGAATATTGATGGAATGAAGCTGCTAATGCATATTCTACATTCATTTTGTTTTTCCATCTATCAGTTGGCAGTTCATGAAAATGTTACAGCCAAATGATTTCATATTCAATGTCAATACTAGCTATGGAAATAATCTTTTTGATTTATTTTATTTATCTATAACTGCTTGTTGTATGGCACTCTGGTTCTGAAACTCTTTGCCAGCGCAGGACTGCTAATTTAATGGTTCCTTTCAGTATGGAAGTAATATAAGATAACAGAGTCTGGCTATTGCTTTCCCTGGGGATCTATGTGCAGAAATACAATATAAACAACAGGTGCACCTGCTTCCTCTTGCAGCAACCCCACACTCTTGCCTTAGATATATTCGAGATGTACATCGCACAATATCCTCGCAGACCACAGGTGCCTGCATCCTACGCTGTCCCTTAACTCACATTAAAAATACTTAAATCCTAAATATTGTCCGTATTTGTTTTCAATAACGTAATTTTTTCTTTTAGCTTAATTTTTTAAAATTCTTAATTCTTGGTCCTAATCAGGTGAGTATAATGCCCTCTGGAAAATAAAAAAATATCAAACACTCTTTCCAATGCATGTTCAAAGAGCTCCCTCTCAGTTTTAAGTGTCAGTGTCCATAAGTTTCCAAAAATGACATCTTTGGGAAAAATGTAATCAAGAAAAAAAATGGATGTGCAGCATGTGTCATTAATGCCAAACTCAATGGTGGGTGTGCGATAGGGGTCTCTGATGTGTTCCTCTGTATTATTCCTCTTCTAAATCTTTAGTGGGTTACATTATATGACTGATCAAATATTTTATTTTATTTTAAAATGAGGATGCAATTGACTGACACTCTCTTTGACATCTACCAGTCAGTTGCGACTGATGTTTTGGTTACTTATCTATCTAGATATTTCTATAATCATTTTAAACATTTAGTTGTTTTAGATGCTAGAGTTGATTTGTTTACTTCACAGTAAATGTCCTTAATTTCTTTCATGGTCTTAAAAAGTCCAAGTGATTTTTGCATTTTGTTTTGAGTAAGAAAGTTTTGCTTTTATCAGTCTCATAAAGACTGAATCAAATCTTTTATGGCCCAAAAAGATGAGGAGCTGTCCGGGAGTATACTTTAAATCTCTACCATTTGTAACGTACCCTATAGTCTCAAATCAATCTATTTTTTAGTCTCATAACCTAGGTGAGCAAGCAGCTAGATGCCTGCATAGAAGAAAAAGACATCAATGTGAACGAACCTGTGTTCTCTTGTACACCCCTGTCAGTGTTACCGGCAACACCACTCTAAAAAGAGTCTGCTTACTACAGTCTTGAGGCACACTATGCCTGACCTTGGGCTTTTTCTTTGGTTTATGCAATACACAAAACTAAACTCACACATACATGTACAAAGAAATTCACTAGCTTGACTATGGAACATGACAATTCATGAATTTTGTCTGAAAACATTTGATTAGAGGCATGAAGAGAAAAAATTGAGAGTTTAAATTGCCTCCTCTATGGAGTATTTTTTTTAACGGATAGTGCTGTTGAACTGTGCCTTTACTCCTTGTAGAATTTGAGGTGACGCTAAGTGCGTCCGGCCACATTATCTGTCTGACTCATCCTTTTGAATAGGAATGATGACAATATAGTCATTTTTTTTAAAAATCATAAAACCATTTTGAATTGAAAAAAACAACAACATTACTGTACGGAAAAAAACCCTGAAAATGTCTTATTTTTAGATTACTTTATACATGGAGGTGTGGCGTTGACTCTCTCTCCTGCAATTTGAGTTTTTACATTCAACAAATTGTTACCTACCTCGTTCAGGTGTTTGTGTGTGTGTTTTTGACTAAATTAGGCGAATCTCCGAATAACTTAACCTTGCTTTTAGTCAAGCAAGCACATCTGCATATCAATGTAGAATTAGCAAGTGTGCAGGTGCACTCACAGTGCACACACAGGATTCCCAAATGCCAAAATCAACCCTTATTCAAATACATTTAACAGATGTAAACATTGAAATGTATCTATTATAATGTGCGCATCATTACGCAGTGAGACCAGGGATTTGACAACACTCCAAAATCAAACATGAAAGCCTTAATTACTGAAAACATTTCCATCTATTCGGAGAAAACTAGTATAGTTATGCAAAGCTGGGTTGATCTCATGGCGAAGCTCTGGGTCAGTTCATTGCACTGTTGCATGAGCAATTAAAAACAACTCACTCTACCTTCCTCTTCTATACCCAAGAATTTATAATAATTTTAAATGTTGCCTGTTTTGTGTCCTTATTTTATTTAAATATATTTCTTGAGTCTATTTAAATCATTGGTTAATTACGTTTTTATTATACCTCACAAATGCAAGCTTTACATTTATAACATATTTCATTGATGCCCAGCAGGGAGCAGCAAATAGTTGCTGTTGCTAAGGCCACTTTTCCTCGTTTGAGTTGAGAAATCGATGTTTGTGTCAAAAGGCAAATAAGGTAATTGGGCCGGTCAGTTGATGGATGTATTTAAAGAATAGAGAGGTGAAAAGTGCACATGCACCCATTAGACATTCGCAGTAAAGTTAATATTTCGATTGACTTTTGTATAATCCCAGATAACAATTCAGTTCTGTTTTTATTATTGAAAAAGACAACATTAGAATTCTATTTATACTCAGAGTGTCATTGACTGGGGAATAGTTTAAAAAGGGCTAGAATTACAGACTAATCTTGGTCCTTTTCACTGTCCTGAGAATCCACTCGTGCCGATTTTTCTACTGGCTGTTAGATAGCCTGTTTGTTTCTGTCTGGCATCACTGACAGGCAAACAGCTTCTCTTGAACAGATGGATCGTCTGATTGAATTTTATGTTAGATGTGTTGTTCGTCTCTGTAACAGCCCAAAAGCCCATAGTGAGTCTGATCAATTTTAATTGGCACTTTTGGCTTTGAAATACGTGCAATGGCTAGCCTAAAAAATCCCACTCTTTATCATCCGTTGGTCACACACTGATGCAAATCGATACAAACGCACACAGGCACACACACATAATTATGAAACAGAGTGAAAGTAAACGATGTGTCCCCACTATGATTCAACACTAGTTCCTTCTAATTAGTTTGACGAGATGAGAGAGAAGGGCAAGAACAGGTAGCTCTCGTCTAATTCCAAATCCCTGGCAGACAGGCAGGAACAAGATTTTTTCTCATCCCCAAAGAAAAGATGCACACCACCTCAAACATTCACACTCAGCTTAGGACTTGTGCTTGTCAGAAACTTTCTGGTGTTCATCAGACCTATCTCTTCTGTTCAGGGACTCAGGGTCTCATTTCTTCAAGTATAAAGAGTCTTTGAAGCAATAAATTAGGATGAAGTTGTGATGAAAAATAGTGCAAGGAGAGGAGAGTGCTCTCGTAAGATGAGAATGTTAAATCAGAAATAAATTAACCTCATTTTCAGGTTCTGTAATGTAGACCCAAGTTAAAGTTGTATGCAGAAACTAGTAAGATAGTATAAAAGAATATTGCATTATGTTATCCTTTGCAGAAAATGCTATATTGTTCATAGTAGTTGTACTTTTCAATGTAAAATATTGCATAAACCAATGTACATTTAGATCTGTGTTCATGTGAGATTTTATCTGACAAAAATGCCATTCGAAAAATGTTATCAATGAAACAGCTCAGGCTTAAATAGTTTTAAAAGTGATAATTTGCCCAAAGTTGCGAGCTTTAATATCTGATAAAGAGATAATGATCATCCACCGCCACCATCCTTGAACGGATTGGATTCCAATTGGCTCTGCTTTACTTTGTTAAACCTGAACAAAATTCCTCTGAGAAATGTATGGTAAACATGAGGGAATCAGCATTGGATGCTGGGAGCATGATTGGTTGTTTGTCTTCTTGTACCCTGCGATTGGCTCGTAATCAATTCCAGATGAATTCCACCAAACTGCATATTGCAAATGCTTTGCAAAAAGTAAAAAAGAAGAAATGCAAATTGCCACATCATGAACACCAAATCATCAGTGCAAAAGAAAACCATGAATTGAGATTGAGCGAATCACGAATGCAAATTGCCAAAAAATGATCCCCAATTGTCAGGAGCAGCTCGTTTGTCCCTCCTGGCTTGCCGTTAGGTTCGAGCAGCTGTGAGTGATTTATGATTACTTCCGGATGTGTGTATTTAAACACGACTGAATTGGCATTCAATGTCGGATCGTACTGCGTGATACTACATACATCGCTGCAAAGGTACTGTTCTCCATGCTCCGGTTTTGTTTCGTTTTGGGATGTACAAGTCCTTGTTATTTTGTAAGGCGGTTTGAGTCATTAAAGTTACTATCATGAGCACAGTTCGTCTCGTCCCCTCCTGCTTCCCCGCTACTGGGTCCCTCCGATCGAGCCACGACGTCCCGGCGCGATCGTAACACCAATAAGACAACATGAACCCCAATTACTACAATACGAACCCCATTTCCCCACAACACAAATGCAAATAGCCACAACACAAATGCAAAAAGCCACAGCATGAATGCTAACTGAAGATTCGGAATTAGTCTAAATTCCTTGGAAATAGAAATCAGCACTACAACACTGTTGCTGCTGCACAAAGTACTAATATAATGTCCCAAAGTGTAAATCTGTAAGAGAATTTCTATACGTTAGGAACTGCAAAAGTTTGTATTGATTTATTTTGATTCAAAAACAATTATCAACTACTTACCCTTCACACTCTTATACAGTAGAAAGTGGTTTGAGACTAAAACTTGTTTGCAATCCGCTATTAATCAGAAGAATAAGTGTTACTGTCTTAAAAAAAATCTACCCATCTAATTTTCTCTTGCTTATCCAATTATCTTTTTAATGGTGGCAGAACCCCTGGCATCTGTGTTTTATTTAATGTATGTTGTGGTGAATTCTTCGTTTATTTGTTCTAAAAAACATGTACAGTGCTTAAAAATGTAAGTTGCAGAAATCTGCTCATAAATGACATGTATATATTGTATATTGAAGCCACCTTGTTGTGTAAAGGTTCACTCGCCTGACTTTGGTGCGGGCAGGCGTGGGCTCAATTCCCGTTGGTGGCGGTATGATTGGGGTGTGGATGGTCATTTGTCTCTCTGTGTGCCCTACGATTGACTGGCGACCAGTCTAGGGTCTAGCCTGCCTTTCGCCCAAAGACAGCTGGGTTAGGCTCCAGAATGAATGAAAATATTGTATATTGCTGTGTGAAGCAGTTGCAGTTCTAATGTTTATGTCCGTGGAATTTACTTTACTTCCAAATCTTCTGTTTGCATACATGTTGTGGCAATTGAGTTTTTATTTTGGGGTTATTTGCCTTTGTGTTTTTGCGATTTGCATCCGTGCTTTTTGCAAAGCTTTTGGATTATGCATTTTGCTTGACATCGTATACTACCCATAGTTAGCTGGGATGAGTTGAAACACCCATGTGACTCTTGTGAGGATAAGTGTAATGGAAGATGAATGATTGTTTTCCAAAATATATCCCCCTCTTAATAATTGATGGATTGATTTCAAAAGTTAATTATGCATATACTAGAGTGACATTTGCATCAATAATCAAACCTAAATTTTATGTCCATAAATAACTACCAAAGTACAATTGTGTAATTTCAACTTGAAAGATGTCAGGAAATAGTTGTGTTTGATATCAAATTGACTTGGAGTGGGTGATTTATTTATATTTTTAAGCAGAAAGAAGTGATAGAGAATCTAGAGCAACACTAATGTAGTGCACATTTTAGAGCCAGGCAAGTGAATATTATATTGATGAGGAACATAACATTAACATGTAACATTACAATAAAACATGAGCTTTTGATCGCAGCCATAAACATACAACTTTGATTTGAGGAAGAAGATCAAATAAACATGCTCATTGTATCATCTACCTCCGAAAACAATTGCATTTGTCCTCTTATTTGCATACAAAGTCACAGAAAATCTGTTGCTGGGCTTTGACTTTGTATTTGTTCAACATGTAGGCACAATTTACATGAACACATGAATCAAAATGCAGAAGACAGGGATTAATTGGAATGCCACAAACGGGGTAAGATAAATGTTATCCTTGCATAAACAGAAATGGCAGAAACAAATGATACCAGTAAGAAAAATACAATTTTCTCTGGTCAATACAAAATATAAATCATCAGTCTGCTAATCGACTCCTTTATATACCCGCATGTCAGCTGAGTGGCATCCATTTCAACAATGGAAATTTTATACGTGATTGATGAAAGGGATTTATTTGATTATAAACTTGTAATTATGTGGCAAATTTGAAATATTTTTTCAGTAAAATAAAATAAAAATATATTGTTTGTTTGGTATGTTTGGTAAGTCTTATTATTATTTGTTCTTTTACTGGAGAGTATGAAACAGTACACATGACAAAATTTACGTACTGGTTACAATTAAACACATCTATTTTGAATTATTTTTTAAATGAATCATTCTGCAACAGATTCAGCGTATACCCCGTCTGCTTCCCTTCGTTAGCTGCGATATCTAAACCTCATGAGCATTACTGTTTTGGAAGAAGAATGAATGATCACTACATACCTTGAGAAGCAGTTAGAGCTCCTGCCGTACCCTACTGAACCTGGACCAGTTCATACTCTAACTCGTCGACAGATCGACCTGTGTACCTCGTTACATATTGAATTAGACTCATGTCAAAGATTCCCCAACCCCAAAAGTACCACATGACCTTGGAAACATTTCAGAATGAGAAAAAAACACAGTTAATGCACTAATGCTACATCTACATATTAAGTCAAAATGTTAAATGACCCTCTAACATGCAAGGCAAAAGTCATGCTGTAAATGCTGTACTGTATTTATTCATTCATTTTCTGAACCGCTTTATCCTCATTAGGGTTGCGGGGTGTGCTGGAGCCTGTCCCAGCTGACTCCAGGCCAGAGGCAGGGGACACCCCGAATCGGTGGCCAGCGGAATGCAGGGCACAAGGAGACGGACAACCATGCACACACCCCCATACCTAGGGGCAATTTAGAGTGTCCAATCAGCCTACTATGCATGTTTTTGGAATGTGGGAGGAACCTGGAGTACCCGGAGGAAACCCATGCAGGCCCGGGGACAACATGAAAACTTCACACAGGTGGACCGACCTGGATTTGAACCCAGGACTTCAGAGCTGTGAGGCCGACGCGCTAACCACTCAACTGTCCGTCCGGTATGTATTTACTGTACGATAAATAACGGATATACTACACAAAATTAACTGATGTGATTTACATATATGCAGCAGTATTTGTAAATGAATTCAATTTGAATTGAATTGAAGGTTTTTATTGTCATTATACAACACATCTACACAATTTGATTGCAGCAGCAAAGCAGCCATGGATTGAAGGAGTTTTGGGCTAAAAAAGAAAAAGTGACTTTGTTTTCATATGACCATCACTGTGCACCATTTAATTGGACAGCCCAGAGGCACTTTGCTCGTGTTCCTCACGAGAAAAAGTCGTCTCCTTGATGTTGTGACGGAGTTGTTTTTTTTTCAGCGATCTCTTGTGGGTCACTTTTGAACATCTCCAATATGACGATGACCAAGCTTTGACACTCTGTATGAGTTTGTTGGTCTCGAGTGAGTCTATGTTTTATTCAATTAGAAATTGAGAATATGTAAGCATTTTGGTTGTAGGACATCCTAGACCTAGAGAAACTCACTCAAATACTTCTCTCTGTGCAAATGTACAAATGGAACTTCGTTAAGAGAGATTGTCAAATGAATTAATATTTTATTTCTGTATAATTGTGACATAGGAAAGCATTTAAGAACAATTTTTCTGTCTCTGTGATGTGTCAAAGTCAAAATATGCATGGCCTATGCCCACGAGCTTCCCACTACAATATTGAATATTCAAATTGGATCCAGCTAGCTGCATATTGATGAGAAATGTGATTTTCTAAGAAGGGAGAGAAAAGGACCAACTAAAATGGTTTAAAATGACATTTTTGCACTTTTAACACAAAGTGCAAATCTGATAAATTGGAATTTTAGTTTAGGAAAAAAATATGAGAAAAAAACATACTGTACGCTTTAAAGAAATAACGAAATATATATATATATATATATATATATATATATATATATATATATATATATATATATATATATATATATATATATATATATAATAAAGTTATCCAATATATATCTATATATATATATCTGTACGATACCCATCTGAGCTGAACCCTGTCCTCAAATTTTCCTATCCTTTCATAGATAGGTGCAAACAGAGCATTAGCTCAAAGGAATAGTATGACTGAACAATCACAATCTGGCCCACATCAATCGATTGTTTAATATAAACTCACCAACAGGGCACCGACTCAATTTTGGCATACAACTAAATCTCACTTAGACTTTATAATATAGACTGATTGATACAGATTTGCCTTAAAAAGTTTATGTGGTTGTGTATGGGTGTTGTTTGTATTGGTATGATGGATATGATAGACAATCGACAAATGGGTGAGCTGTGAGAGGCAGCACCTTTAATGATAGCATTTATCTGGGTTATGTGTCATGGATCCTTATGCTGCAATATAAACAGATAAAAGGCTATGATGTCTTTCA
Source organism: Stigmatopora argus (assembly GCF_051989625.1). NCBI lineage: Eukaryota > Metazoa > Chordata > Actinopteri > Syngnathiformes > Syngnathidae > Stigmatopora > Stigmatopora argus. The sequence continues at coordinate 5,687,697 of NC_135393.1, forward strand.
CTACCTTCCATCACGAGTGACACCATACTTTCTCTCTTGAAAGAGGAGAAATGAAAACAAATTCAAATTCAGAAGACTGCTGACATCTTCCAGGCAAAGTCTCAGTACATACTCAGAAGTGTTGGTGAGGGCCTTTTCAAACCTGACTATTAGCATGCATCTCCACATTTATCTTGCATTACAGATCTTATCAAATTTCTGTGGATTTCTCTGTGAGCCCCAAAACATTGTAAAGAGCCAGCTGATGCAATTCTATGAAATTAAAATGAGAATAAACAACGTCGCACGGAGAGTTTCATATGTCAAACCGCACCACAAAAGTTTGAGTACACATTGAATATGTTATATTTATCTCCTTTTGCCCAAAATAAGTGAATAGAAGTCAGATTTACAAATTATTTTTAATAAATCATTCTAATAACAATTCTAAAACCACATCTAAAAGAAATGTTTGAAAATAATATAACACATTATTTATTGAGATGACTGAAGATCTCAATTTGATCCCTTCAAATGCAATTGTAACGTTTTGCATCTCTGAATCCATAGCAGATAAAATAGGACAAGAAAATGTTGTATTTATCTCCTTTTGCCCAAAATAAGTGAATAGAAGTCAGATTTACAAATTATTTTTTTAATAAATAATTCTAATAACAATTCTAAAACCACATCTAAAAGAAATGTTTGAAAATAATATAACACATTATTTATTGAGATGACTGAAGATCTCAATTTGATCCCTTCAAATGCAATTGTAACGTTTTGCATCTATGAATCCATAGCAGATAAAATAGGACAAGAGAATGTTGTATTTATCTCCCTTTGCCCAAAATAAGTGAATAGAAGTCAGATTTACAAATTATTTTTTAATAAATCATTCTGATAACGATTCTAACATATTAAAACCAAAGAACAGTGGGAAACTTGCAATTTGTAAACACCCAAAAGTCGGAAATGGACAACTAATCCAGAAGTCAATGCCAGCAAAGACCAGATTGCAAATTGTGCATATTAATTGCCGCTTCTGATATACACAGCATGTTAGAATGGTCCAGGAATAAGTTTTCTTCTTAGCTATTTGACTTTTTTTCCCACAGTCAGTCAAAGAATGATGAGAAGGCTTTGTGTAAGGTCGATTGCGCAAACGGTTAATATTCACTTAGCATTCTGCTGGCTTTAGAATAAATAAAGCAAAGTTTTCCGTTATGCGATCAGAATTGGAATGTAAACATAATGGTTTAATGCATGACCACCTCCTACAGCAGGTATAGCAGACAACATGTGCGAGTGCAGAAGTAAATGCCAATTGGACTCAAAGATTTATTTTTTTACACCCTGACTATATTAACACATATTGAAGTTATCACCAATTACAACATTTCGTGTAGTGATGAGATGTCAATGCATTTTATGCAACACTTATTCCTCCTTAGGGTTAGCTACACCCAATCACAGCTAACTTTGAGACATGGCCAATTTGTTTTTGCCCAATATAATGGTCACAGTTAATCTAAATAAATGCATTAGTTGGACAATCAGTTCATCAGCCATGAAGTAAAAGTTTGAATTCTCAACCTTCATTTTGTAATCCTTGGAGAAAGAACGTCTAGTGTAATTAAAAATTGAATACACCCCGAACAAAAGCTACTATATCTACTATTTTGTAAGACCTGCATCATGTTTAAGTATATGAAGGTCTTCAAGACATTGAATGACCATTTTTCAGACAGATTACAGCATCTATCTATAGCATATCAAATCTATTGTAAGCAATAGTCCGACAGTCTGCTGATTGTGGCAGTATACTCTGTGGATTGATTAGCTGCTGAAAAGAAAGAGAAAGAGCAAGAGAGAGAGAGAGAGAGAGAGAGAGAGAGAGAGAGAGAGAGAGAGAGAGAGAGAGAGAGAGAGAGAGAGAGAGAGAGAGAGAGAGAGAGAGAATGTAGGCTACAGAACATGACATCAACAACCAATGTATCGAAGGCTACAGTTACTGATACTATTTGTTTTCAAGATTACAACAGTTATTACAGGCTGCAAGGACTGCTTTAAAAACAAGTCATTGCAAGGTAAACTGTGGCAATGTGCACTCTCTTTCTGTCACTCTCAATTCGGTTTGTCTTAAGAACCATCTTCTGTAACATATTTGGCTAGTTCTGCCTCTCTCTTTTTGTCACTTCCTACCCTTTTATGTTATTACAGGTAATAGGAGTCCAAAGGAATAGGGGGAGGGAGACAGAGAGAGCAGAGATAAGAAAGAGTGGAAAGGAAACAACATATGGGCAGAAAGTTAAGAGGTAATGTAATCTTGCAGGGGGGGAGTGTGGTAATACATCACCTGACACAGTTAATAAAAAGCCATCACGCATTGGCTTCAGACAGGGCAGAAAGGTTAACTGGTGTTTAAAAAAAAAGTATTCCGACAAGCAAATGTGCAGACCAATTTTCAGCATGCACAATTATACTCATGCTTTATATTTTTATTATTAAAATTATGTTCAAAATTATTCTAGAAATGCTGAAGATAGAGAGAAAAATATATTTTTATTTATTATCTTTTGAAATTTACCATATCCTTTTCCATGGACTCAGCACCTGTTGGAGGGGCCGAGGAGATCAGTAGTCAGCTGGGTTAGGCTCCAGACTTGATCTCATTATTAACAAGATAAAAGATGTTATGAAACTAAGATAAACTACTTCGTGGCAGTTTTGAACACAACTTTAATTTATACACAACATTGAAACCATATGCATATTTGTGAGTTAAGTGCACTTACAAGCTCACGTAAAAACAGTTCATGGGCAGTTCTGGCAGACTCACAATTACGCATAGTAGATACGATTTTTTTTTAAACATGTACATGTATGTGTTTCCAAATAGAAAAAAGATAGACACTATCACTTACATCCTAATGTCATCAGCCTGTACTGTGTGTTAACATTTGTAACACTTTTAGCATTGAGAATGCCACACTTGAATGTTTTTAGTGAAGCCTTGTATATTTCTTTATTTATTTTGGCATTGTGGTATGTAAACATTTCCGATTTTCCCCACTTTACTCCTCTATTTCTTTCCTCTATTTTAACAACATCCACTTTCCATCTTTCTTACTGTGCATGGTCCATACACATCTACTAGTTCTGTTGCCCCAGGGGTATCTACCCTCCTACATGGCTTCATCTCATCCCTCTCTCAAGCTCCATTTATTTATATCAATGAGCAAAAAGTCAACGTTTCATCTTCCTCCAGATAAACAGACTGCCAGTGGAAGAGGACAGAAGAAAGCGGAAGCAGCGCAGAGGAACATTCTCAATCCATAAATTTAACCGTAGCAACCAGTGGGAATATTATATAAATGCACTCTTGTAAAGGAGAGACAATCATTGTGTTCTGGTTGACTGGTGAATAGATTTTTACTCCAAACCCTCTTAAGGAATATTAATGTAATACTGGAGAATATATACTTTTTCTTTTTTCTCCATTTAAAAAACACGACGATACGCACCAGACAGGCTTCAAAACATGTAGAAAAAATGAAAAATTATTAGGGCCATGTGATAATCTACCCCACATGTGTCAAAGTGGCGGCCTGGGGGCCAAATCTGGCCCGCCGCATCATTTTGTGTGGCCCGGGAAAGTAAATCATGAGTGGTGACTTTCAGTTTTAGGATCAAATTAAAATGAAGAGTATAGATGTATATTAAATTTCCTGATTTTCCCCCTTTTAAATCAATAATTGTATTTTTTTAATATTTTTTTCTGTGTTTTTAGTTCAAAAGTCATTTCGTAAAATCTAAAAATATATAAAAATAAAATAAACATTGTTTTAGATCTATAAAAAAAATGAATATTCAGGGTTTTTAATTCAGTTCTTTTAATCCATTTATTAAAAAAAACATCTAAATATTATATCTAAAATGGTCCGGCCCACGTGAAATCAAGTTGACATTAAAGCGGCCCGCGAACCAACCCGAGTCTTACACCCCTGATCTACCCAAAAGGATATTTTTTTGTATTAAGAAGCAATGGTGGATATAAAGTATACATGCATTTCATGTTTTGTTTGAGTACAGTGAAGCAATATTAATGGAACCATTATATTATTATCCTTTTATTCACAACAACATTTGGCACATCTTTCATTAGAGTACGGTATGTATGAATATGCATTCCTTTTTGGCAAGGTTGATTATTTTAAGAAACTACATTAGTCAAGATGTTAGCACCTGTCAATGTTTAGCCTCTGAGGAAACTCAATTTGTCAGCTTTAATCATCTATACTACAAGTACTACTCACATTTATCACATTTCTATGCATTATCACCATAACAGTAGATCATGGGTGTGTGGCTAAATTGGATAACCTGTCAACGTCAGCCTCAAGGAGAATTGTCAAGGTACTCATTTGGCATATTTCACTGCAAAGATGGGGCCTTTTTTGCTGAGCTTGTAACTTTCAGAGGACCGTGGGAACTTAACCTAATCACCCCAAAAAATTATGGAAATTTTATTTATTATGGGAATTCATGTAAAGCGTCTGAAGACATATACAAAACTATTTCTTAAATGTTGTTCATACAACATATATATATATATAGCAATTACACAAAAGGCATTCAATTCAGTTTATTATGGGAAATGTCTAGATTATTGAATAGTATATTGTGATTTGCACATCAAAAGTACATATCAATTCATGAATCAATTAAAACAGATTTCCCCCACTATCGCTATGTAGATTTTCAGACCTCAAGGCTTTTGTGCATTATTCATATTTTATAAGAATAAGTCAGTCCCAGTGATGCTCGACATGTTGCTCCAATCGAATTTCCAACTGTGAATGTCTTTTATTTTTTATTTTTTGAGCTGAAAACCTGACACTGTGACATTTGATGGCTCTGGGGGAGGGAACAATATATATTTACCAGTACTATAAGGGCAAAGCACACGTTCATCCGTGCAGTAAAGTGATAATGAAATAACAGGCACTTCTCACAAGGTTACAGCGATAGACTCAGATGGAAGGTGGAATGGGCTGGAACACCTTCAGTATTTCCATTCAGCATTTAAGCGTTGTGGATATAGACACTGCCTGGCGTCAATAGCGTGTATCATAGAATTGGAATGAACACGACCAGAGCAAGTTAAGGGATTTTGATCTCATTAGCTTACTGCTGGGACTGTGATTAAATTTCCCCTGTCTGATAGAAAGGTACACTTAAAACAAAGCAAGATTAAACAAAAAACTAAACTAAACAAAAATATTCTAATTTTTAAACCATTTTTTCCCAGTCAAAACTATCCCACTTCACACAGATAAACAAAATAAAATAAAATAAGGTGATATGTATGCATAATGCGAGAATCCAGTAGTTTGCCATATAAATTATTAGACAGTATCTAATTAGTTGCAATTCAATTATAATTTCTATTATGTTTATTTCAGTCTGAAAACTGTCTCAAAACAGTCAGTCCCTTTTATAACACTAATACTAAGTCATTGCACAAATCACTCATTTTTTTAAATTGTCTATAGACTTCACTGAGTTAACATCATCTGTGTTCTCACTATCTCAAACTCACTCATTTTCGTTTTTTGTATAATTGATTCATTTTATCTTTTGAGAAGCCATCAAAGATTTATAAAAACACATCCCTGGATTTGACTGAAGATGGTACCAGTGCAAGTCTATGAACAAGGTACAAACTGTGTATTGTCCACACACAGGCTTGAATAACATCATCAAAATTCCTAAATGCATACAGTATAGTTTTGTGATGGCTACCAGCAAAAAAACTAAAAAGAAAAAACATCTTTGTTTTCTTATCATCATGCCCAAGGATGTTTGTATTCAATTTGTTGGAAGTAGAAAAACTGCATGGTTTATTACAAACTGAGGGCCTTTAAAGGCATCGCGGAAATTGAGACAGAATGCCATTATGCTCAGAATATAGTCCAAAAATTAGTGTCTGGCAATTTAGATCTAAAATTAAAGTGGAAATATTGTGGGCATTATACATTTTGTATAGAACTGCTGTAATAGGCTCTATGGGGTGTCTGTCCACTCATCAAGTGAGAAATTATATAGCTATTAATTTACTATGCATGCCTCCCACAGTCCAGAAAGATGTGCTGTACTGTATGTTAACGTCATTGACTCTCTATAGGTGTGACAATGTTTAAATAATTTATTTATAAATTGCATGTCATTTCCTGGGCTTGGCTTTGCCCCACTGCTGGGCCAGACAGATCTGATGTGTTGAAGCCTGCCAGTGCAACAGTTTAGAATTATCTGCAATTATAAAACTGTAAATCACAGCTGTGTGCGTCATTGCAAAATCACACAATATTGATAAATCAAGGGCTCTTTTGGAATACCAAATTAATCTAATGTTGTAGATGTTGACATTCCAAATAAATTCTGAAGTGAACAGCATGACTCCATGCATGACTCATCATAACACCATTAGATTTATCAATAAAGCTTCATTCATTCATTCATTTTTTTTCGAACCGCTTATCCTCGCAAGAGTTGCGGGGGTTACTGGAGCCTATCCCGGCTAACTAAAGTCACCAGGCGGGGAGCGCTCTGAATCGATGGTCACCTATCTCAGGGCACAAGCATTCACACTTACATCTAGGGTCAATTTACAGTGTTCAATCAGCCAAATCTATGTTTTTGGGAAGTGGGAGAAAACCAGAATACCCAGAGAAACCCCACACAAGCACAGAAAGAACCTGCAAATGCCATACAGTGGGGACCGTCTTGGGGTCGAACCCTCGACCCTAAAACTGTCAGGCCACCGCGCTAACCACTCTTCCACTTGGCCACCGCAATAAAGATATTTTCTTTTAATTTATATGTATATTATTTTGATTATATCGCAGTTGAGTGGATAGTCAGGTGGGCCAACAGCTTGGGTTTGCCCCAGATGGACGGTGTTTTTGCCAGGCGACCTTGCTCATCATGCAGTCTGAGGTTGTAGCTGAAATGAACCCTTAACTAATGTTTGATCAACCTTTCTCTCTTTGATCTACACCACTGTGTAACTCTTATGCTCTTTACCCCAAAGCACACACATTTGAAGCCCCTCGGCACAGAAAAAAAACACAGGCACACACTCGAATGTGCGCACCCCCAAACATGCTCACACACAATTTATACATATTGAGGAAAAGGTTGTCTCACCTTTCAGCAGATTTCTCTATCTCATTAATATGCCTCAGAACTAAAAGGCAAGAAGCGAAAATGTCTCATTTAAATTTGGAGCGACGATGAAAAAGATGTGGGGTTCCATTAATGTACGTATCTCTTATCATGATACACACAAAAGTACACACTCTCACACTCATGTGTACACACTTTTGCAGTTTTCCGTGCTAGGTTACATGAGCCAGTGATTAAAAGGGATGGTGGTGAATCGCAATCTAAGCACGTCCCTCCCAAACCTGACATTTCCACTTCCTGGTCTCGTCTAATCTAGTGTCTGCAACATTATATTAACTAGCCGGTGGAATATCTTATGGATCTTTTCCTCCTAAAATATTCCTTAAGAGAGAATGAGTTTTGACCCATATTTTTTTAATATCTTTAATATCAAATTAAGATTGTCTTGTTTTTTCCTATTCCATCTTGCTTGTTGCTTTATCAGATTGTAATACACACAGTAGTACCTGCTTTTCTCTGTACGTATATCTCCACTTTCGCAGAATTATTACTTCTTATCTGACTGCATTGTTTTTCAACTTGGATTTGTTTCAGTGTTATTAACTTGTAAAACAACCCCAACAAAACATGATAAAATAACCTGTCTAAAACTCATTTTAATGGCTCTTTATTTAAAGTCATTACAAAAGCAAGCAAAATCCAACAAGGGAATCTTGTGATGATGTAGTTTTGTTTTTAAAGATATTAGACATATTCAATGTATTTAGAAACAAATGATGGTCAAGACGAGTTGTCAGTGCGTCAGCCTCACAGTTCTGAGATTGAGGGTTCAATCCCAGATTCAGACCTTCCTGTGTGGAGTCTGCATGTTCTCTCATTCATTCATTCATTTTCTCAACTGCTTATTCTTTTTAGGGTGGCCGGGGGTGCTGGAGTCTATCCCAGCTAACGAGCTACTTGTTCCTACACCTCATTTTCTGAACCCCTTTATTCTCATTAGGGCCGCGGGGGGTGCTGGAGCCAATCCCAGCTGTCTCTGGGCCAAAGGCGGGGGACACCATGAATCGGTGACCAGCCAATCGCAGGGCACAAACATAAAGAAAACCATTCACGCTCACACTCATACCTAGGGGCAATTTAGAGTGTTCAACCAGAACTACCCTGCATGTGGGAGAAAACCAGCATACCTGGGGAAAACCCACACAATCTAAATTGCCATAAGGTATGAGTTTGGGCATGAATGGCTGTCAGTCTCTTTGTACCCTGCGATTGGCTGGCCACCGATTCAGGGTGTCCACCCCGCCCGGTAGTTAGCTGGGATAGGCTCCAGCACCCCTGCGACCCTTTTCAGTATAATCAATACACCACATTTACAAATAGTCATAATTAGATTAGAAAGACCGTCTATTTAGTTATTTGGAATGTTGAAGCCTTACTGCATTAATGTTAATTTGCTTCCTTGCCCCCATGTCTGCCATTGTCTTATGACCCCCTGGTTCCTCAATAAAGGCTGATGATAAGTCGAAGGCAGTAAGCGAAGGTTCTCTGTGTCCTGCAGCTTATGTGATTGTCTGTCCAAGTCTTCTAATGAGAAGCAATTATATTCCCCTTTTGTCAACTTGTTGCGAGATGCTAGCATGTAGTACTTATTTTTTTTGTCTATTTACAAAGAGGTGAATAAAAAAATCACTCCAATAAATCATTTGAAATAATTGGGCTAAGTCCAGTCTTATCTAGTTATGTATTTTTTATAAACAATTTTCTTTTATTTATTTTTTTACACAATTTAAATTAGGTCTTCACTTTTGGGTAGAAAACATGACTGAGCATAACCTGCTGATGAAGATGTGTACAATGTTTGCACCACAAAGAGCTTGACAACCAGAACAAAGACAATTTTGCATCCTGTTTCACGTCTGGTGTGAAAGCAAAACAGCATATTCAAGCAAGTGGAGGGATATACAACTACAAAGAATGAAAAAAATGTGGTGGCCTGAGCATCAAAGTAACTGTAACAGCCACAAAAAGTGATGACAGTTCATATTCAGACTGGTGTGACAAGTTTTAATCTTTTTTTCGATAGGAGGTATTCTTAGATCTATGCTATGCATGTAAATACTGCATATTTTACAGAAAACATCATAGCATGTCATGTAAAGGCATAAGAAAATTAAACATAAATATTTTAATAGTAGCCACCTGATGGTGGAGAGGTTCACTCGCCTGACTTTAGTGCGGACAGGCGCGGGCTCGAGCCTATCCCAGCTAACTACTACTGGCACCAGGCAGAGAACATCTTGATTTGGTGGAGTCATTCACAGGGCACAACGAAACAGACCGGCATTCGTGTTTACACTCATACCTAGGGGCGATCTAGAGTGTTCAACCAGCCTACCCTGCATGTTTTTGGGATTTCCCGGAAGTTATTCTAGAATAAAAGTTATCAAGCATTGCCTAGTACACACATATCAGCGTTGAATTTTTATAGTGGTTAAGCAAAAAAAACCCGAATGAAAATAAATGTTATTTAAGTTTGGCAGGAAATAATTTTGACAGCAGTGATGGCGTGTTGAAAATTGACAATGACTTCTCAAAGAGGACAGAAAATCACAAGCAAATTAGTACAGTGGTACCTCGACCTACGATCAGCGCTACCTGCGACATGCTCGTGGTACGACGAAAATTTCGATCAAATTATTCGCTCGCGATACGATTAAAATTTCGAGATGCGACCAAGCCAGGTGGCCATGACATTAGAGGCTGTTTATCATTGTAGCGCACTGTCTTTTTTGCTGCATCTCTTTTGTGTATAACAGATATATACGAGCACTGAATGATTTATTCAGACGAGTTTCTGCTACACATGGACCAGAAAACGCAAAGCGCGCATGCGCGGGCAAAAAGAGCAGGCTTCCTGGGTAATGAAGTATACTCGTGCACACAACACCGATAGCCAATGGCACCCTTTCTCAGAATAAAATGTCATTACCCACAATCAATACGTGGGTATAAGGTCAGCTGTTGCATTTCCTGTTATTCCTTCCTTAGCCTGTTAGCTCCCGCGATCGCTTATTCAAGACTACTTCTCGTTGGCAAGTGGTCGTGCGTTATCCTATTGTGAGGACATTTGTGCGCATCATTGTCGGAATATTTTGAAGGGAATACAACAGCAAATAGCCCATCGATAGCGAACGTGAGGGTGGAGGCGTGGCAAACAGCTAACCCGGCCAGAACGAAGGTTAAAAAAACAAAAAACAAAATTAGAATTCAGTTTTGTGTAAACTTACATTAAACGTATGTTTGAGTGTCTGTATGTATTAATCCAAGTTAATTAAATTTGTTTGTTCGTTTACGAGTGCGTTGTTGCCGTGGACAAAGTCCCCCCGAACACCCCCCCGCCCCCCTCCGTGTATGTCACTGTCTCTACCTGCCGCGAAATGCATCTAATTTTACTTCTATTAAACACATTTTATTACCATTAAACCACTAGTTATGTGTTACTTTGTTAATAGATGGCGAATTAGAAGAAATAAAACATTTTTTTCCAATCCAATATCCTGTTTTTGGTGTTTTTTTCAGAGGGTTGGAACGAATTAATTTGTTTTTAGTTCATTTCAATGGGAAACGTCCGCTCGAGTTACGAAAAGCTCGACATACGATCTCAGTCCCGGAACGGATTAAGATCGTATGTCGAGGTACCACTGTAATGAGAAAGTAAAGAAATACGTAAATGAGAAGGTGAGTAAGCAGCCGACTAATCAAGTGAGCAAATGAGCTACTAAGTGACTATGCATCTGACTGATTAAGCCACCAAGAACTTAAGCCTAAGCCTAAACGGTTGAGTTGTTTTATATGTTAATGTGGGAGAGGGAAAGAGAGAGAGGAAAGGTAGGGGTGAATATGGTGTGACAAGAATTAAGAAGGCAATCTATGGGAAAAAAGCGGAAGCAGGTTGTGGTAAGATGCTAGAGGCTGTTAAAGAGAGGGGGTATGGTGGGAAGTGGATGAATGTTGGGGAGTGAGGCTGGAGAGATGGAGAGAACGGGTGCGAGAGGGTGTGGAAGTGGTGGCAATCAGAGGGCAGTGATGGGTGGTCAAGCTGTGTTCGCGTTTGTGTGCGTGTGTGCAGTTGGGCATGTTTTTGAGCCCCTGTGGTCAGCACTGTGTCATTGCTACACACCCAGTTCTTTAGCAGGTAACACTTTGCACGTGTGTAAGTCGTGTTCCAAGGTGGCTAAATGGATTTTCAGACTGCTTTTCCTTCTTAATATTTGTTTCTTTCTTACCCCCTTTCCTGATTTGCTATTTAAAGCATTCATAAAATACATTCATTTTCCATACTGCTTATCCACACAAGGTTTGCGGGGGGTGCTAGAGCCTATCTCAGCTAACTACGGGCACCAGTAAGGGTACTGTGTCAAAACTGTCTGAACCCTTTCATCTATGCGGCTGTGTTAGCAGGGCTTTGCCAGGAATATGCATTTTTATTTATTCATTCGGTTAGTATTTGCTTGACTATTGTGTTGTAAATTTGTATGGTGTTTAAATCTATCAGTTTTTATGTGCTGTGCAAGCGTACATACAACTGATGACACAGTTGTCACAGCAATGGTTGTGCATGCAGGTGAGGGGTTAATATTTTTTGTTGGGTTTACAATAAATTGTGATTTGTGTATTTAAATGCTGTAATTTTAATAATCTGTACCCTGGAGATCTTAAAAGAAAAACTACATTTGTTCATAGGTAGACCAGATTGGACAATAAATAAAATGTTTCTACATTGTATAATGGGACATTTACATGAAGAGACATGCATCAGCCTGTATTAATCTTAATTTAAAAAACACTGGACTATAAAACAAAGCGCTAAAAGTTGAGAAAAATGTGGCGATTGATAGTCTGAAAATAATGCTACTTTTCTTTTACATGAAGGTCACTCATGCTCTGTGTTGTCTTCCTGTTTAATGTACAAGCATTATTATGCCACATTTCCTTTGCTATTAATTGATTTCTTGCCATGTTTTAAAATTAGAATGATCCACATTATCGTACATACAGTATGGATTACTTGTATTTTCTTCTTCACAGTTGCATTATGATTACATAAATGCGTAATGGTGAGGATTGATTTCATTGCTGTGGCAATACGGCTACAGAAAAGAGAAAATATAACTATCTTAAGAAGCTACTCAACCAGTGAAATCAATGAATTGGAAAATGTGTAAAAAGGATATAATGATTTGTGTTATTGTGAAAATAAACAGTTCAAACTTGTGATCCATGTTTATTTGTGTTTTTTAATTTTTTTTATTTTAATGCTCATTATAATAAATGCTTAAAGTATGCGTACCTGTGGAATGGGTAACCAAAGTTGTCTGTCTGATTGAAGCTTCCCTTTCCCCTTTGTAGTTCTCTTTTAGCTCACAGTGTTTTAACTGGTAAAGCTTTGAAATCACCTCTAATCATCACTCTTACTGCTTCTATGGGCTTGGGAAGTAGGAAAAAAGGTTAGGAGAAAATAGCATGAATTCCAACCTGTGCCAATTCCTATTTCCTTTTTGCCACAGGCCTGCATTGATTACTTCACCCTGCTTTACAGTTCCTGACTTCTTCTATTTCTTACTTTTCTCAAACCATATTCAAGGGGTGACTTCCCTGTGAGATTGGGTTCTGAGACAGGAAATGCCATCTTGTCACGGACCATCGGATTCCACTGAAATAAGTCACTTTCTACGTGTCTCTGTGTTAACAAATATGGTGGATTTATCAAATCACAATGGTCAACATACACATAAACAGACACACTTCAACATTTTTCCATTAGAATCTGTATTATCCATTTAACCTGTGATATTTGATTATTAAATGCTAACATATATGGGATATCTCACAGCCTTTAGACACAACACACACAAACTCAAGATAGACTAATTTATATTCAAGTCTTATTTTGGTTATGGTTGTGAATAAATTCTTGCATGGTCTCAGAGGAGTGTGAAAGTTTTTGTTTCTTCCTTTCGTCTGCCATCACCGGAATCCAATCCTTATTTTCATTCAGCCACTCCTCTTTTGCATTGGATCTAAACTCAGTGGATGTGATCAAAAAGACATGGTAAAAATGGAAGAGACTAGTCACCTCGACCTTTCTCAGATCTACCTATATAAGGTATAAATAAGAGAAATTTGGGGATGTATGGACACGTGTCTTGCATACGGAAAGAAAAACATTAAAGAACTCTCAGATCTTCAATTGGAATTGTTATGCGTTTTGTGACCAACAGGTGGCAAAAATACTCCATGTTTTCACTGGGGCTGGATCTGTCCTTGGTGCTGAATGTTAATCTGCCTAATCTGTTGTTCCAAAATTGAAGCAAGTGAAACGAGAGGAGAGGATGCAGGAGATTTGGACTATGAAAGCAAAAATAAACAAATGAAATGAAAAAAAAACTGATTTGATCTCAGTACAAAAACAAATTTATTTCTCTGGGGGTAATGGATATAAACTAAATTAAAGGACAAATCGAGAATGTACAGAAAAGAACCCAAAGTACAAAACTGGAATGAGGAATACACATAAAATATCATGGTAAAATTACATTTAGGGCAGAATTATGACACAAGCCATAACAATAATCACACTAGGAAATGATTTCCTATGGGCTTGCAGAGTAAAAGCGCTGGATGAAATATAGTGGTATTTTTTATGAGACGAGAAACGTTGAGCAGAGTAAAAAAGCACATGACTATATATTTAGCTGTTTATGTGTTTCACAGTGGCTGTGGTGTTTTTAGGTGTTTGATGGACATGAAGGGATCTATTTACATTAACAGACCAGGCAGAAACGCTAGTGCAACCCAATTTTCTTGCACTCGCAAGGCTCACTGAACCTGTTTTTTCGCTAGATGATCCAGTGTATCAGGTCTAATATCATTGAATGTACTTTATGTAGAATGACAGTTGGTTGGCAAAAGGTTGGATGACTGCTAAGCTTTTTGTGACCACTTTTAAATAATTGTGCAGGTTGTCGTTAAAGCCTGGGTGTATGTTTTGTGCATAAAAAAACTGTGGACAGAACCAATGTTCCCTCTAATTTTTCGTTGGTCTGGGCAGAAAGACAGCCTCCCTGAGCGCACTGAGTACCAGTGTGAGCGACATCATTGGTACTCGGATGATTCGCCTAAAGACGTTTCGCCGACGGACGTTTGACAGACGGGCAGGTCGCCGAATGGACGTTCCGTCGAACGTTCATTCGGCCGAACGGAGGTTTCGCCGAAACGGGATTCGCGCGCTCGCCCCGCCCCCGGATCGTGTGTACAAGTTTTTCAACCTCGGCCCGCGGGCCATATATGGCCCGTTAGGATTTTTAATCCGGCCCGCCGCCGGCGTTGTCCAAATTATAGTAAAAATCAATGTTAGTCTACCATCAATGGCAGCCCGGGAATAAGCACTCTTGGGCGGGCATGGCAGCCCGGGAATAAGCACTCTTGGGCGGGCAGATGTAGCAGAACCGAGCCGTAAAATGACAGCAATCGGGTCAAATCCATCCTAAAACAGCATTTAATGATTAAATTCAAATACTGGAGCTCTTTGGACATTAGAACCGAGCCCAGGGAAGTGAATTCCTCGGTAAAATGTCGCGATGATGTCGCGATGGAGGCAAAAAACGTCTATATACGTCCATTGGCCAAACGGCTCAAAATGCTCTCAAATTCGGTCAAATCCAGCCGAAAACAGTGTTTAATGATTACATACAAATACTGGAGCTCTTTGGACATTAGAACCAAGCCCAGGGAAGTGAATTCCTTGGTAAAATGTTGCGATGATGTCGTGATGGAGGCAAAAAACGTCCATATACGTCCATTCGCCAAACGGCTCAAAATGCTCTCAAATTCGGTCAAATCCAGCTGAAAACAACGTTTAATGATTAAATACAAATACTAGTATTTGTATTTAATCATTAAACTAACAAATACTAGTATTTGTATTTAATCATTAAACGCTATTTGAACGAATGTTCATTCGGCGACCTGTCCGTCTGTCAAACGTCCGTCGGCAAAATGTCTTTAGGCGAATCATCCGGTCACGACATCATCATTGCTCACTATGGGCACACCAGTATCACACCTGCCACAAGCAGGTGCATGTCAATGTTCCCTCTAATTTTTCATGTAAAACATGCTGTAAAACACGAAAAACATAAGAGTGGACAGAGCTACTGCCACTGGCTGCCGCTTAAACGGCGCCATCATGGGGAAAGGGGTAAAAAAATAAAATAAAAAAATGGGATTTTATTTACTGCGCGCCATATGATTGCTGCTGCGCAGAGAAGACGAGAGTAGTGCGCAATTGTGCACGCGCGCAGCTTAGAGGGAACATTGGACAGAACAGGTTTTCTGGGGTGGGTGTAGATGTAAAAGCAACAAATGGGAAGACACGACAGAAAACACCTTAACACATCTACCTGGAGCCATCCCCTTCTCCACAGCCTCACATTCACCTGGGATGGCAACAACACACCCATGAATCCCACTGCCAAGAGAGGATGCCTACTTGGAGGGTGCAACATTTTGCCACGACACACTGGCATAAAACGGCCCCAACTGGATTTCGTTTTTAAAATTTTCTCTGCTGGCCAGTATCAGGGGTATTGGTTTTGTCCTCCTCTGCACTGAGATGTTTTCATGGAAGAGTTGAAAGTGCAAGAGGAAAGGAGAGGTTCAGAATTGATTGGTGTTGAGTGAAATCAACACTTTTAATACAGTATTGGATTGGTATGAGATGCTTCTTATGAGAACAGCATCGCTTTGTCTTTCTCACCGCATCTCCGTCGCGTAAAGATATCTCCAGCATCGGCCGTATAGTTTGCATTTTTCACATGTTTTTGCATTAATCAGTGTAGAGAGAAAAAAACAATGTGCCCAAAGCAAGCCGAGTCAATGAAGGATAGTGAGAAGAAAAAGCGTATGATGACAATCAATATTAAGCATGGAATAATAGAAAAACATGAGTGAGAGTGGTGTGCGTGTGACTGAGCTGCCTCGCCAACGTAAGATTAAAACTTATTTTTAAGTGTGTTTTTAGTAATCTAAGTTCATTTAAGTAAAATTTAAAGTTTATGTGTTATGTTCCATACAGTACTGTACATAATAATTTCACATTTCATTGCAGATCATAACCACTAAATAGGCATTTGTTACTTTTTGGGCATAGTTGGTGAATTAGAACAATTGAAAACATGTTTTTCCAATGTAATATACTATTTTTAGTTGTTGTTTTCAGAGAATGGAAATGGAAATGGAAATTCTTATCTCATCTCATTTTCTGAATCGCTTCATCATCATTAGGGTCGTGTGGGGTGCTGGAGCCTACCTCATCTGACTCCGGGCAAGAGGTTGGGGACATTCTGAATCAGTGAGCAGCTGATCGCAGGGCACAAGGGGACAGACAACCATGCACTCTCACCCCCAAATCTAGGGGCAATTTAGAATGTCCAATCAGCCTACCATGCATGTTTTTAGAATGTGGGAGGAAACTGGAGTACCCGGAGGAAACCCACGCAGGCCCGGGGAGAACATGTAAACTCCACACAGATGGACATGACCTGGATTTGAACCCAGGACCCCAGAGCCATAAGGCCAACACGCTAACCACCGGGCCGGCGGATTAATTTGTATTTAGGTATTTGTTTTTTGTTATACAAAGCTCGGTCCCGGAATGCATTAAGCTAGTATCTTAAGGTATTACTGTAAAATCTCATTATACTTGTATAATGACAATAAAAGCATTCAATTCAATTCAATTCATTTCAATACATGACAAAGATAACAGGATCAATTCCTTTCACAAGATTATTACTTTCCAGCCACTCCTTTGAGCCCATTTGCTTTTCCATATCATATTTGCATGTTTAACCAACACGCACGCAGATTGGTCAGAAAAAGAAACTAGAAATCTAAAGCTTTTAACAGATAAAAAAAAGTTTAACATCATAAACATTTGTGACAATATTTGTACATGATACTATTGGTACACGCGTCATAAAAGCTAGTGGAGGAGAGTTTTTGCAAAGCGGTCAACAAACAGTGCAATGCGGCCTGGATTTATAGTTTATAGTCACCACACATCTAGGTTTGGGATGATGTGCCAGGTTTATTGATTGAATATGCAGGAAGGCCTTGATAGGCTGAGAATCATTTATGAATTGAATTAAAAAGTCTCACGTGCACACCTCCTCACTCTCCTACCAGGATTTACGATCACTGCATCATCAACTGAATATAAAAGACATGCCCAAGGAGCTGGTTTCAAACCTTTATCATTCATAGTACAAAATTATTTCATGAACGTTAGAAAATAAAGCCAGGCTTTCTGTCTTTTAAACAGCTATTTACGTTCTAAGACAACTGAGGAGACAGTCCATTTGCTTGACAGGCTGTGTGACAGGCAGCCTGGATTTTAATTGGCATTCAGTGGTGTGAATGGTGTATATTGTGGTATCTTGCTAGTTTACTTTGTATAGTAAGCAAGCTCATAACTGAATTTACTGATGCATATACATATCAATTCAATTCACGTTTCGACTAAAGCCTTACTTCTCTCTCTCTCTCTCTCTCTCTCTCTCTCTCTCTCTCCCTCTCTCCCTCCCTCCCTCCCTCCCTCCCTCCTTCCCTCCCTCTCTCCCTCTCTCTCTCTCTCTCCCACCCTCCCTCTACCTCTATCTCTCTCTCCCTCTATCTCTCTCTCCCTCTCTCTCCCTCACCCTCCCTCCCTCCCTCTTCTCTCTCTCTCTCTCTCTTTCTCTCTCTCTCTCTCTCTCTCTCTCTCTCTCTCTCTCTCTCTCTTTATTTTGTTGTAAATAATCAATTAATGTGCAACTAGAGGGTGAAGATTTTGTGTAATACTCATTTACCTTTCAAGTTCTCTAATGCCAAACCCATCAAAGCATTTACAGGTCATGCGTTTAGCTATTTTGTGATTGATGAAAATAGCCCCACATGGTTGAAAAAATTAAACAGCTGCAGCTGAAAATAAAAGGGAAAAAAGCTAGTAAAACAGGGATGGGCACACTATTCCACAATGGGCTATAGTGGGTGCAGGTGTTCATTCCAACCTTTCAGAGAAAACCTTTCCACCAAGCTGGTATTATAGAAGTGCAATCATTGCAGTCAGGTGCTTCTTGTTTCAGCACAAACCCCGTTGGATAGACTCTCTGTGTTGGATAGGTTAGAACAAAAACCTGCCCTCGAGGACCGGTTTGCTAATCCCTGTCGTAAAAGATGAACAATTGAGCAACTGCATGCAAGCCGATGGTGGATTTAGTTGGCTCTTTCAAGGGATACATTGACCTTCTTGGAGTAAATTTCCTTGCTGGACAATGACACATTGAGCATGTTTTACAGTAAGAGGAGCTTGTAGACGCAATGGCAATATGACAGTCAAGGCAGATGAGGCTGGGCCACTCACTGGTCCCGCTTATGGGATTTGATCTATATATAGTAGGTGTTGGAAGGCGACGGACGACAGGGCATGGCAAATTTAGTTTTAATGGTTGAAGTTAACTTAAAATAAATATAAAAAAAATCAGACTTAGGCTTGTCATCATCATTGACTAGACAAAAGCCTAATTGTCATCATACCCAGCTGCGTATGACGAAATTGAAAGTGCTTCTCCACAAAGTGCGCTTTTCCCAGGCAAGAGCCCAACCAAGTGATAGTTTCAGACTTGCTGGCACTCTGCCGTGATGGATACATCGCATCACCTCCCGAGCGCAACCAAATCCCGGCGACTGCGAAAAGGTTTGCCTCACCGATGTCAACAAAGAATAAAATGGATCACTTACCTCCCACTGTCTGCTTACTTTGCTTACTTACCTTCAGTCAGCCAGCAGGAGGCAAAAGTTGCGAGATACAGTTTAAAAAAAACAAAACAGGACAAAAAATGATTGAAACCCGAAGTAAAGATACAAATTAATAAAAAGCAATTCATACATTGCATAATTGGCGGCTCGGGGGCGAGTCTTTACCGCGTCGGCCTCACAGTTTCAGTGTTGAGGATTCGATCCCATTTGGGCCATCACTGTGTGGAGCCACTGCTTATGTTATGTTATGTTATGTACTAATGATGAACTGCTTTAAATGCGGGGCGGCCTGGTGGTGGGTCGTTAGCGCATCAGCAGCTCACTCCTGAGATCCCCTGTGGGGAATTGCCATGTTCCCCTGGGCTTACGTGGGTTTTCTCCAGGTGCTCGGATTTCCTCCCACATCCCAAAACCATCCATGGTAGCCTGGTTGAACACTATAAATTGCCCCCAGGTATGAATGTGAGCATGAATAGTTCTCTGTATTCTTGTGCCTTGAGAGGGTATGGCCATCTTTATTATTGATTCATGTGAACATGCAAGCAAAACAGGTAAGGATTCAAGTGAGGGATCCAGTGCGTTATGTATTCACAGTAAAGGTATGGGCTAAGTGTGTGGGTGGGTGGATTGTTGGTGTGTGAGTGTTTGACTTCATTCGAGTAGTGTCTCCAGCACCTGTCAATCACTGCCTGTCGCCTTTGAATGTGCACAGTGGGAGATGATGACGGCCTATTAGTTTGGATTGCCAAGGGGAGGCATGCGGGATGGATCAATGTTTCAAACAAACACGCATATTACGTTTGATAAGAGAAAGTTGCTATTTTTGTATTACATCAGATATTCATTACCCAGCAGTGTGCACAAATACCAACTTAGACCAAGGCAGACACAAAGACACAGATATGTATCCATGTATGCAAGAACGCAGGCCAGGTTTTGGATTTGTTTTATCACAGTGATGCGCCAGTGCGCTAAAAAGAATTCTCAGGTCCTTATCATTGAAGGAAGCGAAGAGAACCATTTGATCCAGTAGAGAAAGCCAACCAGCTGATGAAAGCACAAGAGCATGCTTGAGAGAGAAGAGAAACATCGTGGGAAGAAAGTGAGGAAAAAAACGTCGGCCCCTATTGCAGTGTGTGAGCATTTATGTGCATGGGTTAGAGGGCTGGCTGTCTTGGAGACAAAGTGCTTGGACTGCACACACAGAGTGGTCTGGCTTGGCCTGCTGACCTTAGAGTGCTAGTAATTGGCACTTAGTATTAAACAGCACCCTTCTCCCTTCTGGAATAAAAAAATTCTAATGGAGAATAGGAAGAGCTAAAGAAGTAAAAAAAAAGCAGAGAGCGGTGAACGTGCATAGAAAATTGTAAATTCGTCCAAATGATCTGTTAGAAAAGCATAACCCATTAAAAAAATCAGATCAAAATTCATTTTTTTAATAAAACATTCATGGGAAAAAAGGTTAGAAGAAATTCAATGCTCAGGCGCTCCGCTGGGTACATTTGGACTGGTCTTTTAGATAATCCGAAAGTGCTTTACTAGGACTAATTAATTACGTTCAACTTTCAATTCAGACCTATAATTGTTAAAGTGTTTCAGAGTCAAGATTGTTTTTTGAATAAGGGTCAAGTAACAGTTGCCTTAAATGCTGCAGCTACAGTACCATAAAAGAAGCATAGTTTAATAATATATTTATGCAGACATATTCAAAGAGCTGTTTTAAATTTTACTGTCTATCTTAAATATTATCAAATTATAATTTTTATAGTTTTGTACTTGCAGAATTCAAGAGGTGTTATTCGACCCTTATTCAAAAGATTCAATCATCATCCCTGAAATGCTTAACAATAATAGGCCTGAATCGAAATTCCAATCTGTAATTAAAATTCTTGATATTTTAAATACATCTGAATGATGACAAAGCCATGAGCAATTTGCTACTACTTATTCAATCTACATTTGGAGAAAATCACTCTATTCTGTCTTTCTCAGTAGACACTGTGTATCTTTCTTTGTATAACTCATTTTGGTCAATCATTCATAAATGTTAAAGGCAAGCGGAAAGAAGCTGATGAAATATCTGTTGACCATCAGCTTTGCAAAATGTAGGTAGATCAGTCTAAATGAAATGTCCCTGTCCTTGCAGCATGTAAAGCTGCAATAATTCTGTTTCCTCGTATTTTTAAATGGAGCTGAACAAAGTACACAACCTGCTAGCCTACATGGAATGGACTATTCAGCCGTAGCCCTTACATTGTCATGTTTATGTGAGGTCAATTAGATATGCGAACTGAATACATGTATATCAATTCAGGAGAGAAGAAAAACATGGTGAAACGAGGGATTTAAAGGGTAATTAAATTTTAAAATGAAGAGGAAAAGACTTTAGCACTTGGATCCCAGCAGGAAGTAATGCGCCTTAGGAGGCAGTTTTATGAATAAGGGGCTTCCACTGTGAAGCAGACATCCCTTGGAGCCCAAACACTTGCGATGATGAAGTTGCATAGAACTCAAGGAAACAATGCTTTGTGAAAGAAATTTTCAATTTACACAGGAGTTGGTGGTGGTAGGGTACCTGCAGTTTATTTAGTGAACTGTCACAGGTGGAATGTTTCCTTAATGATGATCGAAAGAAAATATCCATTTGAAAAATAAAACAATTTATACTGAACAGCCAAACCATGACGCCATTACACCCAGTGCCCATACAGATCATTTTTATTCATTCATCTTCCATACGGCCCATCCTCGAAAGGGTTGCTGAAGACTAACCCAGCTGTCTTCAGGTAAAAGGGAGACTACACCCGAGACTGGTCGCTAGTCAGTCGAAGGGCACAAAGAGAGACAGACGAAGACACACTCTCATAATCACACTGCCACCGAGTGAAAATCGAACCTGTGACCACCCGCACCAAAGTTGGATGGAAGAACCACTGTACCATGAGGTGGCCCATACAGATCATATATTAGTTATATTTAACCAGGAAAGAAGATTTAGTGATCATAGAGAAACAAATCAATCAAAATTGTAAATCAAAGCTCAGGTCTTATTAGATTTGAAGAAAGAAAAATCACTTCTTTTGCTTTTCTGCCAAAATTAAACAATGGATTCAAGGTACGCCATGAAACAAAACCGAAACGCTACACAAGTGAACTGAACCAAACAACCCAAAGTCTCACGGTCCATGTTAATGTAATGTTAAGCTTCTAGACAGTTACTTCTATTATTAAATTCTTTATACGTGAACTATGACTGAGCAGACATTCATACAATGGATGTACTATGTTAATTTAAACATTTAACTTTCTAAGAATATTTAATATATTAAGGTGGACTATTGAGTTGACATACACTGCAAAATTTTCTAAAGAAATTTGCCAACTTAGACTTTTGCACATGGAAAAACAAAACAAAACTGATTCCCAAGGTGTATAAAGATTTAATGGTTAGCGCCTAAAGAACAGGAAGAATATGTTCCAGCAGCAGTCCAAGAATGCCCTTCCTGTTGAGTCTCACATCAAAGTGCACTTTGTTCCTTCATTAAAAACCCTAATGATGCTGCTGTAGCAAAAAATGTGACATCTTAATTGGTGCATGCCGGAGACACGTTGAACATTTTCCTTTATTCTGCCTATGGATAGAAAGCATACGAAAATACCTAATTCTTCATTCAACTGCCTTGTGAACTTCACAAGAAATCTCATAGCTTTGTCATACCTTTAACTATTCATTTAAGTAGATGGGCCAAAAAAGCGTGTCGGCCTGAAGGTAGTGGTGACGGTTTGTTTTATAACCAATCAGATTGCCTGTGGTTAGTTCACATTGTACCCTGCCCCCGACCAATATCTAGGCTACAACACCGCCGTGAGCTTCATGTGGATAAGTGGTACGGCAGATTAATGAATGAATGTGGCCAGACACATTTAAACTCAACATGTTTTGGTTCCTCCATTGATCAAGTGCCGATACCAAAACCGTTTTCTACTGTGAAAAATTCTTGAGGGGGAAAATAAAAATCGGTCAATATGCTCTCTCCTTTATGGTCACACTTCCATTTACTCTCAGCTGGAAGTTGCTAAAATTGTGTTTCTAGTTGGCTGTCAGTGAAAAATCTGACATTTTACCCACCCGAACCTAGATGTTTGTTTGCTACTGAGTTTGTTTGGGTTGTATTCCCTGCTGTGTGGAAAAAGTGTGACACTGCACAGCTCTGTGATAACTGCCTTGTTTTTCATAGCAATTGGAAGAAAGCCAGAGCAGCTGTTCAAACTCCTACTGTTTGAAACACAGACAATAGTAAAGTTTCAAATAAATATGTCGTATAAACAAGATTCATGACATCATATTTACATTGGACCCTAGGCGGATATCATACAACCTTTTTGCCAGAGCTGCTCTTGCAGTTTTAGTTCTTAAAAAATGTTATCTAAAACAACAAATAAGAAAGACTTAAAAGCTAAATGCCTAAAAAGTATGTTGTACAAGAAAATATTGTTAATGTTCACCCATAAATTCAATAGATTTTTTCCCAAATAGGATCACTGCAACATTCGTCTCAGCCAAGTTAGAGTTATTCTTTTCCAACCTGTTGACACAATGCACCAATACTCAACTGAAGAACTTTCACCAACTTCAACCTTGTGTTGCTCTGCGTCTATATTTGACAGGTGGTACACAATTATGTTCCTTTTCCACAATCGCTTTGTTGCAAGGGATCTTGGAACAAATGTATACCCAGTAGATGTTCAGCTGACTGTCTTGCACCAATGAAAGAAACACTTGACATAAGTTACCAATAAAATAAGACAGCTCATGTTGGAAGTTGTGTTATGTGTGCTGGGGGGTGGTGCAGATGAGAACAATGTACGGATCAAATGTCACAACATTTTGTTCAAATAACGTAGATCTCTGTCTGCCTGTTTGTACGTCTGGACCCAAGTGCAGGGAGGCAAAGGTTGTGCAATAATAGGTAAAGCAGAATAGAGGCAGACATAGGACGTGGACAACGGCGCAACAAGAACTGAATGGAAGCGGAGAGAATAAATACACAGACATAGAATAACAAGACGAGATACACCTGGTGAGCACAAAGCGTAGAGAAAGAATGAAGCCGCATAACCAAGAATGAATCTAAACTGACACACACTAAACAATCAAGAACCATGACAAGCTCATTGCTTTCAAGCGCCGGATCCTGCCTTGACGGTGGCGACCTTGACGGTGGTGACCTTGACGGTGGTGACCTTGACGGTGGCGACCTTAACGGTGGTGGAATTGATGGCGGGGGCTCTGGCAGTGGGGACCTTGGCGGCAGGGGCCCTGATGGTGGCTACTCTGACGACGGGGGCCCTGATCGATTCCTCGTGGGCCAGCCAGGATGGCCACCTGACGAGCCAGCTTGCCGCATTCCCTTTGGCTGCCTTATCTCTGCACTTGGGTCCAACTTCGCTCCACCACCGAGCGCTAATAACAGACAGAGACATTTTAATACCTAAACACTATTATAGCTATTATAGATTTTTCATTTCTTTTAGACTTTGTCTTTGCTACTCAACCACACCCATTTTACTCATGGAAACAGTACAGTATAGAATAGGGGTGGGGAACCTATGGCTCGTGAGCCATATATAGCTAAATGGGTTCATATGGCTCTTCCGCTAACCTGTGAGCTAAAATTTGGAAATCACTGCTAAGAGAGCGGAGTCCCGAACGCACCAAAAGGAGCTTACCAAAAGGTGGCTTACCACTGTGGTGCCAACACTCCCTTTCGCGCTGCTTTAATCCTATATATATGTATATATTTTCCATTACACTCTCTTGTGCATGCATAATTGTCATCAATATTCATTGATTAGCAACAGTTTAACAATGTTATCAAAATAATTCATAGACTTATTGTACGACCCTTGTGAGGATAAGCAGAATGTGAATGAAAACACGAATAAAAAAAAGACATCTAATGACAAATGTGTTTGAAAAGTTGCATTTTCATATTCATTTTAGGGAAAAAACAAGTAATTTGGCAGAAATCAGCATTCTTATTGATTATTCAACACGGAATAATCTTGTAGAATAAACAATTATCTTAACTAGATAGTATAAAGAGCATAGTTACAACTTTAAGTGCTGCAATTAAAGCGTAATACAGAGTATTGCAGAGTCAGTTAGCTGTGAAAAAAGAGTTGCATGTATTTTTCCCAGTAGGAGCAGACAGGAGAAGACAGAGAGCTTTCAATTTGATTGTTACTTGCACGTGATGACCATAATATAGTACATCCACGCTGTTATTCTACTGAATTGTATAGTGTCTTAAAACTTTTGACAACGGTTATAAGCAAACTAAAGAGAAATTATAGGGCACGCTTTTAAATGTTTTTTGTGGGATTATTGTAACAGCAGACTTATTATTATTGCATTTAGGGTAGCATTATAAAATCAGAACATATATTGGTGTTCAATCGCAGCTTTAACTTTTATAGACGAATTGAATACTAGGTCTTCATGCTTTACTAAAGACTAGCCATATGAGCATCATTTTGATTGCTGTTTTATGTAGTAATTTAATAAATGTATCCTTCCTGATTTAATAAGGGAATGCATGGCTGTTGTGGAAATTTTGTTTTTAGGCATATCAGAATATCAGACTAAGGCATTTTTAGCCCTCTGCTGTCACATAGAGAACTATCCACACACACAACGACACCTACTGATAATTTGGAGTCCTCAATTAACTTGGGATGCATGTTTTGGGGATTTTAGATCCTGGAGGTTAGTGATTATATAATATTTACAGGGTTCCAGGCTTGTTTGTTATACAACAGCCATAGTAGCCCAACAAAGTTTCTTGGGAGGAGGGTGAGAGAAGGCAGAACAAGAGAGGCAGAGAGTGCAAGAGATAAAAAATCAGTTAAAGTATACATAAAACAAACACCCATTTTACAGTGCCATTACAGCAATTACCTTTTGCAATGATGCATGAACTGCGTATGGTGCTCTGTTGTGCAAAAATGTGTTTTTATATTTTAATAAATAAGTGTTTTGCTCTCAGGGTCTGTTAAACAAATCTGAATACATCGATATGAGAAGATATTACAAAGGTATGAGGAGGAGTGTGAATGGTTGTCCGTCTCATTGTGCCCTGCAAAATGGCTGGCCACTGATTCAGGATGTTCCCCACCTGGTGCACACGAGTTACGTGGGATAGGCTCCAGCACCACCTTCACCCTTGTGAGGATAAGCGGTTTGGAAATTGAATGAATATTGCATTCACTAACGACAGGCATTCTGGCTGGGTGGTGCAGTGGTAGAGCAGGTCACTCAGATTGGAGGTTAAGGAGAACAATCCAACTCATTTCCCATAAAATAAAAACAATCTATTTGGTACTCTATAGAGCCCTATTTTTTTCACATTTTTACATGCTATTTAAAACACAGACAGCATAATTCACATATATCTATATGTGTGTTGCTATCCCAGCCAACTATGGGCAACAGGAGAGGGGCACCCTGAATTGGCGGCCTCCCAAATGCAGAGCACAAGACAACCATTCAACCTCACACTCATACCCAAGGGAACGTTAGTGTCCAGCCAGCCTACCATGCATGTTATTTGGATGTGGGGTGAAAGCAAAGTACCTGCCAAAAACCCACACAAGCCCTGGGAAAACCAGATACACAAGGTCCCAAGGTTTGAACTCTCGATCTCAGAACTATGAGGCTGATGCCTTGAAATGAGGTCTTGAAAATCAGCTACAATGAAAAGAAAAGAGACACACACACAATAGTTTATTGTATATTCTTGAATAACTATAATCTAAACTCCCATTGAAAGATAGTGTGTTTCAAAAAGATAGCAGTGACAGGAATTGTCTGGAAATTTAAATATTTCTTTGGAAACAACAAACACCTTTTTAAGTTCTAGGCTTTCTGTGGTGGCATGGGACCTAATCACTCAGTTTGGGCGGATCTTTGAAGGAGAGCTAAGGGAAGCAAAAGATGACTCCTGAAAATAAATATTTCTCCGGAGATGCACGTTGTTTTTATCATTGTTTCTTTTTTGGAAGAGTGGCTTAACAACACACAGAAAAAATAATATGCTCGCAATCAAAGGGACTTGATAGCTTAGTTGGAAGTAATGGGTGTCTCGTACCAAGGACAGCAGGTAATTTTCTAAATTTGGCCTAGAATAGAGTGCTACTTTATGTCACCCTTTACTTTTGTCGGAATAAATAACGGATACAGGAAATGTTTTTTAATGTTTTGGGAGGTTTTGTAACTTGCTTCTTGTAATCTTGTTTTTCTATATGGGAACATTAATTTGTACATCAAAGGGTTTTGTAACCTGAAGGTTTTGTATGTATAAGCATTCGTAAGTAGAGGTACCACTGTATATAATTTGATTTGGAAAAGGCTTATGGAATGATGATGACTGATATTTTTCCACCTTGTGGCCTATCTAAAAATTCAACTGCTGTAGAGTGTGCTCAATTTTCTGTATGCAACAGATTGTTTAATTGTTTTTAATTTGTAGTTTGTTAGCCTCTATCTTTTCTGATAGATATCAAACATTGGTAGGATAATGCAGCTTGAGTCTCGAATTTGAACCACTTATCTGGTAGCCCCAAAGGGAAGGGGGGGGGTTATACGATTCAATCCTGGCAGCAGTACTGCTACAGCTCACTTATTTGCTCAGGCAAACCAGTCCAGAGAAAAAGAGAGAGAAAAAATTATTGATACTGACAGTCAACACATTCAGAACATTGTTTTGCACCCATAACCCTACATCAAAGTTTTCCAACTTCCTCAAATATAACATAAATCATCAACCTCATAGATTTATTTACCCACTGAAAAATATGTAAAGTCATCAATCATTTTTACCATTGTCCATTTTTGGGACCACTTTTTAAATATCAACTGCAGCAGTTTCTTCAGTGGCTATTGTACAAATTTGTAAACAAACATACCAAAAAAGTCCCATGTAAGCCCACATTCTATGGATTTGGGAGACAGCCATATGAGTTACATTTTGTGATTGGAAAGATGTCTCTATTTTTTCAAGATACAGTAATAGCTAAACACCTTAAAGATACATTTTAATTTGTATTCAGCAAAAGAGAATTTAACCAAACTTATTGTGAAATATTATCATGTAAAATATTAAATATGACATCTGTAACCTACAGGAACATGTCTACCTGTCTATATTTAGATTCGAGGTTAGTCATAATCATGTTGTGTGGATATGAGATTGCCAAGGTTTCTCAATTATAGATTCTCCCCCTGCCTTTCATTTGTAACGCACATATTTTCCTCTTTTTTCACCTCAGCTTTTTCACGCAGATTATGCTCAATCTGTCGCTTCATAGCAGTGAGTACGGAATCACACATAAAGCTTTGAACATGAAAGGCTTCGCAGAAAAACAACAACAAGGATAACAGATCACTGGATGGGTGCAAGCGCATCTCTTCATCCTAGCACTTATAAGGGAATCCTCCCACAAATGTGTATGCACTTTTAAAATTAAGCCTCGATTTGTACTCGAGTAGTGTTTGTGTTATGATACTTATGGTTTTCACCTGTACGATTCATGTTTTGTGCACACATCAACAACTTTTACTGTTGCTATCTTTTAGATCAAAGTACAAGTATCATATTTTCACACCTATTGGCCGCACTGAAAAGTCTAACGTTTTCTCTAAAATAGATGGGGCGCCAAATCAGTTGGTGCGTAGTGTCTATGAAAAGGGAATATATAGATTAAGTATGCATTTTGCAAAACAATATCGGTTTGACCCCCGAAAATGGCACTTGCAAAGAGACATGCTAACGAGACACAGTTTAAAGTGGAAGCTATTTGAGGAACATGGAAATCGAGCTGCAGCGAGACATCTCAACATAAATGAGTCCATGGTTTGTGGCAAATGAAGGAAGCTGGAAAATCAGCTTCAACAAGTTAGAAAGACAACGCTGAGTTCCCGCGGATCTGAGGTGAACGGCTTGGGTGGGATGGCTGTCCGATAGCAAACATTGTTATATAAAGGGTGGTAGGCGGCGTCGAGCAAGGTACGGAACGAGTTGTGAATAGATTGTGGATATCTGGGGTAAAGTGTTAGCTAGAACTGTAGTTCAAGCTTTCGCCAAATGGAACCCCACACCCCACAGTGAGAAATCTAACTTATAGTGAGATGGATCCCAGCGAGTTGGACGGCAAGCTCGTGCACTTGGCCAAACTCTTAATGTCGGATACAGAAGATGAGGACTGCTCCTGCTGCCCTTTTAAAACATATGTTATCATCCATGCTAGCATATGGTTCATGCTATAATACAACACCCTTTCAGTTCGTGTTCCCTATGGGCGTTAAAACACTGTAGCAACTTTGGTTCTTTTCTATACATGTCACAAATAAATCATGGGGTGTCTTACAAATCTTGAACCAATGTCTTCATCCAAGTGTAGGATGTTTAAATTTTTCTTGTTGTTGCAAAAAGACACTGCTAAGTGTTTTAATGTATTCAGCTCAGGGCCCTTGCAGCGGGAGAAGACCGAACAGTAGATAAATCTCAGTGTGAATATAAATCTAAAGGTAGGCTGCAGGTCCAAAACTGACAATACCAGGATGACAGTTCTATTGTACAAATGAGCAAACGAGTAACCTAGCGTGAAAACAGATGGAATAAAGTTTGCTGTTAAATGGCGCTCAGTACTCTGTCAGTTAAATTGATCTTGTGGAAGAGAGCGTAATCCAAATGATCAGTTACGTGCTGGTAAATATTTTGACATTTCATTCAAATACAGAATAAACTACAGTATAAGAACTATTGTGAGGAGAATGTGGTGTTTAATACCAGATTGTGGATATGATAGTAAAGACATTGTGAGCCTTATTTTTTTATGAAAGAATGCCCTGCATAAACTGCACACATATCATGTCTGACAATTTTTTTCCATGGATACTACTTCTACCACAATCCGCTCAGCCACCGCAGTAATGACCACACAAAGAATGGGCGATGCCTGCCATGGAGACAATTGCTGAACCAGTGTGTGGAGACCATCATTAAATGATGCTGTAGAGAGGTTAAGGCACCCTACGAACTGATGGGTATTGGTTGGCCAATATGGAATGTGGCAGTAATGGTCACTGAGGAAAAAATACAGACATGTGAAGAGTTTGGTAAGGCCACTGAGAATAAATTACGGACAGTTTTGGAAAAAAGGAAAATACATACTAAATAAAGAAGTGGATAAGTATGCACTCTCCAGGTAAGGCAGGGGTGGGCAAACTGGTCCTCGAGGGCCACCATGGGTGTAGCTTTTTGTTCCAACTGATCCAGCACAGAGGGTTTAACCAATGAGATTTCTGCGGAAAACAAGAAGCACCTGACTGTAATCCACACATTGCACTTGTATGACACCAGATTGGTGGAAAGGTGCCCTCGCTATGGGTTGTAATGAAAACCCGCACCCACTGCGGCCCTTTGTGGAATAGTTTGCCCCTCCCCTGAGGAAAGGGTCCTGCTTCAAATGGAAGAGTTTTAGTATTGGGGTCTTTTTCCCCAAGTCAGGGAAGTGACAAGCAATCTTAACATTAGTCGCTTTTTGTGTATCAACCAATACATGTTGTACTGTTGAAATGATTTCGAGTCTATATCATTGTCTATATTATTGACAGTCACATGGTAACAGCAGTGGCGGGCCATCAGGGCCTTCAAGGCCTTCTCTGCTGGCCTAAGAAATATCTGAATCATACATCATATTTTGTCCATCAATACTTATTAAATAATTACAAATTGTCTGTTAGCTTCCTTTAATTGCTTTTCCCCCTGGTTGCACTGCTTCCAGATGTGTGTTTTCATATTGAAGCATTTAACCAATCACATTTCAGCCATTATTTGTTGCCAGGGTCAGAAATCTGCCTCAAGGCCTTCACAATCAGTTCTGCGGGCTCTGCCGCTTTAAACAAGCGTCGATTAGACTGTTGCTTAAACCAATCAGATCTCGAGTTGGCAACACCACAATGCCTTGTCGCAGGCGTAGGGATACGTCATTGCCTTCTCGCAGGCGTAGGGATACGTCATCGCTTTCACCAACTATGATTGGCTAGTCAGAGCTACCAAACTATTTGGAGCGGGCTGCACAAGCAGATATATTGTTGTGTTGATTTAAAGCCATTTTCAAGATGGACTATGCCAGAAATACTTCAATTGTGGGTGAAGTTCTGATATCTGAAAAGCTCCAGTGTTTGTATTTAATCACTAAATGCTGCTAGGAAGTGGATTTTACCCCATTTTAGTGCAATTTTTGCCATTTTGCGCATGATACCAAGGGCCCGGTTCTGATGTCTAGAAAGCTCCAGTATTTGTATTTAATCATTAAATGCTGCTAGGAAGTGGATTTTACCAGTTGAAGGCACTACGACAAAATGCACGGACCGCCACTGGGTAACAGCAATGCTCAAGTCAAATAAAAGTAGGATTTTTTCTTTGAATTGCTTTCTAAATACAAGCAATTCAGTCATCCTTTTTAGACAGACAAGTAATGTTGACCTATTTAAAGTGCTAAACATTCAAATAGTGTTTGTGTTCCATGGCAGCAGTCGACTGAAATGTCAGAAAGACTTGTCAAGAAGACATGTTGTCAAGTAGAGAATGTTCTGACTGACAACAACCCCACACACTTGTACTTATTAACAGTTAGGTGTTAAGCATCTGGGGGATCCAGTTGCTCAAAAGATGTACCATAGTTTGCTTTGACCATAAAACAGTAGCAGGCCATGCATTTCACACTTAGACCTCCAGTAGCGCTCCGTCTGGATAAATCCGATCCTCAATAACTATTTTATGGCTATAAACCTTTTATTGCAGCTACAGCTGCGACACATACAAAAAAACTAAAATAAACCTCATAAAATAGTAATCTAGGAATATAGCCACAATTTAGTAAAAATGATTTCACTCACCAAAAATCCTTTTTATTTGTATAAAAATCCATCTTCCTTCCTTCCTTTCTTTCCTTTCCTCAAGAAGATTTCAACTACCCTGTTGTGCAGATTATCCATGCAGTTCAGTTATTCCCTGAAATGAAAGTACCTGCTTGCCCCCCATAGAAATAATATAATTAACATGTCTATGATTCAGATATTTTGATGGCCCACCACTGCCAAAAAATGACTTTGAAATTTTTCCAAAACAGCAAAGGAAAGTGCTGTGAATTGTTTTAATTTAATAAACAGAAATTAAATATAATTTTGCAGGGTGGCAGACAAATTAGATACAAAGAGCAAACATTTTAGACCAGGGTTGGGCAAACTTTTCGGCCCGGGGGCCACATTGACTTTAAAAATTTGACAGGCGGGCCGGGTCAGCACAAGATACGATACATATAAAAAACTGCATCCGTTAACAGAACATATGAAACATAAACAGAAAAAAAGGACTAAAGTATGATACTCATCACTCATGCGGGATTTATGGGGTGCTTTCTTGGTTTTCATCAGACTAAAGGTCTGTTCACACACATGTAGAGCCAAATAACACCAGAATCCTCTGTGCCATCTTCTGGATGTTTGGAAATTTGGCTGCACTAAATGAAGCCTAAAACTCAGAGACTTTCAGGGAGTTGAACTTTTCACATTGGAGATCAATCAGTTCCAACTGCAACTCCTGTGGAACCGTTTCCGGGTCTTGTGAGAAAGGACATGACACCAGCTGTCAATTTTTCCAAAATCACAAAACCGACGGCAGAATTGCTCATGCAGGTCATCCAATGATTTCCTGTATTTTGACCGCATAAAAAAAATAAAAAAATAAAAAATAAAAATAAAATTAATTAAAAAATAATAATAATAATAATAAGAATTTGGACAACGTCAGCGGGCCGGATTAAAAGGTCTAACGGGCCGTATATGGCCCGCGGGCCGTAGTTTGCCCATGTCTGTTTTAGACTGTGAGACTCAAAAAGCCACAACACACAGTGACCTGCAAAAATGTTTACTTAATATCCTGGCATTAGACGTAACCCGTGGAGATGATTGGCCGAAACAGCATATAAAAAAATCCAATCTGCCAAATTATTTTTAAATATAATAATTTTTTTTTAATGAGTGTCTTTTAAGATAGACATTAAACGGGTCAAAGAGCCACAGTATATACAAAATATGATAAGAAGAAAAGAGCCACATTTGTTTTGGCCGGGAGCCAAAAGCTCATCCAAAAGCTAAAAACTGTGTGAAGATAGGTTTAAAAAAAATCTTTTTATGTCAAACTGCCTTTATAATGGCTTGCAATGGCATGAGTCAGGGTACACAACAAATTCTGCTCACAGTGACCCTCGTGAAGATGATCTGTTCGACAGATTAATAAATGAATGTTTTTGCCATTCCAAATGATATTTTATAATTTGCATCCAATTACAAAGTGTGACAAAACTGAACAAGTTTATCTTCAAACATAAGTCCTTAAACATTGTATTTTTTTAATTCATTCATTCATTCATTTTCTGAACCACTTAATCTCACAAGGGTCGCAGGGGGAGCTGGAGCCTATCCCAGCTGACTTTCGGGCACGAGGCGGGGGATACCCTGAATCGGTGGCCAGCCGAACAAAGGTAATTATTTCATTTATTGATTTTTTTCCCCAACATAGTAGGTCCAAGATAATTAAGCACAATCATACTTAGGTGGACTGAAATTTTGGGAAAAAATAAAGAATTTTAAGTGTGTTCTGCACATTCTTCCTGTTCCTGTGTGGCTTTTCAGTTTTTTTCTCACTCCTGCCATGGCTGGTTGCTCTCTTTGATCCACTTGCCTTGGCCCAAGGGTCCCCACAACAGTCCTCAAGAGGCACTGTGGGCTTTGGTTTTTGTTCCAACCATTCCAGGACAAATTATGTTTCTGCTAAAACAGGAAGCACCTGAGTGCAATCAAATGATTACACTTGTAAGACATCAGATTGGTGAAAAGCTGTTGGCTGGCCAGATAGGAATGAAATCCTGTACCCACAACAGCTCTTTAGGGAATAGTTTGGAGACCACTGCCTTGGCCTCTGACACCAAATCATACTCCTCATATATAATTTCAATTAGATTCATCTGCATTTATGTTTAAACAATGATGTGTCATCAGATTGCACGCGTGCATGTCGCACACCTCAAAATGTGAATTGTTGTGACATGATGTTTGTTAGCTGTTTTCATCCTCTGGTATTAGCCCTGGAACAAATTAGACTTAATAAATACTCTGTGGACTAATTTGATTCAATTGTGTTAGTTGTCTGTCAATGCACACTTCAATGGGTTGCCTTGACTGAATTTAATTAGTTAGCTTGGTGCTTGTCTCTTCCCTGGGGTCAACTGATTGATTGAGAGTGTCAGAAATTATGGTTTATATATATATATATATATATATATATATATATATATATATATATATATATATATATATATATATATATATATATATATATATATATATATATATATATATAAACAGTCAAAAGTTCACTTCAAACAGATGGCCCAAAAAGAAGACCCTGATAAAAAAGGGAGAAAATGACTCATATTTATGATTACAGGCCTTTACGTGTGCTAATATGGATATGTATAAACAAAAATAAACGGTTGCGTGCAGGCTGACACTACCACATGCAGAATAGACTCCAATTAGCAGGCTGTTGGTCTGACTCTGCCCATCAGTGCGGGAGTGAAAGCTTCATCATTAAGAGACCACTTTAATGAAGGCAGAACTAATCCTTTCCAACGTAGGCCCTCTTTGATATTCTGGAAGTAATCCTACACACCTTCACTGTGCATGATACATCAGATTGTGCCCTTTCTCTCTGCCCTTCCATTCCTTCTAACTTTGATTCTGTATTTGCTTTTACTTCATTAAACATCTCCCTCAGGCCTATGAGCATTGCCATCAGTGAAAAAAAAATATCAGATGTGCTTCCTGGTCAGTTAACAGACAGCACTGAGAAAAAGCATATGGTCCCTTTTCAAACATTTTTACACAGCCTCACGACTTCAATTATTAGGATCATCCAACAAAGGGATAAATGGGTAAAAGAAAATCTTATTCAAAAAACACATTGCACATTTTATGTTTGTTCGCAAACTGGAAAAGCTTGTCAATTTAAACTGGTACCTCAAGTCATAAATTCAACTAATATTTACAAAATCGGCCATTGGGATGAAACTGCATTGTTTGGTTCCCCTTGACCCATTATTTCGATCTTTAAACTGACTAATTGAACACCCCCTACAATTTCTTTTACTTTTACAACTGATATAATTAGGTCCAATTATTGTTCATAACTCTGGGCAAGAAACCTTTGTTAGCAAGGTCAGTATGGTCTCACAGTGCTTCAAAGGTGTTCTCCAACCTCTGCACTATCCAGTTAATTATGCCCTACATGCACACATTCTTGCACTTCCTTTGTTACTTCTATCATACAGTACACATTTTTCCAAAAACTTCAAATTCAATTTCTTAGAAACATGGCAAATAAAATTTTACATATGAGTAATGATGCATCTTTTCACTGAAAATATACAATAGTTCACCCACCTGAATTTTATAGTTTCAGCTCCGACTCAGTGATGAGAGGGTGGTTAGATTTAAAGAGTATTGATAGCTTCTGTGTCATGCAACAAAGCTGTGTTCCTATTCGTTGGTCCTGACTTCATCAAATACTAAGAGGATTTTAAGAGGACTTAGCTCAATGCAAGCTTATTAGTACAGTGAGTCATCGGGTTACGACATCGATCCGTTACTGTGATGCAGTGTAACCCAAATTTTGGTGCAAGTCGAAACATAAAAACAACATATAAAATACATTTACACTGTATATACAGTTTTATACAGAAAGAACCCTGCCTTAAAGATTTTTACCATATAATTCAATATACATAACACAAATGTATACCATTGACAGGAAATACGCGAGCCCAATATGCAAACTCCACAGAGTGAGGACCCACCTAGGATTGAACCCTCGACCCCCAGAACTGTGATGCAGATAACCTAACCACTCGGCTGCCTATCTCTATGTAAATAAACCATATTAATACATGGCTTATAGACAGGTGTATATGTTTTACTTTTTATTTTTATTTTTTTTACCTCATACATTTTTTCTCAGTGCAGGTTGTAAAGTATTGACAGTTTTCTACACAATATATTGGTACATGCAAATTTAAGAAGCTACAGTGGTACCTCTACTTACGAATGACTCTACAAATGAAATATTCAAGTTACGAAAAGTGATCTGAAAAAAATTAAACAGCCTCTCGTAGCATACAGTATTTTATTATGAAATTGCCATGATAGCGTTAATCCCCCAGGATTACTTTAATTTCTGCGCAAGCTAATCAGTTGACGGAAACCTACATATATAAGAGATTCATCTTATGAAGAGTAAATTTTGGCATGTGTATAGAAGATCTAACACAGTCAAATTACTAATGAACTCCAAAGAATGTGTCCATTTCTTGGCTACTATGAATCTAATCATGTGTTTAGAAACGTTTTTGGTCAAATCTGATTTCAGGTCCTCTGTTACATAAAACATTGAATCAAAAACACTGCCAGAACACTGTACAAAAATTTTTTAGAGTCTCATTCCTTCTCTTGGGCTCAGAGTTGTCTCATGTTCCTGTCCTATGATTGGTTGAGATAAATTGTATTACAATGTCCACTGCTTTGCTTGGTTGAGCTCAACATGTAGACAGTAAAGATTGATTCAGTGGGTATATGATTAATATGTGTTTTATATTCATTGCATGGATCCAATTTTGAGATTGGATAGATCGATCACTGGATCTGACATACATTCCTGACACAGTTCTGTCAGTTGACTGCTAATACTTTTGTTTCTCAAATATTGATTTTAACGTAGAACACACATTTTCACAAGGATTAGCCAAATAATTACATCTCAACTCCAAATAACCTGTTTCAGACTTAGGCATCATTGAGCTATGTCTCGAACACTTTTTTTGTTTCAACTTGGATTACGAAATTTTAGCTTTTAACAGCAGGGGACTAAAACCTTGAGATTGAGTGACAGGGGGATGATTAACACAGTTTTGGTATACTGAAGGAGAATGCTCAAAGGCGCGCTGTGATGGATCAAGACCAGCTAAGGAATTACATCCTCTAATTTCAAAAAATGCTGAAATGAGTTACCAATTTACATGACAGAAGCATCTGTAGCTTCTTAAAAAAAGCAGATGTGTCGTTTGTCAGTGGGGCTTGAGTGGTTTTACCAAGTACAATAAAATAAGCCAATTGGTGTTAATTAGTGCGGGAGAGGCAAGCTGTCATAATAATGGCGAGACTAGTGTTTCCCAACCTTTTTTGAGCTGCGGGACATTTTTGCTTGAGAAAAATCTCAAGGCACATCACCAGCTGAAGATCTTCTAATTTAAAACTATGTCACCTATATTAACAATATAAAGCTGTTCTCATCAAGGTTTTATCACCAGGAATCAAATAAACTCCAAAAATTATTCCACAATCAAATTTTTCACACCGACCTAATGTCACCAAAAGTTGATGTCTGCGGACATTAAATAACTTTCAGTTTGAGTGATGAAGAAATAAATGATGTAACATTTTAAATATAATAATTTAGAGTTTTGCTTCTACTGTAACTGCAATCTCATGTAAAGCAATGTGGTGCTCACAGACTTGACATTGACAAAAGTTGATTCACTTGAAAAAAAAAAGAGCAGATGCGCATCAGCCTCACAGTTCTAAGGTCCTGGGTTCAAATCCAGGTCGGTCCACCTGTGTGGAGTTTGCATCTCCTCGCTGGGCCTGTGTGGGTTTCCTCTGGGTACTCTGGTTTCCTCCCACATTCCAAAGACATGCATGGTAGGCTGGTTGGATACTCTAAATTACCCCTAGGTATGACTGTGAGCCTGAATGGTTGTCTGTCTTTTTGTGCCCTGCGATCGGTTGGCCACCGATTAAGGGTGTCCCCTGCCTCGTGCCTGAAAATCAGCTGGGATAGGCTCCAGCAGCCCCTGCAACACTTGTGAGGATAAAACGTTTCAGAAAATGAATGAATGAATGAATCTCATCTCATCTTCTCATTTTCTGAACCACTTCATCCTCATTAGGTTCGCGGGGGGTGCTGGAGCCTATACCAGCTGACTCCGGGCCACAGGCGGGGGACACCCTGAATCGGTGGCCAGCCGATCGCAAGGCACAAGGAGACGGACAACCATGCATACTCACACCCATACCTAGGGGAAATTTAGAGTGTCCAATCAGCCTGCCATGCATGTCTTTGGAATGTGGGAGGAAACCGGAGTCCCCGGAGGAAACCCACGTAGGCCTGGGGAAAACATACAAACTCCACACAGATGGACATGACCTGGATTTGAACCCAGGACCCCAGAGCTGTGAGGCCGACACACTAACCACTCGCTCCACCATGCCGCTGAATGAATAGTTGACCTATATTTTGTTGTTTAGCGCTAAACTCTTTGTCAAGGATGATTTAATATGTAGGGCTTACTATCTTATTCTAACAATTATTAGCGTCTAATGTTCTTTAATGTGGTTGCCGCCTTGAGACTTTAAAAAGAGCACTTAGTATCTACCCTAAGGTGTATATGAGCCTGAGGTATTTTGGCAGTGATCAGGTAGGAGAAATTCCCATATTTATTTTCCCTTTCAGATTTAGTCACATAAAAGTATTTATGGTAAATCCAAACCTGCACAAGTAAACATGTAAGTTTAAAGTGTTAAGATAGTGCAAGGGGATGCCTCAGGGGTGCTATATTTTCTATTGCAGAGCAGAGGGACCCCCCAGCAGCTGCTTGCCATTTTCTCACTGTCATCCCAGTGGGCCAAATGTGTTCGTCTTTCTGTGTATAGAGGCAAGATTGTGGAGCTTTCACAGTAGGATGAAATGAGCAAAGTCTGTGCATGTGTATGTGCGGCAGCCCATTGGGGTGAGTGTGCAGCCAACACCAGGAAATGGATTGGCATGGAAAACCTATGAGGGGATTCTGGGGTGAAGATGAAAGAGTTCCTACACTAACAGAAATGCTGCTTCTGCATACACTCATTATCTCTGCCGCTTGGGTTTTTCTAAAGCATGTTTGCTTGCAGACAAAAGCCTACACTGAAAAGAAAAAAAACATTATTTATGTACTTATACCAGCAATAACATTACATACATAAGTCTCAAATACTAAATGCCACAATATAGAAATATATACAGTAAAACCTTGAGATACGTGCTTAATGCGTTCCAGGACCAAGCTTGTATGTCAATTTACTCGTATCTCAACTCAATTTTTGCCATAGAAAATAATTAAATACAAATTAATCTATTCCAACCCTCTGAAAAAACACCAAAACAGGATATTGCATTGAAAAAACATTTTTTATTTTTTATAATTCACCACCTACTCACAAAGTAACAAATACCTATCTAGTGGTTATGTAAATGCAGCTGGTTCCAAGAATTTGCATGAAGTTTGGCTCCCACCTCACCCAAAATTATTGGGAAAAAACTTCAGACGCAGGTGTTGCAAGACCAAATGTTAATTAGAGGGTCCTGCTTGGGGCTACACCTGTCTGAGCATTGGATGGCCATTGATTGGGAGGAGGGCCACCTGGCTTGCTCGTGGGCCTTTGCCTCAAGCAACCTGTGTCCTTGTCCTGCAGCAACACTGTTGTCCATGTCAACATCACCAGCAAGATTCCCTTAGCCACTTGGACCTGCCTTGGCTCCAACTTTAGATCACACAAGACGTCTCACCGGATTCCAGCATATTACTAAGTGCACGAAAAGAAACCAACTAGGATTCCCTCAGTAATGGCAAGCAAAGGGGGAGAAACCCAGGGCAGTCCAGAAACCCTGCTTTGTGATGAGATGGGTTTCTCCCACTTTGGCAATAAATAACTTGTTCCCTGAAAATGAAAAGAAACTAAATGTTGGTTCATCCCATTATCAAGAGCCGCCTTGGTGGATGAGTAATTAGTGTGTCAGCTTCATGGTTCTGAGATTAAGGTTTCGATCCCAGGTCCTGTAGGGGAGTTTGCATGTTCTACCCAGGATTGCGTGTGTTTTCTATGGGTGCTCTGGCTTCTGATAATGCTGGAATATAATGTCAAAAATGATGAAAGAAGAAAGAAAAAAAAACAACTTATGTTTGCCCATGTAGCCGATTGCAACTAGCACTAAGAATGACAGATGAACAATATGGTATGACTATCCTCCTCCAAGATATCCATTCTAAAAGTTGCCCCATGAATTCAAGGGTAAATATCAGACCTGCTTGCATATAGCCATCCGGGAGATCCATAACTCTCCTAAATGAAAATGACATACATTAAGGACAAAAATTGAAAATGATGAAAAAATGTAAACTATTCTCAAAAGCATTAAGTGACAAGGAAAATCCCTGCTTTCCTCATGCTTGTGTGACACTCCGAATACTGAAGTCTTCTGTCCCTTTTTGAAAATACTTTCAGATTTTTATTTGGTATCATTTTAATTTTCATGAACATACTTTACCGTTTATAAAGCACACTGTCAACGAACAAGTACAATTTTATACATTAGGTGCACCACACTAGTGGATCTGTTTTACTCGATGGCTTCTTTCAGTAAATAAGATCAAAATTGAGTAAACAAACAAAATGACCAAAGCCTGCTTCTCTTCTCTGTACATGTACAGCACAGAAAGTAGAGTGATAGTTCCAGCTTGTGACATTCCTGAAGGTGCTGTAGGGCTGAATATTTTGAGTTTTGCTGGCGTCTGGCTGTAGGCCTTAGATAATGACTGTCACTCCCCTTCCTTTTCATACACATTGAAATATACTTTTGGTACCCATTCTTTCATATCAAATTCTAATTAAACCATCCATACACTGCGTCAGCGAGTCGCTCAGCCTCTCTGGGCTATTTGCTATTGTTGCAGGTGTGAGATGAGAATAGTTGAAACAGTTCACGCAACAGGGTCTTTGAATGGAGCTTGCCTGCGACAGTGATTTCGCTTTTTGTTGCTCTTTTCAATCCGAAATCTGATGTGATGAAGCATTGTTTTCAGACCATCAACTTTGGCATGCTGGAAAGTGTTTCTCGTGTGTGTGAAACACCTTGTTGTGTGACTTCATTGTGCTTATGTATGTAATGTATTGTATTTTCCAAGAAGGGCAAGTCTCTTCATGAAGATAGGGGAAACAATTGTCTACCTTTTTACTGCTGTCCCTCAACCTCCTTTCTTTATCCCCAGTAATTGTTTTGTCTCATTCAGGCATTGGCAAAAATGGAAAACCTGAATAAAGACAGACAGTTAAATATTGGAAAGAAATATAATCACATTCTGTGATCATGTGTTTTGAAATAGACAGTCCAATTAGAAAGGACAGTAGGGACAGAGAATTAAGACAGAATATATGTCCTTTAAATTAAAGGCATAAGACTAAAAAAGTACAAGTAACACTCAGCAAAATTGTCCATCACTTTATGTCAGTCTGTATGGTTCTGTCCATTTTCAAAGATGCCCATTTGTCAATACAGATACTAATTTTGGGACAGGATAGGTGGATGGCTGGATAGGTAGGCATTCAAAAAAACAGTCAGATCTTAATTTCGTGTAAATATATCTGTGAGCCTCAATGCATACTCACTCGCTCGCTCGCTCGATCTTTCCCCCTGAAAATTCTACCATTATCATCCTTTTGCATACAGATTCTTTTCTCACACTATCCCTCCATTATCCTCACATTCAACTGAATCCCCACCACAATTGTTATTCCTTCACCCATTCCTCACTATTACATTCTGACATCCTCAGCTTTATTCAGGATACAGAACTGTCAGAGAACTCTCAGGTGGTTCAAACCCATTACTTTGGGAGATCGCAAAACAATGCTGGGGTGCTCTGATTGAGGCCTATAAAAATTCATCAGCTGTGGAATAATGCCCAAGACAAAAAGAAATTATAACAAAGAATACCTGCTGCATGGTTTGATCATGGCAAAATAATATAAGTATACAGTATTTATGCATGTGTGTGAATTTTATCATCCCATGAGGAAAGATGGGAGATGAGTAATTCATGTTTCGTGTGATCCCACGAGCCTTTTACCTCTTTAGAATGATCAATGGGTCTCTCATAATGGAGAGTAGTTTGTGAAAATATCTTTCTTTAGTCAGACCCTTCTTACCCTCTTATAGTATTTCTAATGCTTGCTATTTTACCATTATTTTTGGTATATCCTCCTGATAAGGAATATTCCTTCTTGGTTTTTATGGTTATTGAGATACTTACTGACTATGATTTCACACACATGTATTCAAACACACAATAACCCAAACTGTTTTTTCCATTGTCTTGCCTGTTCAGAGAGCTCGACAAGACTACATTAACAGTGAGTGAATCAATAGAGGACAGAGGTCAATAGAGAATGTGCAGTGACTGGTAAACCACACATCTCACTGGGAGCTCTGGCCTAGTTTAAAGCTAATAATGTCCTTTACATTTTTTGAATTTGTTTTTCTTTTTCTTTCCTCCATTGTCTAGAAATTGTATTCAAAGTACTTTGTCCAGTCTCCAGAGTTAGATTAACCCATGACCACGAGGAACATTTGAAAAATAACTCAGGTTTAACTAAAAAATTTGAAAAGAGAATGCTCAGAGAATGTTCAGAGACGGGAGTTAACGTATGTTTGGGATGTGGGAGGAAACCTGAGTACCTGGAGAAAACCCACACATGCTAGCCCCATACAGGAAGGTCCAAACCTTGGATTGAACGCTCGATCTCAGAACTGTGATGCTGACGCGCTAACCCCAGGGTTGGGCAAATTTTTTGGCCCGGGGGTCACATGGACTTTAAAAATTTGACAGGCGGGCCGGGTCAGCACAAGATACGATGAATATAAAAAAACTGCATCCGTTGACAGTACATATGAAACATAAACAGAAAAAAAGAACTAAAGTATGAACATACTCATCGCTCATCTGGGATTTATGGGGTGCTTTCTTGGTTTTCATCAGACTAAAGGTCTGTTCACACATATGTAGAGCCAAATAACACCAGAATCCTCTGTGCCGTCTTCTGGATGTTTGGAAATGTGGCTGCACTTAATGAAGCCTAAAACTCAGAGACTTTCAGTGAGTTGAACTTGTCACATTGGAGATCAATCAGTTCCAACTGCAACTCCTGTGGAACCGTTTCCGGGTCTTGTGAGAAAGGACATGACACCAGCTGTCAATTTTTCCAAAATCACAAAGCCGACGGCAGAATTGCTCATTCAGGTCATCCAATGATTTCCTGTATTTTGACCGCATAAAAAAAATTAATAGAATTTTTATTTTTATTTTAATTATAATAATTTGGACAATGTTGGCGGGCCGGATTAAAAGGCCTAACGGGCCGTATATTGCCCGCGGGCCGTAGTTTGCCCATGTCTGCGCTAACCACTCGATAAATTCATTTTTGATCGGACACAACCTGAATATAGAATAGAAATTTATTGTCATTGCACATATTTACGACCAACAAATTAGTTTCAAGATACAACACATATGGCGAGTTGCCTGCTAGAGCGCCATCGAAGGATTCTCCAATTTATTGGAACAAAACACCAGGAAAATAGGGGTTAGATTAAGTAAATAAATCCTAATTTCTCTTCTAAACAAACAATATTGAGATATCTGTAAAAAAATGCCTAGAAAAGCACACAAAAACACATGACACTGAATTAGAGGACATTTCAAGGTTGAGGAGTAGGCCTGAAGAAGGGTCAGCCACAATATACATATTATAGTTGTGGGAAGAAGTTAATATGTGGTGCTCGCATGCCCAACTATGGCACTAAGGTATAGTAAACGGGAGAGCAAATGGAGCGGAGACATTGAACTCAGGGGTACTCTGTCCTCCAAACCCTATTCCTCGCAATATCTGTCTGTCCGGTGACTGTGACGAGACTTAGCTGTTGCCTAGGAAACAGACTCGAGTGAAGAATGGGAGACGAAGGTGAAGGTCAGTTCAGATCATGAGGAGAGGGCCTGAGCAATCCAGTTTGCGTTGTTTCCTGACATATTGGTATATGTCTTGTCTTTGTATGGCGTCCAACAGGTCTAACATTCCCAAATGAATGTATTCTACAGTTTCTCAGTGACACCAGACTCAATAACTTATTACAAATATCTGCCACTTGATTAAACATAAAGAAACTCTGAATAACTTACTTATGGGTTCAGGTATAAAGACAATAAACAGCAAGTCTCATCTGATCTCATGATCTGAACCGCTTTAGCGTCATTACGGTAACGGGGGGTGCTGGAGCCAATCCCAGCTGTCTCCAGGCCAGAGGCGGGGGACACCCTGAATCGGTGGCCAGGTGAGGAGACGGACAACCATGCACACACACCCATACCTAGGGGCAATTTAGAGTGACCAATTAGCCTATCATGCATCTTTTTGGAATGTGGGAGGAAACCTGAGTACCCCGAGGAAACCCACGCAGGCCTGGGGAGAACATGCAAACTCCACACAGGTGGGCCGACCTGGACTTGTATCCGGGACCCCAGAGCTGTGAGGCCGACGCGCTAACTATTCGCGCCACTGGGCCGCCCTAAACAGCTAATAAAAATAATCAATTGATACACATATTTCTACAAACACCATAGTCAAGCCATGTGTGTACTAACATATAAGATGTAATTTTCGGCAAAATTAATCCACTAAAACTTACCAGTAATACATTTTACAGTTTTTACTAGGTTTGTCTCTAAATATGTTTCCCATCATTGGTTACAATTGGGTGTGATATTGTTACTAGCCATTTCCATTGATTCAAGGCTCTATGCCAAGGGTGGCGGACATATGGCTCTTGAGCCGCATGCAGCTCTTTGCCATAGCAACCTCCAGGGTAGTTAATGTCTTAACTCTGGCTAAGTTGCATATGAGT
Source organism: Stigmatopora argus (assembly GCF_051989625.1). Taxonomy (NCBI): domain Eukaryota; kingdom Metazoa; phylum Chordata; class Actinopteri; order Syngnathiformes; family Syngnathidae; genus Stigmatopora; species Stigmatopora argus. The sequence continues at coordinate 5,732,675 of NC_135393.1, forward strand.
GTTGAGGGTGGACACTTACCTTGAAATGAAAACATTGTTGTTTTGTAAGGGGAAGAAACTGTTATGGTGAATAATATGGTTTTAATTGTGTGTTTCTGTGTGTCTGCCTGTCGGTTTTAGAAGGTGTCACTATGTGGTGTGGCTCTTTGACTCTAACAGTTTAAAATGTTTGCTCTTTGTGTCTAACTTGCTTGCCACCCCTGCTCCATGCTAATACAAGTTAATGTTTTATTAATGCATTTTAACCGACAGCCTAGTGGTAGAGTTGTTAGTACGTCTGCCTCACAGTTCTGAGATTGAGGTTTCAATCCCTGGTGGATTCCGCCTATCCTGTGTGGAGTTTGCAGGTTGTCCCTGGGCCTGCTTGGGTTTATATCCCTAAACATGCATTCTAGGCTGGTTGAACACTTCAGATTGCCCTTATGTATCAGTTTGAATGGTTGCTTCTGTGTTGTTGTTATTTATGCACTTCCCATACTCATTAAGTTGACTACTTATTCATTTATTATTTACTTATCTGTTATTTATTTTTTATTGATTGATTATTTGTCATTTTCTATGTAGTTGTTATTTGTGCATTTTGTGGTGAAGCTTAAAATCTCATTATACTTGTATAGTGACAATAAAAGCATTAAATTCAATTTAATTGTGCCCTGCAATTGGATGGCAATCAATTCAGGGTGTCCTGCGCCTGCTGTCCATGGTTAACGGAGATAGCCTCCAGCTCCCTCTGTTACCTTTGTGAAAATAAGAGGCACAGAAAATGAATGAATGTATTTTAAACCCAATTTGACCCCATGTTTATGTAAAGTTCTAAAGAAACCTTCTGTCCATTCTTAGTCCAGTGCAATGATTTTTGAACAGCAAGCCACGGTGCTCCCTTCTGAGTGTTCCCACATCGCTTACATCATTTCCCTTTTAACGGGTAAGTTGCAGGAGTGGAGCACAGTGGAGTGGGAAAATGACTCAGCCATCTGCTGCCACGTGTCCCAATGTTCCTGAGATGAAATATTTGATCAGGTCACTACAGGATGAGAAGCAGCTTGAGGAATTATGACAGTTTTGCAGGCCGGATGCTGCTAATTCATTTTCATACACCGGCCACCGAAAACTCCAAGAACTGGATGTCTTAGTTTCACTGGATATCTGTGTCAACACACTCTTGCCCCACGTCCTACTCTTCATGCCTGGATTTGTTGTGGTGCTGGGTACCATCTAGTTGACACCATCAACTTGGACTTAGACGCAAAGTTTCGAGGCATCTCCCTGGCCGACCAGCTGGAGAGGGACCAGGGGTAGCTGGACAGCGCTCGATGGTCGTCTCCAACACAAGATCACTCATCGGAGAGTTCCTTGACAAAATCACTTCAATCGTACCTCTCACCTTGACACTATCACTTGTTACACACCACTTTTTTCGGATCAGGGAAAAGGAAGAATGGGAAACAGCATGCAATATCCCCAGCGGGCATTATGAATAGGCAGTTATGCCATTTGGGCTCACGAACCCTATAACAGTATAGTAAGGCTGTTATTCCAGGCGTTGGTCAATTATGTACTCCGAGACGTGCTGAATATCTTTTTTTATGTATCTTGAAGATATTCTGATCTTTTTTTCAGTCTGAGCATGAGTACGTCATCCACAGCTGCAAAATTCTCCAGAGGCTTTAACAACATCAGTTGTTTATGAAGCCTGGGAAATGGCCTGACACAATGCGCACACTCAGAAAACTAATTTTTAAAGCTTTCAACATCTACAGTTGTGGTCAAAGTTTACATACACTTGTGAAGAACATAATGTCATGGCTCTCTTGAGTTTCCAGTTATTTCTACAACTCTGATTTTTCTCTGATAGAGTGACTGGAACAGATGCTTCTTTGTCACAAAAAACATTCATGATGTTTGGTTCTTTTATGACTTTATTATGGGTTAACAGAAAAAGTGATCAAATATGCTGGGTCAAAAATATATATACAGCAACACGAAGTAGCAATTTTGGTGACTTAGAAAGTTGTGTCAGTGAGGTTCATAGCATGGCCTCTTAACTTCTTGTGAGTGATTATGAGTGACTACAGCTGGTTGGGTGTTCCAACAGGACAATGACCCCAAACACACTTCAAAAGTGGTAATGGAATGGCTAAATCAGGCTAGAATTAAGGTTTTCGAATGGCCTTCCCAAAGTCCTGACTTAAACCCCATTGAGAACTTGTGGACAATGCTGAAGAAACAAGTCCATGTCAGAAAGCCATCAATTTTAACTAAACTGCACCCATTCTGTCAAGATGAGTGGTCAAAGATTCAACCAGAAGCTTGTAGATGGCTACCAAAATCGCCTAATTGAAGTGAAAATGGCCAAGGGACGTTACCAAATATTAGCGCTGCTGTATGTATACTTTTGACCCAGCAGATTTGATCACTTTTTTTCTGTTCATAAAAGTCATAAAAGAACCAAACTTCATGAATGTTTTTGTGACAAAGAAGTATCTGTTCCAATCACTCTATCAGAGAAAAATCAGAGTTGTAGAAATGACTGGAAACTCAAGAGAGCCATGACATTATGTTCTTCACAAGTGTATGTAAACTTTTGACCTCAACTGTAAGTACCCCATGGTATGGTTATGGCCACCAAGTGAGATTGTTATATTTTAGTTAGGATTTTTTACCCTGAAGAGCAGCCAACTTATTAACCACACTATTTATATTTAATAACACTTGCCAGTTTAAAATACTGCTTTAGTTTGGAACAGAAGCAATTGACACAAGCTGAAGTTTGTCAGCTTACATTATTAATTTGAACCTAACACATGGAACTGCATCGACTGACAAGAACATCACTAACACCAGATAGGTATTCATTTATACATGTGACAAGATTCAGCAGCAGCTGCTGAGGAAGGCAGTGATTAGCGAGAAAGGGAATTGGGCCAGCTGTGATGATTTTATGTCTGTAAAATAAATGGAAAGAAGACGTTCAATCCTAAGCTTTTGGGCATAGAAGGCGAGTATAAATCCACATTTAAAGCTGTCCAATGTCTTGTTTTACCAAAGACCCTCATTATACTCATCAATCTGCATACAAACTGCTGTATTCTCTTTCCACTTGAAGCTGCTTGTGAACTGCAACCTCCACTGTGGTACAGTGTGAACACAGGTTGAGCGGCCCACTGGATTGGAGTTGTTAGTGGGTTGGTCTCACGGTTCTGGGGTTGAGAGTTTGAGCCCAAATCTTTCATCACTCTGTGGAGTTTCCTTCTTAAACGTTTGGGAATTTTTGTACATTATTACATTTTCCCCACGTGTTAAGCATGTTGGAAAATCCCCCCAAAAATGTGACCAAACATTGCATGATTAGCGTCGGTTACCCCATGCCCAAAATGACGTGGGGGGATTTCATCAGAGCAAGAATACACTGTTTCTTATTCACAGGCTTGAGAAGAAAGCCCTGCAATCGAAGTGGTCCACTTTGGAGCTCAGGATTTTCACAGTCGCCAAGAGAACGCAACGCCAATCCACAACCCAATCAAATTGTTGTCGCAGCATCTCTGTTTAAATGCCCCTCAGTCCTCCAGTGGAAACTGGGAAAATACATTCACACATTGGGCGAATAAACAACAACAAATAAAAGGAAATTTGTGACTGCACCACCAGCTGAAGAAAAGCCAAATTTGAATGCTGCTTTCATAGAGGGGTATATACATATACATACACCTTTGGGGATCAATTAAATGTTTCTCCTCTTACACCCCCTCAAAGTGAAGAATTTAACATATTTGACTACATGCATGTTATGCTCCACAACCTACATCACTCCCCACCTAACCTAATTAAGGCCCCCTTCAAAAGAGTGTTTTAACTCCTTTAGAAGAGGCAATGGTGCAGCTTTTCTTATGAGCCATAGGGTAGTCTTATGCTTAGTATTCTAGTAAGAAGGTGCATTACAGAGAAGTCAAATGAATGCTAAATCAAGCATCATTAACACTGTCTTCCAGATTATATATATTTTATTTTCTTGTGTCTGCTTTTATTCATGTGCAAAAATACTAACTCAACCGAAGGTGTGTGTATGGACGATTGTGGATAATGGCAGATTGGATGTAAATACAGAACTTTTTTTCATACACCATGTTAGTCAGGACCAAACAGTCCCACTTCAGTTTAATCAGACCACAGATATGTCTTCAGAATTTAAGAACTTTGTCTTGTTGTCTTTTTGCAAAATGTAATCTGGCTTTTTAATGTTAGGGGTAGATGTAAAGAAGGTCGATGATTTCAAGTGCCTAGGGTCAACAGTGCAGGGTGATGGGGAATGTATTATGTGATAGAAGAGTGTCATGAACGATGAGGCGAAACGTCTACAAGGACAGTGGTGAGGCCAGCCTTGATATATGGCTGAAAGACATAAGCACTGAGGAAATGACAGGAGGCGGAGTGACAAGTAGCTGAGAAAAATATGCTGAGGTTCTCCTTAAGAGTGACCAGGTTGGATATGATTAGAAGTCAGACAGACCGAAGTACATTGAAGGTTAGGCGTTTTGGAGACAAGGCCAAAGAGACCAGACTTCGATGGTTTGGACAGGTATAGAGGAGAAATAGGGACTATAGAAGGAGAAGGATGTTGAGCGTGGACATGCCAGGGAACAGGGCAAGAGGTCGACATAGGAGAAGATACAGGGATGTTGTGAGGGATGACATGAAAGTGGTTGGTGTAGGTGAGGATGATAAAATGGACAGGGTGAAGTGGAAAAAGTTGATTTTCTGTGGCAACCTCTCACGCAACAAGCCTAAACTCTAGAAGGTGTTATGGCTTAATTCTTGGTGAGTGCCCTTTCAGATCATGTCGGTGCAGTACTCTTTTCACTGTGGATAATGGCACTTTCTTATCAGCTTCCTCCAGCATCTTCACATGGTCTTTTGTCGTAGGATTGAATTGTACATTCCATAATAAAACAGGTTTATATCTGGGACACAAAGATTGTTTCCATTGTGAGTGTTGTGATGGCTGGTCATTCCCATGATCTCTATACTTAAAGATAATTGTTTTAAACAGATAAATGTGTCACCTTCAAGGATCATTGCACCCAATATGAGCCAAACTTGTGGAGGTCTACAATTCGCTCTTTGATTTCCTGTCTGATTTCTTTTCATTTCCCCATGATTTCAATGAATCTAGGGATAATTTCACGACACTTTCCCAAAGACAAAAAGATGTCGCGGAATTCGAGATTAAATAATCCACAGGGAAAAAAACTGACTCCAGTAACAAGAAATGACTTGACAATGAGACTTTGAGTCTTTTTACAGAATTCTACAGACAATATCCAACCTGTTACAAACAGAGAGCGAGCCAGCTGCCCATTTCTGAGTCTAGTAGATTTATATGTATTCCCAATATGGAATGTTTTGTCTAATTTTGTCACACGCAGCATTTATTGGGTCCTGTAGTGCGACAAAACAAGTGGATGACAATATTGTTCCCAAATATATCTGGTCTTTAAAACAAAAATTAGGATTATTATTTTCGTAAAGACAACAGTTTAGATTTAATTTTAGCTCCAATGGCTTAAATTGGTATGCTTGGAAATTTTTGCAGAAGAAAAGAAATATGTGACAGTCATATTTGACTCATTCTCCTAAGAGGCCCTTTGGAGCAAGAAGAACTAAAAACTTCAAATCTTAGAACTTTTAGAAATAAATGAGCACACATGAGATTGATGAGAGGCTCAATATTGTCTCACATATTTGGTGTGGGAAGTTACAATTTAGAATGGATAGCAGCAAATCCCACGGCAACAGAATAATAAAGAGTGTTAAATTAACTCCCCCTAATTGAATACCCTCTAAAATGTTGCATTAAGATAAAAGATATGGATACTTTGATATAACGACTGTGTGCACCAGAACTATTATGCTTTGCCCTCTCTCACATGAATCTTTAATGGTTCCTGAAAGAACCCACTGATCCATCTGAATACATTTTTTATTTAATGTGAATACATTAGGATTTAAAATATTTTCTATTCAAATTAATACCTCCCCCAAGTAAATGTCCCATTACATTTTTAGGCATGAATGACCACAATTAACCCTTACTCTTGTGGTTAAAGAAAAATGAATCTGTCCCAGCAAATCTTCTCCCAATTACTTAAGGTCGTAATCTGTGTGCTGTCATTAATGACTGCATTTTCAGTCTTTTCTTATTACAACATTCCTTCGTGCTTTTCCTTGCTCATGAATGGAGTTTACTCATGAAATGCTTACAGCAATAGTTGATGTAGAAATAATGGTTGTTAAGCATAAATTGTCACAAAAACACAAATGTTCTGCTGGAAGTAGACTCAAAGATTTCTTTCATTCATCTTCCGTACCGCGGATCCTCCTAAGGGTTGCTGGGGTTGCCGGAGCCAATCCCAGCTGACTTCAGGCAAAAGGCAAACTACACCCTAGACTGGTCGCCAGACAGACGACAATACGCACTCAGAATCAGATCGCCACCAGCAGGAATCGAGCATGCATTTGCTTGCACTTAGAGGGAGCATTTTTGTCATAGAATTTCTATTATTTTCTTATTTTTTTAGTATTTGGCCAAGAAGTCATGGTATAGGTGGCTCGAGATGGTTGATTCAACTTGGCTCACTGCAATTTAGGTCCCAGAAATGAGTTGAAGGCCAGTCTACACAATTTCAGCCTGATTCTAGCCTCACAAAGCTGCTTGATCAAGGATTGAATCAGTCTGAAAACGTTCGCCCGCTCTCCTTGTCTGTAAAGTAAAACAAAGCAAGAATGTTCGTCCCTGATTGAACTGGGATAGGCTCCAGCACTGCCCGCAACCCATGTGATTATGATTGCCTCCACCTAAATTTAGTTGGGATAGGGTCCAGTGAGTCCCTGTTCATGAATGTGAAGAGAGTTGTAGAAAATACAGTAAATGAATGTTCGGTTTACCAAAGATCTTACAAGAATCGAACTCCTTATACCCTTGTTCATCCTTGATGTGATAAATATCTGACCAGTCATTTTCACTGATAAACTCTACCATCAAATTGTCCACATGGATAAGATTAAAATCTGTGATCAATATTGGAGTTTGTAATCACAACACATTGACTGCGGAAGCATTGGAATGGGTCCAGACATCATTGCAACAGCAACATTCCGTCCTTTATCTGTCCTAACTGTTTCCTCTGAGATAAACAAATACTGTATAGTCAAACTTACCTGCTCCGCTAAGGACTCAATGTTAGCTTTCATTGTATCTGCAAAGTCAGTTGATCAATTTTGTTCCTCCTATCATGTGGTGCCATGAGAAAGACATTTTTAGTAAACAACACATAAAGATTGACATAAAGTTGAAAATCTTAATCATGCTTGACGAAGAACTGGAAAACTAGATTAAATTATGACTAGTTTTCTATACAGGAAGCTCCAAACATTGCTGACCTGAACGTAGTGACCGACAATTTGCTAACATGTTTTTGACTGGCAGTTCTGAGGTTTTGGTATGACTGTGACTCTTGTATCCTTCTCTCTCTGAGGATCGTGATTTTTATTGATTTATATATATATTTTGTGTTTGACAACACTATTCTTCTTTTGTCTTATGTGAGATTGATCAAAGTATGTGGTCCAAACAGTTCAGATAGATTCCATATGTGGTGGACAGTAGTTTTAAATAAATAAATTAAAAAACATCTCCGAAGGACCAAGGCGCAAACTAAGGATGTGACAGGACTGATTTGCTTGAAGATTATTACGTTTTGTCTCAAATAAATTAAAATAATTTTAGATTTCTATAATCCCAAATTCTGCGAAGATGGATAGGTCATTTAATGTATTGTATGAAACCCAGAATCAAATGATATAGTTCACCTAAACACTACAATAATTCAGGCTAGGTTGCTTGAGATATGTTATAGAAGCGCCCACAATCCCCAAAAAGTTATGAGGACAGGAGAAAGTCAATAGACACCATCTGCATACTGAGATAAAACTGGGCAGGTCAGATTGATTGAAGATTGGATAATGGAGGAACTAAAATAAAAAAAAATCTATATATATATATATATATATATATATATTATCTATTATATATATATATATATATATATATATATATATATATATATATATATATATATATATATAATAGATAATACACAATTTATTGTATTGTAGAGATATATTCAGTATGTAAAACATTTGCAAGAATGTGTATTTGTGTGTATTTGTCCATTAAAAAAGTATACATCCAGTTCTCGACTCTTTCTTTTGCAGAAAATCTATAGTATATGCCGTGTCTACCAAATTGTTAGTATCACTCATACTTTTGAGAAAAAAGTATAAGTTGTTGTGGAAATTAACTTTAGAATTCTCAGAATTCATTCTGAATGTAATGTTTCATTTATTCATTTTCTGAACTGCTTATTCTCACAAGGGTCATAGGGGGTGCCGGACCCTATTCCTGTTGACTATATGCATGAGACGGAGGGCACGCTGAATTGGCGGCCAGCCAATTGCACGGCACGAGGAGACAGACAACCATTCACACTCATACTCATATCTAGGGGCAAATTTAGTGTTCAACCAACCTACCGTGCATGTTTTCAAATGTGGGAGGAAACCGAAGTACCCAGAAAAAACAAACGCAAGCCCAGGGGGAACATGAAAACTCAACATCGAACGCAGGACCCCAGAACTGTGAGGCCGACGCACCAACTACTCAGCTGCCAGGGAATGTAAAGTCCACTACAAAATAAGTTACAACACATACTACATTTTCATTCAACTGAGCCATGTGTGTTGTATATAACTATGTCTACTGTGTGCATCCGTGTTTATATGTGTGTCTGTAAAAGACAGTTTTAACAAACACAGTAGAGGCATACCTCCCACTAGCATATCTGAGTTCCCTGGAGGGACCTAATCAGACAAACTAGGCTTGTCTCACTTTTGGTCCATATGCTTTGATTCCTCACTGAGCAGCACAAACACGTTTTCACAGACACACATTCTCACACAACAATTGAAGGATAGAGAGTCAGGCAGGATCACACAATGCTACATATAAGAGAGTACATTGCTGTTTGATCCTCCAACTCTTGTTTCTATCTCCTGTCTCCTGTCCTTTTTTTCCTTAACATTTACTTTGTTAATCAATTTAATATTTGCCTCCCTTCAAATGTTTAGCACTATCCTCACAATTTCAAGTTCACTCCATCTTCCAGGAAGTTCTTTTTTTGACTAGCTAATCAAAACTCCCCTTTAAAATGTCTCCTCACAGCACATCATCGTTTCCTCTCTTTTTAGCTAAAAACAAATGAGCATTGTCTTAACAAATGAGTGGTGCCTGAGATAAGTTAAAAAGACATGAATAACATGAAAGAGCAAAGGCAGACGATCAGTGCATGCTTTTACTAAATGATCAAACAATATAGTATTCAAACAGGAGATACACATGTGCCCTGATGTTGATCCTATTTTTTATTTGTGAAATAGTGTGTTGGGGAGAGATAAGAATGGTGGCAGGAATGTGGCCTGCCTCAAATGTTTACATCACAGATGCTCTTGGAGGACACTGTATTGTTTGTTAATTTGAGTTTCGCAGCCATTTTTAAGGAAGCTAGGGCACTGTCACTGAAGGTAATGGGCTGCGCTTGTGTGCAATTGTTGGGGTGTGTGCGTGCAACCGAAAGAGCAATTTATAATCAAGAGATGAGGAGAAGCCTCTTAGTATTAGGATTTAAATCTTGTTATAGTACAATCCATGATATAGTTTTCATCATATTTAGATTATAATGTAATGGTTCAATTTTATTCCCGTAATATTAAGATTTTTCTCTCAGAACATAAGCAAAGTAAGACTTCTTGTAATTTCCTACGGCACACCTGACCATCTCTCATGGCACACCAGTGTGCCGCGGCATAGTGATTGGGAAACACTGAGCTAGACGGGTCCGGCTCTTACTTTATTATTATAAAACACAAAGCAAAAAACATTGTTTGGTTAGGTTAGTGGCTGGCAAGCCGGCAGTTTTGTGGTATCTGACAGCTTCCTTCCAAGTATATCACTAAATAATAAACTCTACAATTCTTTTCACTCTCTATTATGTGTGTGTGTGTGTGTGTGTGTGTGTGTGTGTGTGTGTGTGTGTGTGTGTGTGTGTGTGTGTGTGTGTGTGTGTGTTCATGTGACTGACTTACTGCTATTCTCTGTTATAAATATTTAGCTAGGAACGAGGCACTGGCAGATATATAAACAGTAGCAGACACATACACACATGCACACACACTCATACACACACAAATGTACACACACCCCCACTCCGTTTAGCTGCCAGCACCCTCTTATATACTACACACTTGGCGGTTGTTATGAGCAACTGCACATCAGGCCAATTCCATTTTTGGATTGCCAATTTGATTCTTCGGATGTTATATTTGTCAACAAATTCAGATTCATATTTCATCTCCAAAATATATTCATTGCTATAGTTTTCACCTCTTAATTATCTGGGGTTATTTACAGAATATAGTACAACATAATTAGTATTCACACAGATATTATAAAGCAGTGAGATGTTAGTGAGAGACACCATCCCTATAAGGATGTCTACAGATACATGTACTGTGGCTCTTTAAAACTATGTCTCAGAGTGCATGTCATATGTGCCAAACAGGGCCTGATTTTATTTTCACAACAGTAGATGTCACACATCCACAGTGCCAGAAGGTGGAAGTGGGTGCGAGGTTGTGGGTGTTTTGTTTCATGTGCATAAGCTCTGCGCGCTCTGATTATGTGTATGACGTTAAGTGTGACAGCCTGCCTCTGGAGGTGCTGTAGAGCATAACTAAGACCTAGAAACATGTTGAGAGAAGATCGCATCAGGGCTGAGTAGAGCCACAAAATAGGCTGAAAGAAATGTCAGCGTGGATGTTTCAAGGTATTTTCACATTTGTATAATTACCATGGTTCCTGATGTAGCTAGCTACTCTATATCCTATGTGGGGCTTCCCTCAGTCCAAATAAAATATTAACATTTGAGTGGGTTTCCAGTAAAGATAGTCATGGATGCGTGAATCAATGGATGGGACTTCACAGTGAAAGCACATTATGTGCATCTCATAGAAACTAATCACACCGGTTTATGTTTTTAGGGATAAAGGTCACAGAATGCCAGAATCTAAATAAAAGGTTCTTAGCGAGATTTGAAATGTGTTTATTTTTAAAGGTTCTGAATCATGGAAGAGACCTCAACACGTATTTTCTAGTGCTGGATTAAAAAGATAATGTGGCCAAAAAGGACTCCCCATTTTTGAAATGATGCTTAGCAGAATTAGAAGTTGGCAAATGCCATTACAGAAAGCCATTTTTCTCCGAGGGTAAAAACGCTTTTCTAATGAATCTTGATTTCTCCTGCGACAATCGGATGGTTGTGATGAATTTGGCATCAACAACATGACCTTGTATCAACAATTCTGGCAAGTGGTGGTGCTTTAATCCTGAGGGAATATTTTCTTGGAGCCTTTAGTGCCGATTGAACATCGTTACAACACCACATCCTACCTGAGTAATGTTGCTGACCATGTCCATCCCTTTAAGACCAAATGTACCCATCTTCTGATGGCTACTTACAGGAGGATAACATGTTCTGGGGCAGCATGGCTGTGTGCTAGAGTAGCCGTTTCCCAACCTAAACTTTATGGGTTTGACCCCTTGCCCTGATGACCATGTCCAAGTATCCTGAAGCAAGATACTGAAGCCCACATTACTTCCGTTGATGCGTCATCAGTAGTTGAATGAGGTGACAGCGTAAATGCGCTTTGAGGGACATGGGTGGCATGTAATATAAAAGCATTCTTCATCAGTCATGAACAAAAAAAACATCCTCTGTGAAGTTACTGAGACTAAAAGTCATACGTTAATGAGGTAAATATCTAGTTGATCTTTATAGATCAAAAAGAACACTCAAAAAATGCAGTATTTCTACCTAGATGGCCACTCAACCCAAACACTGTGATGGATTTGAAACACATTCATAAATCAAAGTGCAAAATGATGAAGTGCAATTGCACCAAGGAGCTTTAATGTAGAGGTTGCATCATGAATATAAACAACATGACCATACTTAGCTGTGGTTTTAAAAAAAAAGAAGTGGCCTACAAAAGGTTATTTGTCATTGTAAACAGACACCAACATATTTCTAATTAAAAACTTTTCCCAATTTGAGTGCCATGCAAAGTGTGAGTGCAATGAATAATATCAGGGGAAAAAAGATCAGAATAGTCGTCCATTCATCTTCCATACCGTGCATCCTTGTAAGGGATGCAGAGGTTCCCAGAGCCTATCCCAGCTGACTGTGGGCGAAAAACAGACTACAAACAACCATTTGCACAATCATATAGCCACCAACGGGAATCGACTCCGCACCTGCCTGCAATGAAATCAGGCAAGTGAACTACCATCACACCATCAGGCAACTTGTCCGTGGAAAACCAATGTAAAAAAATGTTTGCAAATTATGCATTCTTTCATGTTTCAAGCCACTTATCATAACAGGGGTCACTTGGATGCTGTAGCCTATACCAGCCAACCACGAGCAGTAGACAATGTACTTCCTGAAATCGCAGGGCACAAGAATAGTAGCAACCATGCAAATACCCTTTTGGGACAATTTTGAGTGAGCAATGGCATGTTTTGGCGATGTTGGAGGAAAGTTGAGTACTCATGCAAACTCCACAGAGGAAGTCGGAACCCAATGGGAATTTAACCCTCGAACACAGTGTGATCCAGACGTGATAAACACTTCAGTTTCAAGTCAAAACAAGATTGAAACTACCCTTCCTCTTTCAGACCTCCTTTTGCCCCAATTCTCACTCCCTCGTCATCATTCCAATCTATTTTCCATGCATTGTTGGAAGAAGGCAGCAACTTGAGAGAAAAAACGAGGGGTAATGTGATTGTTGCAATCATTCCTTATGCTGCTAAGAGGCTTTCAGCCCGAGGTTCCCCATTCATTTTGACTAATAGTGCTTTTCTCTCCTTTCTCCATCCCTGTTTCGTTTTCTCTCCCTTCTATCCCTGTTCCTTTTTTCTTCATCGGTTTCTCATCTCCGATTCTCACATCCTAGTATTCATTCAGTTATTTTCCTTCCAGTTTTGCTGCCTTGCCTTTCATTCCTTCATAGCACTCATCAGTTTATTTCCCTGATTCCATCTTACCCCCTTTTCACTGTCCTAGCCCGTCCTCTTGATTCTCTCTTCCCCCTTCATCATGGGGACATTAAATCCCTTGGTACTTAGAGCACTCTTTGATCGTTCTTAGTGAACCTAAATATTCCGACTGGCACTCTGGACAAGAGCTGTCTTGTGTCTGCTCACAGGCTGCTGGGGGAGGAGCGCTAGGTTCTTAGGCCCCAATCGTGTTCCTACTCCACATACACACATTGGCATATGATAGAGAGTAAAATTATATTTTTAGGGAACCAAATTAGTTCTTAAATCACCCACAGCAAAGATTCTACACTGTCTGGATAATGGCATCATCTTCATACCCATAATTTACCTTTCGCGTTGCTACTTGGAAATTGAGCCCAATGCTTTTTTGTAGGTCTTTGGTGATAATATGCTCTTTAATCTTGCGAAATGAAAAATTATCATCAAACATGGAATGTAGACTGATTAATACTGATTTAGCATACACCATTCCCCTGCAATGACTTGAAATGTAATGAAATGATTGACTCGTTTATAATGCATGAGTGCACAGCTCGTAATCAAACGAAACTGTGTTGTTCACTTGCTGGGGAAAATTAAATAATGATGATGTTGTTCAAAATGAATGCTTTGTGGGATTTACATTCGGCAAAAGTGGTTTAGATGAAGTCATTTCATTGCATGTAATGTGTGATTAATCATCTGTGTGGAAAGAAGGTGTAGTATAGATTTTCAACATGAGATATAGCATGCATTTTCAAATGCTTTTTGAGCTTTAAGTTATGACGGCAGCACTAATATCATGTTTTGTTCTCTATTGTGTAAATGCCATATGTTAAATATTTATATGCTATTCCTGATAGCATTGACTTAATATCCACACTGCAATCTAGGACAAAAGAGCCACTCATCTTTAAGTATTCTAAACTATCTTTTTATAATCTATTGGGCAAACTGATTAGCAAAAAGATGAAATGGCACTGACTGTAATTCATGAGACTGTACTATCCATTTGGGGGTATAAAAATCATTTGTATTCAAAATTTTGTCCCAGCTGTCATGTTTGATATGAACGTTTAATAAAGGCTTAAATCCCCTTAAATCATTCTGCTTTTATGGTGACATTTGGTTCAATACAGTAATTATGGCACAATTTGAAATTTGACAAAGCAACCCCCAACCCACCCACACACACACAGATACCATTTTTCATGTGGCTTTCCTGTAACAAAATGCACCTATTAAAAACGTTCACACGTGCAAACACTGCCCATCATACTGTTAAGCCTTGAGAATGGATATGCCCCTAAGCTGTATTTTTCCACCATAATATATGCCCCAAGGAGTGAGCTCCAGAATGGTGGTTACTGCCACTCATTGACTAGAGCATAAGCCCAGGATCAGACTACTGTGATTTAAGGTAAACATGGAGACATAAATTAAAGGGCATAGAAACACAAACACCACCAACTCAAATGTTACAGGAAAGAAAATAAATCAAACACTGAAATGCATAGGCTTTCAGGAAGAGGTAATTGTGATTTACATTATAACTGCAGACATATACAATACATTGAAAACTCTGACTATTTGTGTTTCCGCATCACATTTCTGCAACACACGCAGTCACTGAATTGCCCTTACCTGAAAGCTTAGGAAAAAACCTCTAGTGTCTCGCCTCATGCTGGCTGAGCCACAGGGCAGAGCAACAGAGGGGGATTGAATGTGGGTATGAAAATGTAACATAAAAGCTCCATAAACCCACAAATATAGTAAGCCAATAGACACACATACTTTCGTGCATGCACACTCACACATCAACAGCGGGGCACTTTTTCCCTACAGCGAAAAGTAATAAATTGTTTAACCTTTTTAACTTTTACCAAGGAGGTTATGTTTATATGTCAGTAAATGTTATTATGTTATGCTTTCACAGAAGATTTTCTTTTTATCTCTTTTTTTTCCTCTTATTAAAAAGTAGGGGTTATAAAGAGAAGGGCTTCAGTCTCCAAACCAGTTGAGACTACTTGAGTCATTTTTATACAAACATTCATTCAGTCATTTTCCAAACCGCTTATCCTTACAAAGGTCGCAGGGTGTGCTAGAGCCAATCCCAGACAACTATAGGCAGTAGGCAAGGGACACACTGAATCGGTTGCCAGCCAATCACAGGGCACAAGGAGACTGACAACCATTCACACTCAAACTCAAATCTAGGGTCAATTTATAGTGTTCAACCAGCTTACTATGCATATTTTTGTGAGGAAACCGGAGTACCCGGAGAAAACCCATGCCATCCTGAGGGGAACGTGCAAACTCCACACAGTGAGGACCTACCTGGGATCTAACCCTCAACCCCAGAACTGTGAGGCCGATGTTCTAACCGCTCGCCCACTGGAATGCACATAAACAAAATGATGATTAAAAAAATACTTTTGTTCATACTGTACCACAGCAGATGTTGCAGTTCCCAAGATTATATGCAGATTGACGAGTATAATGAGTGACTTTATTAAAACAAGGCATTGCACAGTTTTAAAAGTGGATTTAAACTAGCCTTATATGACCAAAAGCTCAAGATTAAACATAAAGTCATCAGAGCTGGCCCAATTGCATTTCTTACTAATTACTGTCTACTTCAGAAGCTGCTGTCTGAAATCGAACCCCATACATTTTTATTGAACTGTTTGTATAGAGCCTGTAAAAACAGTTCAATAAAAATGTATGCATGATTCTGTTATGTAATTATTTTGATCACATGCCTCGCTCACAGTTTTTGTTTCAAATCTTACTCCCATAGTAAATGGTGAATTTTAGCAACATCTAGGTTCGTCTGACACTCCAATAATACACAAAGTGCTCTCAGACACCATTGAATGCTTCCCACATTTGTAAATACTTGTTGTGAGTAAAGTGGCACTTGTAGTTACTTGGCTTTTATTCAGTATCTGACACTTTATTTTACAACAACAAAACAGAACAACATTTTCTCACTAGTTGCTGTATTATTTTTCTTCGAACACGAGTATATATTAGTCTTTAAGTGGGAATATTCCGCTTGTTATCCGACTGAGGCAGAAATGAAACATTTTATCTAAACTGTGCATTCTAAAAGTAGATGTCCACTTTTAAGGGAGGCAATGAAAGGAAAATTCATTAAATCTACACTAGACATTGGCAAATGCAAATCATGATTAAATCCAAAATATGAAAAATAAGACAGATGTCAACAATTTTCTTTCATTCATTTTCTGTTTCGCTTATCATCACAAGGGTTGCGGGGTTAGTAGAGGCAATTCCAGACAACTATAGGCAGTCGGGAAGGGACACACTGAATCAGCCATTCGCATGGCACAACGAGACAAACAACCATACTAGCGCACACTCATACCTAGGCACAATTTAGAGTGTTCAACCAGCCTACCATGCATATTTTTGGGATATGGGAGAAAGCCGGAGTAAAAAACCCACGGAGGCCCAGGGAGAACATGCAAACTCCACACAGGAAATTTGGAACCCACCGGGGTTTGGACACTAGGTCTAAGAACTGTGAGGCACACTTACTAATCACTTCCAATCATGCCGCCTCTCGAAAAGTATATTTATGTTCTTCCTTCACCACTTTGTGGCTACAACATTCGCAGCTTCACTCTATCGGTTTATTTTATATTAAGTATCCAAATTTAAATGTTCATAAAAATGTCAAAATTCAAAATGAAACTCACAAGCGGAAGAGAGTTCCCTGTCTTCCGCTTGCCTTTCAGAAAAAATGGTGGAAGACATGGGACTGTCACTCAACTGAGCTCCGAAGAAGAAAATGGCAGGCACTAGGCGCAGGTCGACGCTCTTATCTGAAAATAGAACGGACAGAATGGCCAGGAGCTTCGGTTAGCGAAACTGAGGGTGGAATTTACCAGAAATGTTTCAAAGTGCAAGCTCAGGGTGACATTACAGTGTACACCGTGGCCCTTATCCGAAAATAAATCTCTCTGCTCGGGTAGGACGGCTGGATGTTGTGGAGAAACAAAGTGGAAGTTGAGTTTCCCTCTATGTGCGAGCATTGGGCAGACGCTGTCGCTCTTACCAAAACTGGACGTTTAATTTCCCCCAAAACAATGACTGCAATAAAGGTAAAGAATGCGGTCTTAGTACTTTGAGAAATGGGCAATACATTTTCAATATGGCTCACAGTTTGAAACAAAGTGTCCCAGAGATTGATGAGAACATGGTCATACTTTTTTTTAATTATCTCGGCCATATCTGGTCTACTTATTCCGTGAAAATCGAGGGAATACTGTATAGTTTATATTCCTGCCAACAAAATTACAACACATTTCAAATTGAATGAGGTTTGACTCCACAAAAGTTGCTCAGCAGTGAATGTGGCAAGCAAAGATAGAACTAAATAGTAAAGGTAGGTTAACCACATCAAAGATTTTGAATTTCAGTTGGGTAGAAGTGTATTGAATTGTGGTCGGCTATCCGAGAAATTGATTTCTTTTTTGTATCACTAGCTGCCCACAATTTTATGCAGCAGATTATATGCTTGCTTGGAATTTATTGCTGAAAGTGAAATTTTCTTTGGAAAGGGACAAGACATCTACCACTGTCACCTCAGGGCCTGGGTTGACATCAGGTGAAGGAACTGCACCCATCTACTGTACTGTATCTCAGAAAACCCAGAAGAGACCAAGTCTGATAGATCTTGCACTAGCATCTCCCTTCAGTGGCACAGTAAGAAACAAGGTAAAAAGAGAAACCCCAAATGGTGTTTGATGACCTGTATATCATATGTACCCAGTAGTGATGTTATTGCAGATATTGCAATGCTTTTGTCCCTCTGCTGTACTGACCACTTTTCCCTCAAGTTTCAAAGGATGAGCAATACTGAAAACTCATTTGGCTGCTAATTACAAGGGTGAGGGTACTATGTTCATAAAAATACACTCTGGGGGCAACAAAAACTGGTGCAACTCATGTTAATGAATTTCACCGTTATGTTGAGAAAGTGGCAGAGGGATACAAACTATGTTTACGCTGCTTACAAGATAATACTGAATTATGTGACCTACTTCAACACATTGAAGCAGTATTGTTTCATATTATCTCCTCTGCAATTACTGATAATTGCTAGTCATTAACAAATCTCTCTCCTGTGTGTAAAACCCAGAGTAATAGTAACCTAGTTACCTCCCAGTGTTTTTTTTACTTCGTATGAAATCTGGAAAAGACTGCATCCTTATTGAGGTTCTAAAACAGTGAGACCATGAAAACTATTATCAAATGACGAGTGTTAAACTAGTTTAGTTGTCATTTTTTAAATGTAACTTGGGTAGGGTTGTATAGTTGTTGTTTTTTCTGAGAACTGTCATACAAAAAAATAAGTCTATGGTTCATTTACTCTGCCAAATTTCACACAGACCAGTAACTGTACATATTTCAAATGAAATATAAGGAACTTTTGTAGAATTTGCTTTGTCCACAAAAATGGCCTTGAGGAGCTAGTGGACAGGTATGCTCCTATTCTTACCCTATGGGAAGGATTTATCAGAAATCCTATGATTCAGCAGCAGATGTTTGTAATGTTGTGTCTTCCAGCTTACTCAACAATCTCTTTTGTATGATGGTGTTAAAAACCAAGGTAAGGATAGAAAAAAACAGCCTTACCTGGTTCCCTCGCTGTTCTACATGAGTCAACGTGATGTGCAGGGAAGTAACAATGGCGCACATCTTTTTATTCACTCTTTATTATACATTCGACACAAAAGTGTTCAATTTGTACTTAATATGTGCTTTTATTATTTCAATTTTGTTGTCCTCTTGACCAATTACCAGAAGTACATTTTGATTATTCAGCATGATTAAATGGTTTTTCTATTTTCCTCTGTTATTCAGATAATGACTGATAAGTGTTGTTTTTATTTTTGTTCAACTTGCTATCTGTTTTCACACAATGGATTAGTTTTGAAGAAAGGGTCTGGGTATGAAAAATATACTTTGAATTGTTGGCTTATTAATAGCAAATAGAGACGACTTGTATAAAGCTATATTGTGTGTTTTTTTTCAGCCATTGTTAATAATTTAAGTGCAGAATTAGAAATGTTTAATTGGTTTATGGTGGCCTGGTGATCGAGTGGTTAGCACGTCGGCCTCACAGTTCTGGGGTGGAGGTTTCAATACTAGGTCAGTCCAGACTGTGGAATTTGCATGTTCTCCCTGGGCCTGTGGTTTTTCTCCAGGTACTCTGGTTACCTCCATTGTCTCAAAAACCTGCAGGGTAGGCTAGTTGAACACTTTAAATTTACCCGAGATATGAGTGTGAATGGTTGTCCGACTCCTTCTTCCCAGCGAGTGGAGGGCCACCAATTCAGGGTGTCCCCCACCTATGGCCTGAAAGCAACTGGTATCGTCTCCAGCAACAAACGCGAGCCTCGTCAGGATAAACGGTTCGGAAAATAGATGAATTAATAAATAATTGACCATGAGCGTTGACTGTTTTTTGTGGTTGAATATCCTCAGTGTCATTCTTCTGATTTTATAACACAAACAAAGATGTTTAAAAACTCATTAAAAAACATGCCATATAATACTGTTAGAAAACACAGCCATGGATTAAAAACAAACAAACAAACAAACAAAATAAAATACATCATTTTATCTCCACACCCATCCACACCACACACACAGTCTTACTACTAATTGCATCAGCACTATTGTGCTAGTCACTGAGAACCACAAACAAAATTATAAAAGCACTTTCTATTGTTTGTCCCCTGTCTTATATACTCCAATTAGGGCATGGTAGAGAAAGTCTCCACACAAGAACACAACGTATCATCTTTACAGCTGTAGGGGATGGGGAAATAAGAGCACAATTTTTAGAGGTCCCTTGGTTTTTTCGGGGGTGTTTTTCGAAGCATAGGTATTGCAAAGGCTGTATGTGTATGTTTTATATGTATGTGTATCTGTGTGGTAAAAGCTAAAAAAAAAAGAGTGGTGTGGCGTGCTGCCTTTCCCTTTTTTTCTTTATGCCGTTTTTCCTGACTAAAATCTGTTTGTGAGACAATTATACACAACACAACTATAGTGTTGTGTTGCGGTAGACTTTGAGCACCAGATAGCCACACCAAATCAAAGTATGTCAAGATATACTAACCTGTAGCAAAATGACTGGAAATGTGCAGCATTCTTTTTTCATATATTGTTTCTGTTCGAGGAAAATCAGTGTACATATATAACTTGCATTTAAGCTACATTGCCTTTGGAATAGCCTCGGGGATCTTAGAGGTGTATCTGCCATGGGCAATGTTGAATATCTGAAATACTGTATAATATACTTAACAATACTATAAATTGATTGGCTAAAATAATTCTGGCATTTAAAAATGGCTGCTTGGAGCCATTTTGTGCACTTCCTGAAAATGTTGGCCTATGGTGACAATTTTCTCGACTCATAAAAAACAGAAAATATACATTTTGCTACTTTTTAATCTCTTTAATAAGATAATTTGTCTTGCATTTGATTGTGCATTTGATCCCCAAAAATTATAATTCCATTAAACACCAGAGTGGGGGTCCATAACACGAGGTTCTGGAGCTGGATACTATGCTTTAGCGGTTCCCTGATGGTTCCCTGGAGCTTTTGCAAAAATCTTAGAAATTGGAAAGTGGGGGAGAGAAATATATATTTTTTGTTCTAATAACCCTAAGAATATGGTTTTGGCAGCTGACTCCGGGCTAGAATTGGTGGCCAGCCAACTAATCCTTCACTTAAGTCAGATACAATACAATTGTTTTAGTGAAGATAAAATGTGAAGCAATGCAAATGTAGAATTATAGACCGAAATACACCCACTTATATATTTTGCAGGGTTAAATATAAAGAGATATAGATACAAAGGTTATTGGCTAGGTGCTCAAAACATGACTAAATCTGCATATACTCTTTTGTTTGATTGATGTTGGCCTTGCCCTAGCGCATTGGTTCAAGGTTTGCCTTTGGAGTCCACATAGTGTCTTGCGGATTCAGTAAAAAAATCCTTGGATTTTTTTTGCGTGTGTTAATTATCCTTTATCATGGTCAAAATACTCATTGACTTGAATGACAATGATCTGCTTTGTCTGAACCTACCGTGTATTGAATTTCTTTGAAATAAGAACAAGATGCAGTAAATACTAACCCCATCCATTCTTGGTGCTGCATATCCTTCTTAAGATCCGCGAGTGCATGCCAGAGCCTATCCCAGCTGACTTCAAACCGTACACACTGAACTCGTTGCCAATGTTGTTGGTCAACATGGCTCAGTAGTGAAGTTGTTCCCCAACCCAGAAGCATGGTTTCAATTTCCTCACTTTGATGACCATTTCAAATCATCATTGAGCAAAATATTGGACCCCACGTTGCTCCCTGTGCCGCGTCAACATTTGGTCAATGGGGAAAAAGTGTCAAAGTGTTATTGAGTACCTTGAAGGTAGAAAAGAGCTAAAACAAATGGAAGCCCATTTACTGCAGAGCACACATATAACAACAACCATACCAGTAGTAATTGTTAATGCTTGATCCAGATAATACCATAGCAGTTAAAAGATTAATATTGTTACCCTTTTCAAAACCACACACAGAGCCACACCATTTTCAATCAAAGCTGTTTTATTTGAATGAAGTAGAGATGTTTATAGATTACATTATTTTAAGAAATATAGGAGGATAAAGGCTATCAATAGATTAGGAGAAATGTGGAAATTCTTAGATTTTTTTTCGTGCTGATTATCCACTATCATGGTCACAATCCTAATATCTATTACTAGTGTAAGTCAACATGAAAATGTAGCGTTATTTTTTCTCAAACTTACTGGGTATCTCTCTTCCTCACTCTTTTGCCGAGCAGCTGGAGTCTTGTTTCTGGTCTCCTTATGTCTATATATTTTGCCAAATTCTGCCCGTGCTACCGTCTGTGCCTTTGTTTCTGTCAGACAAGAGCTTTTTCTGGATGTTCATCACATGTTATTATGCCAACGGGCAAATGGATTTCAAAACTGCAGCTCACAAAATAGATTGTATCAAGGGAACAGAACAAATTATTCCATTGATGCCTATCAACTAGCACCATAAGATAGTTCACAAATGGATGTAAAATGTGAAATAACTGCATGCATGCACAACAACAGTTTCATTCCTGTCCCTTTCATTTTCACAATTGAAAACGCATTCAACAGGAATGCTTTTAATAATACATGAAACACATTTTCAATATCTAATATATTGACATTGGCATTATTATTGGCATGGTTGCCTTTATAATTCCGTGCAGACCGTCCATTGTCGTTTTTAAGAAGCAAGATTTCTAGCTCTCACAATACCTTTTCATTTATTCATTCATTCATTTTCTGAACCGCTTTATCCTCCGTAGGGTCACAGGGGAGTGAGGGGGGTGCAGTGCTGGACCTTATTCCTTAGTACTACGTCCTTTTTCAAAGGGGGAAGTTAGGATGTTCCATAAAATATCCTCCACATTTTCCACATTTTCAGGATTAGTTATTTTTTCATTCTATTAACTGGCTGTCGACAGAGCAGAATCTTCCTGAAAAACCGATAGGCTGCAATCACATGGTACCACTGATAAAAAAAACGAAGAGAGTCCTCAGCAACAGCACTGGGACAGGGCAGCACTTTGAAGTCGAAGCATTAGGGAAAAAGGTGCTTGTGATCGATTTCATGCAAACAGGTCTAGAGTACATCAAACGCCAAAAGCAGCTTTTTTAAGGCTTTGCATTCACCCTCTAGTTCAAGAAAGGCTTACTTACATCACAAAATGACTTCAGATGACAGATGGTAAAATAGTGCATTTACTAAGATGGCAAGCTGGAGTCGACAACAATTGCCTAAAACCACACATTCGTTGAGTTAACAGATTTTTCACACGTGGGTGGAAAATATTTACTGAAAAATTATTTTACATTTTGTAGTGACCAGGGTAATAAAAGTTAAATAACATGGAGATCATCAGACACTGGGGATGGCCATTTAAAAAAAAGTTGCTGATTGAAAATGAAAACATACCATATTTTTCTCAGTATATATATGGCACACTTAAAAATTGTTATTCTTCCCAAAACTTGACAGTGTGCCCTATGATCCAGTTCACCTTATGTGCAAATTATGGTTGTGTATCCGTTTATAGTCATTTGTTTTGTTTATTCAGTGTGCTTAATTCCTCTCTATTATGGTCACTGACGACCTGCCTCTGGAACACCGGAATGAATTTTTCTCCGTTGTCATTGTGGCGACATCATTAGCACTGCTTTTAGCAGGGCAAACATCGCCATCACGCACTGCCCATTGATGCAGTTAGCAACTGGAGTGTTCCGCTGGCCTGTTGGTCACAATGATCAGACAAGCAATTTACAGAGCCTGAAGAAAATGATATTTTTAATAATGTGGACATAGTATGAACAAATGTATACTTATAAAAAAACTGAAGAAAATCATTCCTCAATATAACTTGCAGTTTATCTATATGCCGTAGGTTTATAATAATTATCAATACACACTTTTTTTTCCATTCTACTTATCCTCACAAGGGTTCAGGGGTACTATTCCCACCAACTATGGGCAGTAGGCGGTGGAGGCACCCTGAATCAGTTGCCAGCCAAACGCGAGGCAACCCTTTGATCTGCAATTGTATCATCGGCGTAATTCACACAATAGGCTCACTTTTAAAAACCATTTCTTCAGAAGCTAAAATCCAAGCAGCCATGATAGTCAGAGCCACATTGGGCTAAGTGTTCCAGTTGTATTTGGTCATCTCAAACATATTTAATATCTACTTTACACACTCTCACTTGAAGTGCTCAAAACACACATTACTCTTTCAACAAACCTATACATATACCAAACAGTAAATGAATAGATGAATCCAAAATATTTACAATGTTTAAAGAAAGATTACATCACAAATCCAGTACATTGATGCACCAATGCACCTTATAACAAGGGTCGTCTAATATATGAAAATAAACTTGTTCAATGATGGTGAACCTTAAAACATGCTGCTCCTTATATTCCCCCAAAAATCACTAAACCAATTCAGTAACTGCAACTTCTACTGACTCACATTAAGGTAAGAGGAAAATACCTTGACTACCACACCAAAGAAGTTATCATTTACATTTTTTCTGCGGTGATATGGATGTACTAGCCACATAGGGCAAAGTGTGACGCGTGCGTACATTTAAAAACAACCTATATAATTGTTACTATTGTTTATTGTTACTGGACAATGAGAAACAGGTGGGTGACATGAGAGGAATAGGATCGATAGGCACTCAAGAAGCAGCCAACAAGAGGTGATAAAATAACAAGACACATCAAGGAACCAAACCAAAATCACACCAACCAAACCACAGAACTTAACAAAGTCATTCATTCATATTTGTTTTCCAAACCGCTCACCCTACTAGAGTCATGGCGGGTACTGGAGCCTAACCCAGCTAACTATGGGCACCAGGCGGGGAGGAGACCCTGAATCGGTGGCCAGCTAATCGCAGGGGACAATGAGACAAAGGACAACTGTACACAGTCACAGTTGCACCTGAGGCAATTTAAAGTGTCCAACCAGCCAATCAAGCATGTTTTTTGGAAGTGGGAGGAAACCGTAGTACCCGGAGAAAACACATGCCAACCCAGGGAAAATATGCAAACTCCATACTGTGAGGCCCCACATGATATTGAACCCTCCACCCCAGAACTGTGAGGCCAACTGACTAAGCACTTTGCCACCGGGCAACCTTGTGATAGATTCACCTTCAAATATTCTTCTGTTTTGCCTGAGAAGCATGTAGACCTCTCATTATTCAGAGTTATCGCTTTCAATCAAAAACAATATTAAAAGAACAATTGCTGTGATTGAAGTACCCCCAGTGTGAACTGAATTACTTTTTAAGGAGGCAAAGAAACCAGTGTTTCTCAATTCTACATATCTGAAAATGACAATCTTTAGTTTTTATTAATTCATTAATCTTCCTAACTGCTTACTCTGATACTCAGATTGTGCAATATTTTCGAATTTACCTTCCCTGGACATGACTTTTTATAATTTTATATGACTTATTTATGTTTTACTGGGAAAACGCACTTTGTGGAGTAGCACCAACAATTTCGTTTTACGCAGCTGTGTATGATGACAATAAAGGCTTTTGATTTGATTTGATTTTGATCTCAGGGGGGCTACAGGGGTGTGGTAGCCTATGCCAGGTGGTGAGAGGCCAGGAATGCTCGACAGTCTTTCTTCTCTTATTACATATTCACAAATACGGATTAAAATATGAAGCAGGGCTGCACACACCTGTTTTAGATTGTGTGTCTAAAAAAACATATACTTAGACAACTGAAATCATTGTGTCAGATCCATTGGCAGTTGTTTCTTGGAATTACATTCACATTGAAGTTCTGAATAAGGTATCTCACATTCTATCCAACATGTGCCCACCACCACGTCTGCCCTTACACACAAACACACAAAATTTAAAATATGGCTTTTAAAACTCTATTCACTATTTCACCTCATTGGATTTTACTGAATCTTTAGACAATGGGTGTTTTGTTTATTTTATTTGTTTTATACTGTATCTCCCTCTGGACTTTTGCAACATTCCAATTAGGTTTGTCACTCAACTGCTGTGGATGGCATCAAGGTGAAAAGGATTGGTGTGAGTTGCATTAAGAGGGTGAGTTGACGATGTAAGGGAAGAAGCAAATGGGATGTATCTGGGCAAAAGACAATGAAAATTAGGAAAATACAATTGATTGAAAGACCATGAGAAAACTGCTCAGTTTGGCCTGAAGTAGTTCCTAATAATGTAATGTAATTAAAAAGCAATTTATAAACCAAAACTTCTTCGCACATCAACTCATTACTTAATTTGCTTCCAACACCCTATTTTCTGACATGGGAACACAAATGATTAAACAAGAACGATTATAAATCTCAATGAATTTACGAAGGAACTGTTTTACAAGTCTCTGCCTCTGTTGCTTATAATTTATAACATTGTAAAGCTACCACCATGTTGATTTTAACATACATACACAATAATGGTGTTTTATAGGTTCTATGTTTCATGAATACTACCTTGATGTTGGTGTTAAATGTAGGAAAGTTCCTGCCAGAAAAGGAGAACATTACGCACATTTTAGAAAAAGCTAAAACTAAACTAAACTCGTTCACTGGAATGTCAACATTCTTCAAAGTCGTCATGGTTCTTAATTTAACATTTGTTGTTAATTTTAATTCTTTAATGTTCCAAGTGGACCCATAACTGTGAACTTTAGCTGATTTTTTAATAATGACTCACATTTGTCTTGAAATCAGTCATTAGCAGAAAACATTTTCCATTTGTTTTAGAATGGCTTCAAGGTGTCATCTTGTTTTGCTTATGAAATGAAACAAGAAAATAGAATGCATTAACATCAGAGTAAGTGGAATTTATCTCATATTACAGCTATAGCTTTATGCTTGTGCTTTAGAGCATGAGGTTCAGTCAATTACTCATACTGACCTTCAAATAAAGTGTTATTGACCCACATCCTGGCCGTCTCATATATATATTAAAAAGCAAAATAATTATATTATGACAATGTATTATACTAACTATTAGTAGTGTTACATTTTTTAAACATTATTCCAAATCAGTTGTGCCTTCTGTTTTTTTTAATTTGGTTTGATTGAAATGTATTCAAATATAGTTTCAGAATTTTCAAAATTATCAATTGTTTTTTCTGTTGATAACCTATTGGTTTTGTTCAATGCTAGTGTATACATTGCAGCCCATCTAATTATAAAAAGAAAAAAAACAAATTTTGCAATTGACTTTTAAAGTAAGTGTGTCACTTTTAACCAGCTGGCCAGAATATTGCAAACTAATGAAATCAAACCCTAACACCGCTGACTATGGGTATGAGGCGAGGGATACCCTAAATTGGTGGCCAGCCAATTTGGGCACAAGGAGACAGAAAACCATACATGCTCACGGTCACAAGTGCAAAATTCACATGTGGCACATTAAAACTCTTCAGCTACGAAGACATTCAGATTCACATTCTCCATGTTTAAGCAGCAGAAAACGCTCCAGTTGTTCTTACAGGTTTCTTGTACTAATTTAAAAAATATATATATTTTTTGACAAGAAAGGGCATGAGCTGGGTGAAGACATAAGTCTGAAACAGCAGCATAGGGTGACAGGGATTGTCAATGCCCTAACCATCAGGAGACAGTCAGGGATTAAAAAAGCAAAATGATTGAAAATGGTGGTTTCTGGCCAAAGGCCAACCTCTGGGTTGTCTAGATGCATCCCAGGAAATAAAAAATAAAAAAATCTAATAAAAAATCTGCAGTACTAAAGTTTGCCAGTGGAAGCTGGTATCATAACAGAAGACTCCATCAGCTAAATTGGCTTCCACTATTTAATACAAAAAACAAAAGCAAAAGTTTAAAGCCCGGGCTTGTGTGTGTTTTCTCCGGGGAATCTAGCCCCACACATACATCCCTAAAACATGCCTGGTAGGGTGGTTGAAAGACTCTAAATTGTGGGTAGGTATAAGTGTGACCGTGAATGGTTGTGTCTCCTTGTGCTCAGTGATTAGCTGGCAACCAATTCCCCAACTGATGCCCATTAGCTTGGGTAGGCTCCAGCACCCCCCACAACCCTTTTGAGGATAAGCACTACGGAAAATGATTTAGATCTTTAAACTCATTTGTTGCTTGTCCATTAAGCAAAAAAAATAGAAATACCAAAATGTCGGTCAAGTAATCCAAGGCACACAATGAATCCTCTTGTACATAAAAAAAGTGATTATCCTGCATTGAGCCAACCACACATTATTATTATTTTATTAACTATACCAGTCTTTACCACTCTAGCTTGCATTGTTTGTTGATGTAAAAAAAGGTACCGTTATTTTAGAGGCTCAAGATGTGCTTAAGAGCATTTGTATGTTAAGATTCAATGATTTTTCATTCGGTGTTCTAATTATGTAAAGGCATGAAGTTTCGCTTCTTGCGTTATGCATCACTGAATGGTAAATGTAGTTATCTTGTGCCAGTGTAGACATATTTCATTGTTGTTTCTTTGTTTGGAGAGAGAGAAGAAGAAAAGATTAAGCTGATCATGAGTCAGATAGACAATAGTTTTAGCTTGTGTACAATACTGAGCAAGCCAGTGTGCACTTATGTATAAGAAATTTGCATGCAAGAGGGTATACGAAAAAGAAAGACCAGTACAGAACAAGTCAGTGAGTAATGAAGAGAAATTAAAAGATGTGGCGGAATAAATACAGCCTTGGTTGAATCAGTATGAAGGTTTTTAAACCTCTCAAAATTCTAGATGACACCTGTGTATACTAGGGAGACATGAATACCATTTAGAATTTGAGACACACACACATGCTTCCACGCACACATTCCACTTGTTCTTTAAGCAAACTGTGTACCCATTTAGTCAAGAGCATTTCACAAACAAAACAAATCCCTCCATCTGACGTGACATTTTCACCCTACGTAGTACCATAGCCCATAACCTTGGAGCAAGCAAATTCTGAGTATTGTGACTTAACACCAAGCCTTGCTAATGTGATAATCAATTGCGGGAGAAAAATAAAGTTGAAATGATGAACGAAAAGGCCTCCAAACAACCAGGTGCAATCAAGCAGACCTCATCAGAAACCATGAAATGAAACCCAGAATGAGTGTTGGAAGTTTTCTTGTTGGGAGCTGGAGTGTTTGCGAGGCAGGGTGTTGGGGGAGACACAAGGCTATGAGATGGAACAAAGGCCCACCGGCAAATCACTAAGGAGAATATGATGTGATTTATGGAGGCCATTACATTGAAGGACAAAAAAGTGGTTATTAGTAATGTTTCAAGAGATGTGTACGTATATACGGAGACATGTAATCACTTATAGATGGACAAAAATAAGCCCTCACTACCCTACACTACAATGTTGCATCTTACAACATGCCATGCTCTTACAAAATGTAATCAAAATACAGTCATACCTCTACTTACGAATGCCTCTTTGTATGAAATTTTCAGGTTACGAAACTGATCAGAACACCTAATGTACAAGGACCAAAACAAAAATTTCAACAGAGGAAAATAGGAAATCTTGATAAGGGGAAGCACTTACTACACAAAGGAAGAGGGGACATTGTTACAATGCAGAAGTGGGAAACATGTGAGTGGCAATCGAATGGCCTCAACTCCTCTTTCAGCTACCAGTTGACATTCTTACGTGCATCTCAATAGTCTATTTTTCTACATTATCGTTTGCACGTGGCGAGTAACTGCGATGTAATCACAAACACGTGATTGAGCTCATCCAGAGTCCTTCTTGCCCCTTTTTAAGCTTGTGTGTTGTAGCACTGTCGGTTACATGTAATTAAGCACCCTCATCATAAATGTTTGTGAGGCAGCACACGTATTTATTTACATGACATAAATTGCCTTGTCCTACTCTCAGGGTTTACTGTGGACTAAGAATTCTCAGTTTGCCCCTCAAATCCTGGTTGTCAGCCAAAATTTATTTTTGAACTGAAAAGCCTAAAGTGAAGTATTGCCCCCTTTGAGGCATTTATGGGAGTTTTGGAGGAAAATAAATTTTGGAACCAAAGCCAAGGATGATTCATTTCCAACTTGGCTTGTGAAAAACGTCTGTGTCAAATCCTGCTTACACCACACAAACTACAGCAAAATATTAGGATAAAACATATTGCTACTATTTTTTGCTTACATAACAACCTACTGGCGTTACATGGTGACGCAGTGACATATTTCCAATTTGGCTCATTGCCAATGGAAAACTAAATCCGCTCTCACGAAGAACGTTATTAGAGGGATCAAATCTCTAGTACAAGTGTTAGTACCAAACGCACACCCTGGTGTATTTGTTGGATAAGGTGTTAATATGACATAGAAAGCTCAATTCACCTGATTCTGACATAGAACCATGGTTTGGGGTTGTATTTGTTGCACCCTGCATTTTCGCTTGAAACACAGAGAGAAATAATCACAATAGTGATTCGTTGTTGGTTCCTCAATCCAGCTTTTCTGATATATCTTTATCAACACTTTAGAACAAAAACCCATAATATACAATTTACACCCATATATATATATATATATATATATATATATATATATATATATATATATATATATATATATATATATATATATATATTAGCAACACGTTAGAACCCAAAACATAATGTACAATTACACCTGTTCAGTATACGGTCATAACTTGTGTTATGTTTTCTTTTTACAACTTCAAGAAGTCCTTCTCAACTATTCGACTGAGTAAACAATGAAATATCGATAACATAAATTCCTTGCTATAACCGTCATAGACACTATACAGGGTAATGGCGGCCGAAGGTAGCGTCCGGAATGTTACATACATATCCATGACTCGGGACTCGCACATTCACGCTCACATTTCAAAAGTAAATAAACATTACTTAACATTATCTTCTCACTCACACGCTCAACAGTGTATATTGCAAACCACAAACTCAACCAGCCTCTACAACAACCAGCATACCTTGAAACACGGGGAGAAATAATCACAATAGTGATTCATTGTTGCTTCCTCAATCCAGCTTTACTGATATGAAGAAAATCTCCCGTGTTGGTCAAGCTATGTGCATCAAGGCATCAATAATCGAATAGCGATATACATCCAGTCAAAACTAGTGGTATGCGCATCAAGGCATCAATAATCGAATATTGATATACACTTTAACATGTCACATATTCTTGTGATTTACATCACTACCTAGTCAAACTCGCCTTACACTCATTCAAGTGAGAGCCAAAGGCTAAACTTACATTAAGATTTAATACAATAGAATTATTTAGCTAACACTCCATGTGATCCCACTAAAATAAGGATTTTTTAACAGGTATTTGCTGTCTTATGTTAGAAACTCCATGTCCGCAACCTAATTACCAAGTATATACGGAAAAGAAGTGACGCAATAAACTGTACCATAGCCTGTGTCTGCTTTGTTGAAGTGTAAAGAACCTGGAAATTAAAGCAAATAATGCAGATGTTTCTTCTCCTTCTTTCACATGCAGTGTTTTTAAAGATTGGATGGGAATTTGTTCTGCAACACACGATTGCAATCATTTCACATGGACAATATAGTCATTAGAAGACATTTGGAAAGTTAAAGACCCAGTTTACAATACTTCAACATTCAAAGGACATCAGGAATGAAACACCATTCATTGTGTTATGATTGTTTTGTCCACAAATACTGTGTAATGTTGACTGAGCCACTAAATGAACAGGCATTGTTTGGGAGAGACTCTTTTAGCCTTCAAACACTAGTAGTGCAAAAATGGATAATTCTTAGTGAAGGCAAAGGATTGTGGAATTTATTGACAAGCATTTTCAACAATTGTTGAGCTCTTGTTTACATATTTTATTCTTTGAGAAGACTCAAACATACTTTATTGTAACAAGTAGAGAAGTTCTCATCTTATTTTCTGAACTGCTTTGTCCTCACTAGGGTTGCAGGGTGTCCTGGAGCCTATCCCAGCTGACTTCGGGCCAGAGGCGGGGGGCACCCCGAATCAGTAGCCAGCCGATTGCAGGGCACAAGGAGACGGACAACCATGCACGCTCACACGCAATTTAGAATGTCCAATCAGCCTACCATATTTTGCCGTTTAATCTACCCGGGCATATTGAATGATTTTTGCTTTTTGGAGTCTCCCGTTTGTGCGCCATTTAATATAACTCAGCTTTTTTGGCAAGATTTGTATGGTGTTCATGGGGGCATAATTATAGGTATATAGTTTATCAAAATTCCAAGTCAGACTTTATTCAGCAGTAGGTAGTTTTAATCTGAGCAGTAAGTAGTTTTAGTCTGCAAAACACTGATGCACCCCGTCATGGCATAAAGAGTGCGTAGTGGATCGTACCTTCCCGTTTGTGCACCATTTAATATACCCCTGGCGTTTAATATACCCGGGTATATTAAATGGGGGGTATATTAAACAGCAAAATACGGTACCATGCATGTTTTTGGAATGTGGGAGGAAACTGGAGTACCCCACACAGGCCCGGGGGAGAACATGCAAACACCACAGGGATGGACGTAACCTAGATTTGAACCCAGGACCCCATAGCTGTGAGGCCGACGCACCAACCACTCACCCCACCGGGCCGCCCGTAGAGAATTATTATTATTTTTTAATTGCTGTCATTGGACGCTTGCTCCGTTTAGCTTTGTCTTTATATGAATGTAATATAGCCTTGTTTTATGTTATTTTTATCATGATATTTATGTATTTTATGATGTTGGAGATACAAGTCATATTCATTTTGCACTAGGATTATCAGCTATTTTAAGGTAAAATTACTGATGGTGACAATATGTGTGCTTGCCTCCTTTTTACGCATATCTATTCTAAATGTGGGCTCGTACAGCCTGCGGAAACACCTGTGTGACCAGCTAGGTGTGAAATACCCTGTTAAACTTTATCTAGCCTAGTCTAAAATCACATCTTGATGAAGCCATCATCATCACATCACTTACATATTGATGTGGGCACCGCTATGAGCTGAGCAACTCTTTTCATAAACAGATTTGGTTACAAAAGGCACCCAACTCTTGATTCTAGCTCAAACACTGATTCCATTTGTACAGGGAGTTAACAGTCGGTAGTAAGGGCCGCCAACCCATATACCTTTCACATGACTTCCCGAGGGATACAGTAGAAGGGCTTCTTCTGGTCCACAGGCATATGTAAAATGTAAAGTTTATTTATTTTGTATTCCAAGATGGAGGCATATGAGCACGCAGCGGCTTCATGCTCTCCTTACTTCTGCATTCTTTTCATGTTTTTTGAGTGTCTTTTCGCAAGTTGTTCGTCATCATCAACAACATCAACTGTAACCATTTGGCCTTATTAAACATCGGTTACCCGCAGGGAATTACGGTTTCTAGCGACTTCCTTCACACACAGCATTACAAAGGAGATAGCAACATTAGGCCTCCATGGATTGTTATCGGATTTGGCTGGAGAGGGAGGCGGCGTCGGGAGAGAGCATCATCCACCACTGTTGTGCCATCCACAAATTTAACAATGATGTTCTCAGGGTGCATGGTCTGCAGTCGTGTGTGTACAGCGAGTAAAGTAGTGGACTCAGCACACAGCCTTAGGGGACGCCGGATCTAAGCGTACCGGCAGATGAGAGGTGGCGACCCAGCGTCATGTGCTGGGGTCAGTTGACCACAAAGTCCTTAATCCAGGAGCAAGTGGAAGGTTGGAGCCCAGATTGGCCTATTTAGGGATAAGAATGTCCGGTATTATGGTGTTATAGCTGCCTCTTTTCTCAAGGTGGGTCAGTACAGCATGGAGGGCAGTGGTTATTGCATCTTCGGTGGATCTATTTGGCCGATATGCAAACTGATGTAGGTCGTGGATGAGAGGAAGACAGCCTTTGATGCGTTTCAGTACCAGTTTTTCAAAGCACTTTGTGATGATTGGTGCAAAAGCTACTGTGTCGTAGTCGTCCAGATTGTTTGCGAATAACTTCTTGGGCACTGGAATGATGGTGGCTGATTTAAGGCAGGCTGGGATACAATATATCTATATATCTATCTATCTATCTATCTATCTATCTATCTATCTATCTATCTATCTATCTATATATATATATATATATATATATATATATATATATATATATATATATACATATATATACATATATGTCTATATCTATCTATCTATCTATCTATCTATCTATATATATATATATATATATATATATATATATATATATACATATATGTCTATATATATATATCTATCTATCTATCTATCTATCTATATATATATATATATATATATATATATATATATATATATATATATATATATATATATATATATATATATATATATATATATATATATATATATATATATATATATATATATATACAAAACAGGGGAGAAAAATGTCGGACATGCTAAGTAATGGAAGGACATTGAGAAATGAACGAGTTCAGGAAACGAAGTTTGCAGATGAGAGGCATGGAGGCCAGAAGGCAATTTAAACAGGCTTGGCTTCCTCTCAGCCATGACAGACTGCTCATTCCCAATGCCTCTCTCTCTCACACACACACACATGTACACCCTGACACTTCTACAAAGTCATTCATGCATGCTGGCATACAAAACTACTAAGAAAAGTTAAACAACCAGAAACACTTGAGGAGCACAAACGGATATGCAGTTCTCATAAATTGGACTAAAATCTGCTAGTGCAGATGCAAAATGGATCCACTTTTAAAAGGTTTATACTGTTTGGTAGTACAAATCCATTTCTATCCTTAAATCTCCGCATTCTGTGTTTTCAAGCGAGTGAACACAGACGAACACTGCATACAGTGGATTCACAAACTTTACAGAACACATCCTGTAGTGTTTTTGAGGCTAAGATGAAAAGAAATACTATTTATCTCATATACGACATGTCTAAATATTCTTTCATTTTACATGGATAGTAGTAGCAATTATATACTGCAAAGCAGCGATTACCTGCTATATTATCAGCTATAAATACAGGAACACTGACTTTTTACTCCTGTATGGTGCGCAAGGAGGAGGTTCTTGCAGCATTGTACAAATCGAGTACATGCTCATAATGTACTGGAAGACACTCATTTAATGCAGTTTTCAACCGATAATGCCATAATTATGGTTTATAATCGTTTGTGCACACAGTTATTAATTATAGCTTTGATGTATAGAGAACACAGTACATTAAGATTTGATTGGAAATTTGTTTATGTTGCCACCCTTAGAAAGCTGCTTCATTGCAAACAGATTATGACCTGAGTCTCGTGACTATCAGCACTTCAAAAAGGTCCTTTGCACATTGTAAAACGTAAATATCTTCTATCCACTACATATAAATGAAATAAATTATATTGTGTTTCTTTTGCGTAGAGGACATTTAGAATGCTCCAAATATACTAAATGTAGACGGGTGCAGCTTTGTAGCCCTTGATTATATCAAAGAAAGAAAGATTTTGGCTTAGTGCAAGCTAGTAGTCAGCCTAACGGTGAAATAGTGAAATATGTAATATGTTTACCGAGTTGGTCTTCATGATCAATTAACAACAGAAATACCTAAATTAGTATACCCTTGTTTTTACTCACAACAAACCAAAAATCAACATTCTATCCAAATGATCCAACTCTTTTTATTTTTACTTGCCCTCAACACTTAGCGCTCCAAAGAGCAAACAGTAAATAAAGATAATGTGATATTTTCTCTAAAGTTCCTCTTGTGATAAAGTGCCATGTTTGGCTTGTCAAAGAGTTTTTAAATGGAACTCTGCGGTGGGTTCAGTGAAAAATGTTTTTTTCTGTAATCATTTTCAAGGTTAGTGTTCACAGAAAAGGACATGGCTTCTTCGTCGGAAGTGTTGAGAAAAGACATCTCAGGGTGGGGATGGGGACTTTCAGTTTGCTTTTTGAACTCTTACAACTCAAACAGACTCTCCAGCTGATTAGTTCTCTTCATCTCGACAGAGGGATTATTTGTTCATCAGTCTTCTTACCTCACAACTTGTTAAATTTTTTGGTAACAAATTAAAGACTAACTTTGCCAATTTCAGAGGGTGTACATTCTGTAGCATCCATCCTCTTGATAAAGGGTAAATACTTTGCAGAAAGCTATCTCTACATAGTGAGACTTAATTGAAATGGAAATGCTAACGTGAATTGTTTGCATGATTGTTTGGTGTCTTAATGGTTGCATGTTATAATGCCAATCTCTACATGCTGCTTACTAGCTATTAGGAAATAATACGTTGTGGCATGCCACACATTATTCAGACATCCTAAGTTAATATTGTCCCCTTCTGCCATTCACTCACTTGAGAGACCCGCATAATGCACATCTGTCCTTTAAAAAAAGACACAAAATCCAGGATATTTTAAGTTATTTATTTATTATTTTTGGAGATAATCTTACCCACCTCACAGGTGTGGTCTATCAAAATGTTTATTAGAAAGCATGATCATTGCACAGATGTCGCAAGTTTTAAAGGAGGGTTAAATTGACATTTTGGCTGTTTGAATTGAATGTTTATTCCATATAAGCTATCTCTTTTGGCTGTCTTTCAGACCTTGTGTACCCAGCATGGTCAACTTCAAAATCATTTGAAACCAGTCATATGGATAGTTGCTACAACAATCAATATGCGGAGCAAAATAATTTCTCCATAAAGTGTCAGAAACTTTCTCAAGGAAACCCATCTGCTTGCTCATTGTTCTCACGTGTGGTCTCAAATCAATTGCAGTTAGTCAGCGTGACAAAATTGAGTGGGAAATTACTGAGAACACACAGTCAGTGATCAATGTTATATCAATATAGCTATTTGAAGTTTAATTGAAAGTAAAAGATAAATGTCTTTTTTTAGGAAAATTTAGAATTATGCCCCATGAAATGTTTGATGAGCTTCGGATGGTCATTGGAAATTAAACTTTTTTTTTCCAAGGTGATCTTTGACAGTTAAGAAGCAAAGCAAATTGTCTTTGAAACTCTGGTGTCGAATGTCAACATTAGCTGACACAAGTGTGTACATAGTGTCATGCTGCAAACGATGATATTGTGAAACAACGGAAATAATTTGAAAGGAGGGAAATGTTGGTTTAGACCCACTGGGTTTTCATCAAGGAAGGATATATAAGTGACAAGTTACACTGATGCAACCTGAAGAAACTGGAGATGAAAAGCCTCATCACATTCCATGCTGCTATGGGTGTAGCAGCCAACTCTTTCAAATCTCACTCACACCATAATACATCAGGTTCCGGGACCCAATTAAATACT
Organism: Stigmatopora argus; assembly: GCF_051989625.1. NCBI lineage: Eukaryota > Metazoa > Chordata > Actinopteri > Syngnathiformes > Syngnathidae > Stigmatopora > Stigmatopora argus. The sequence goes on from NC_135393.1 coordinate 5,769,808, forward strand.
TTTAAAGGTGTAAATTCTCTGTAGTTGCTGCCTTATCTTTATGGAAAATGCATGACTGCATAACAACAAAGGCTGATGAATGGGGGGCATGGTGGAACTATGCTTCAAACCAGCAGAATCTCATTTGAATGCTAGAAAAAATGAGTAAAGAAAAATGAAATTTTTAAACATGATAATTGAGACAAAATGGTCATGTGTAATTCCTGCAACAAACAGTTTTAACCCCCCCTCGTCCCACCCTCACCACCTCCGCTGATAATCGATGGGGGCCAGTATCTCGTCGACTGGGAATTACTGGGGTTATGGTCCTGAGGAGAGTAACTGATTCCCATGCCACCTGACAACTTGTCAGCGTGTAGAAAAAAAAAAAGTACTGAGGGGACATTAGGCGTAAACATAAAATAAACATCTCATTTTAGCACCTTTAAATGACTAACTCTTTTCATTATGGCTTACAGATCAAAGTTAGTGATTAAGTATTTATAATGCTTCATGGTCATGAAGGCTAGTCTTACCCATGTTCTTTATCTGATTCCTGCCTGAGCAATAAATCTGAAGAAAGAAAATGTGTTGTGAGCATCGTTGACCTTACTGTGGGAGGCCATTGATGAACATGGCTGGAATTTACAACAAGATCATTTACAACTTTGATTTTTAATTGAAGGGGTTTCTCCCAGGTGTAATCCTGACTAAATAAACAATGGTTGAATAATCTAAGACTCAATTAGTCCTCTGGGGGATGTTGTGTGTGGAAATGCAATGTGCTTCATAATCAGTTGAATGAAACTGATGAAAGAGAATGATATTCTTTACCTGTCTCTGAACTTAATGGACATTATGAACCTAATTGACTGTAATTAGTAGGAGGCAAGGATAATTGAGGACGTTGATTCCATTATGAGACTGCAATATACAGAATATAACTTTGACACCTGTTCTAGGCATTCATTGTGGTAAAACAGTTTACTTATTAAGTGATGTCATTGAAATTAACTTAAGATAATGCTACATAAGGGAAATATAGTCCTGTTTTAATATTAATAATAAATAATTTGTATCCAAAACTCTACAACTCAATGCCCACTAGATAAGGAACAAAACAAGAAATTAAAAGCTTTATTAGCAGACAGTCACTCTCTTGTTAATTTAGTGATGAAAAATCCCTTGAATAAAATCCCAAATGAACAGTGTATGAACACACACACACACACACACACACACACACACAATCACCCACAGTGGTATACGGAGGCCGTAACGCAATAACACATCTTAAATGAAATCATGTGAATTAAAGTCTTAGATCTTTGCCATTATTATTGCGCCTCAGGTGGGCAATGCATTAGGAAGTTTAAGGACATAGAACAGTGCCCCTTGTGTGCCACCAATTGCCTACAAGGAAACAGAAATGATGCACCTATTATTTGATATTGCAATAAACTCTGCAATTCAATGTATTTTTTTGTAGATATTGATGCATATGTTAATATTTTATAAGATAATGATTCAAATAAAAAATAAACTCTTATGGCTACAATCATTTTCTTTACCTGTATATTAATGGCACATGATGATTTTAATCTAGGTATAGTACCATCTATCCATACATCAATCCATCCATCCAACAACCTAATGAACAGTTTCCCCTGATTCCACATAGAAGTGGTTGGATGCATAGGAGAAGGTATGAATTAATGAGTGAGTCGGGCTTGAATCTGTCTTCATTTGCATAGTAATGCTCCATGATGTTAATCTGGAATGATTAAACGTCTGAAACCAGCAGTAGCACAATCTGTTAAAGTCTTTTTACCAATGTTTCGGTAGCACCCATACATACTCTATTTTAGCTCTGATATGTTATCCTGTGAACCTACCTTTTCTGACAAAAAGGGCCTCGCATTACCACCAGTCCCACCTAAATTCCGCCCCTGGGTGATAGTAAAGCCATGTTGACACTACTGTGGCGTGGTAAATAGAGTTTTCATATATCGAGCTGTACAAAAAAACATAGATAACCGGGTAATCCATGGGAAGAAAACTACGTATCTGCTAAAGCTGTTGGCAGTATGTAAAAAAATGCCATTAAATTGAAACGACTCAATCCTCCAACCTCCAAGACATGCACGTTGGCTCACTTTCATGAACAGAAATCATGACTTGTAATTACTGATGCACAGGTTAAAGACTGAAGATAATTTATGCTAGGAAAAAGGGCGGAAATGGAAATAGCTCACAGACAAGTAACTGGCTTAAGACAGATAAACCATTGCACTGTAAATAATTTATTTATTAGTGTGATTGTAACCCACCTCGTGGTGTAGAGGTTTACTCGCCTGACTTCGGTGCAGGCAGGCGTGGGCTCCAATCCTGCTAGTAGCGGTATGATTGGCAGTGGGGATGGTTGTTTGTCTCCCTGTGCACACTACGACTGACTGGCGACCTGAAGACAGCTGGTTTAGCCTCCGGCAACCCCCGCAACCCTTTCAAGGATGGCGGTATGGACGATGAATGAATAGTGTGATTGTTGCATATTGTCCCAATACAGAAGTTTTATTTTCCTTTTTCTCTTGTACTTTTCCCGATATTATTAAATACAGAAGTCTGAGAAATCAGACAATTTTCCCAAGTGCTGATGAAAAATTGTGGAATTCAATATAAAAAACATGTGAGTTGAAATTCCAAATAATTGAAACTTCCTTATGTACTGGAGTTGAGGTGATAGAACCAAAATGTACTAACATGCACACAAACACCATGGCTGAACAAAGTCAGAGCGTAAGCCACAAATACTCCTTTAATGATGCTGTGAAGTTTCCTCCCAGATGCCCTAGTTATCGCATATAGCTGGTACATGGCTGAGTCTTTTGGGACAGATGACTCCCTGAAGTGGGTGAATGAGGAGAGTAGACGTCCCTAGAGACCCCAAGGAAGACTCACATCATTCTCACGGGGGAGCACTTCAGGACCTTGTTTTCTTCTTTGTTGTGCCTCCTTTCCCAAGGATCAAAATAAAACGAGAAAACATCTGGATACATAAAGCAGAAGCAGTGCTTAGAGAAGTCATTAGCTAGGCTGCTTGAGGTGGTAAGGGCTGTTCTTGCTTGTTTCATTTTCTTGACAAAGCATGATAGACAGTTCTGTGCTTTTTGTGGTTCTTCTATTCATTTTTAGAAATTACTTAGATCGACAATTATTTTAAATGTATATTTTGCTATAAAGGTTACAATTATTAACATTAATGGGTGAATGCCCTGCTATTGGGTAGCAACCACTCCACAGCCATTGTAAATGGGTGTATATCTGTTTATGAAACATAACATTTTTTGTGGGACATTATATGTTTCTCCAAAACTAAGGCAATAAACATTCATTCGTTCACTCATTCATTTTCTGAACTACTTTATCCTAATTATGATTGTGGGGGGGTGCTGGAGTCTATCCCAGCTGTCATCGGGCCGGAGGCGGGGGACACCCTAAATTAGTGGCCAGCCGATCGCAGAACAAATGGAGACGGACAACCATTCAAACTCACACTCATACCTAGTGGCAATTTAGAGTGTCCAATCAGCTTACCATGCAGGTTTTTGGAATGTGAGACGAAACCGGGGTTTCCGGAGAAAAGTCACGCAGGCCCGGGGAAAACCTGCACTTCCACACACGTGGACCGACCTGGATTTGAACCCAGGACCCCAGAGCGGTGAGGCCGACATGCAAACCACTCATCTGCCGAGCCGCCCTGCAATAAACACTAGCATCGTAAATTTTTCTTTTCCTGCTGGCAAACATTTGGAAGTCTTAAAAAATGGATTTTGTGATTTAATGAGCCCTATACCTTGGTCAGTCATTTGGAACAGATGGTTGCCAAAAAAATACAGTATCGTACGTTATTATTCTACGTGCCATCAGAGTGTATGTGTACCAGATTGGTGGGACAGAATGTGAAAAAGGCAGTGTAATGAATGCTGATGACACATGATTTATCGCGCCCTATAAAACATAACTGTTTCCCATTTCTATACAGCATATTAGTTGATCAGTCAATATACAAAATGGCCAACAAGTGTTTACTTTTGGACGACAAGTTGATAGAGTAATTTGCGGGACTAGCCTAGGTGAGTTATAACATGAAGAGTATGGTCGTTACAAAGAAATTGAATTACCAGATGAAATCATAATTATTTGTACACTTTTAATCGAGGCAAACATTTTGCTGTAATGTATTCAAGACATTAATACACCTTTAGAAAATTGATATACATATTGTTTTCTAAAAATCAACTAAGGAAAAAATGTTTTTTGTTGTTCTCTTGCTGCAAAAATTTCTACTTGAAATGACTCTCTCTACCAAATGACGAAGGGATGTTTACTCTTTTATATCACCTTCTCTGAAATGCATTTGCTGTCTTCCATCAAACTCCTGTCAACCCGCCACTCCCTCGCAATTGAGTTCTGAGCCGCCGTGAAAGTCAAGCACTAATCCATTTGAAGTTGACAGGGGGTCTTGATTACAGCAGAGACTTCAAACATGGCATCGTCATCATCTATACAGGAACACATGTCGAAACATGAAAGAGTTCCTAAGTTCAATTAGCCAATCAATTGTTTGTCAGATGAGCCAACAAACCAGAGACACCTGAACCTAGAGACAGTTTAATAATGAACTCATTAATTCAAACAAACATGAGGCACATTATTTAAATCTGTTGGTTTATTTATGGTATAGTATGTTGTGCTGCGATTGGCTGGGGTATCAATGGGGTACACGGTCGATTGGTTGCCGGTCTTTTGGTCGCCGATCTTATGGTCGCCGGTCTTTTGGTCGCCCGGAAGGTACGTGATAATTACCATTTAAATCGTTGCTCAAATTCCCTAAATACAAACTGTGAATTACTATTTAGTCATACTTAATGCCCTAGTAATTATTAGGCTAAAGAAAAGCTCAAAATTTCCTGGACTTTTATTGTTTTTTGTTGGAGAACTTGTTAAGACCCTGACGGACGTAGCAGTGAAACTGCTCATGGCCATTGTTGGCTTTTATTGATGCCTAGACCGTGTTGTTTTACCTTGTTTTGTCGCTGGTCTTTTGGTCGTCGGTCTTTTGGTCGCCCCTTGTCAACAAAAGACGGCGACCAAAAGACCGGGGACCAATCGACCGCACACGATCAAGGGTATACGTCCAACCTAAAGTCCAAGACACGTGTCCCTGGGTGGCATATGTTCTACCTAGTCTCCCGGTATCTTGTCATATTTCCTGAATATTAAGCAGAAGTACCCATTTGTTCGGTGCAGCTTCATGGTATCCATGACAGCAAACCATGCACAAGCACCTGCCATTTTTCAGAGTTTCCTACACACAGTGGTAGGATGGTTGTTGTATGTAAATATATTTGTGTTTCTCTTGACCTCTATTTGCCGGCAAGAAAACACTAAAATGAAAATGAAAGATAAAGACAGGACAATCAGTGCCCCCAAAACACACACACACACAGACATACCCACACAAATATTTAATGTTTATCTTTTCCACTTTTGAAATATAACATCTTATTCAATCACTCAACTTAAATCATTCAATCTGCCATGTGAGTTTGTCATTTCCTCATCTAATAACACCGCTTCTATCTGCACTTTTGAAAAGGAATAGTACAATGCTACAGCCAAAGTGAGCGCGATTGCATGCCCTGCTCGTTTACTTAGAAGTGACTATATATATATATATATATATATATATATATATATATATATATATATATATATATAAAATATACACATACATACATACATATATATATATAAATATATTTTTTTATTTTTTTATTTAGCAGGCCAATATTCTGTGCAAGAGGTATGTCAGCAACATCTGTGTTTTTAATGAGCTCCTCAGCCTATTACTCTGTCTCATTTACTCAGGCACCTATGTAGATTGTTATCTCCATAGTTAACTAAGTAGCTTTCCATCTGATTTCACGCAGATTGATGGAGTGTAAATTCATAGCTGAACATATATCTCTGAATGTTATCATTACACTTTTATTTTTAAACCTGTATCTCTTGCTGTATATGCAAGTATAAATTATTGAATAATAAACACTTCAACCTCTACAGCATGTAGTTTTAAAAAAAGAGGACAACTTGGGAATGTTTTAGGTTGTGATGCTCAAACTACATTAAGTGCTCATTGTTATGGAAAATAAGCCAGATTTTGCACATTCAGGTTTTTTTCATCTCTCAGACCAATGTATACCAATACAGTTTCCCAACTAAACTTTAAAAACCCTGTGTATTTTTTAGTGTTTATTGTATTGGTTAGACATTTATTTAAAGTACATATTTTGTTTCATGAAAATATGACATACCTTTGTGCATGTTAACATATCTATAACATCATAAAGGATTTGGACAGAATATGATTTGGATTCTATTCATGTGCACTTTAAGATCACTTTAACTGCACATATTCTTGTTTGTATTTTGCAAGCAAGGTTCCCTTTCTTTTAATACACATTAAATATGCCTGAGATTGTTAGATCTTACTAATTAAGCCTTCATGCAAACTTTTCTATCAAGTACACTCATCTGTTTTGAACTACCTGGGATAGAATATCATGTTTCAGTGGCATTGACAGAGATAGGCATCCGATTCATAGTGAATGATTGCGCCTCCAAGTCAAAATAGATTTGACATCTATAGCCATCAATGGCAGCTAATTATTTGATCTGTCTACAGAAAATGCAAATTTACCCTCCGTCTCACTCACTCGCGTCCCATCATATATTATGCAATGCATCTATTTTTCTCTTCTTTCTAAAATAACTTTAACCCAACTTTGTGGTTTTGCCTGGATATAACCCTGTCAAAGTCATCATAGAGGTGTTTGACAAAATTGCAGAGGAAATAGCTTACATTGCATACAAATTATACATACTATATATTACATATTCAGCTAATGATATAGGGGTGGGGCCTCAAACTGCGATGAGTAATTTTAATTTTTTTCCATAGTATTTAACACTTTTCACAGTTTTGGTTTAAAAAAATTTCCCATGATCCTTTTCCCCCAACACATGCGCACATTAAAATTTCTGTGGTGAAAAACAGCCCTCTGTTGCTATGAATTTTTTTAATCAAGGCTCTTCCATTGGTGGCGGCTTTTTGTGGTAGAGCTGCACATGCTTAAGTGATGATTGAATAATTGATGATTAAAGTAACTCAAATCAGACATTGTATAAATGAGAGTACCTGTTTTTGTATCAAAGAACTTAAAGTATAATTCTGGGTTAAGCCTGTATATTGAAACTGCATGTGAAATAGACTATGGGTCCCAAAAACAGTGTAAATATATATATTTTAAAATGAGAGTTGTATCAGTCACTTCTGAAATATAAAAGCCTATCCTAAAAGACAACCTATGCACATTTTCTTTTTCTAGCAGTTAAAACTCTTTGACTCTCACAGTTTAAAATTTTTGCTGTTTGTTTCTAACTTGTACACCACCCCTACCCCTGCTTTATACTATTTTAGACAAAAAATGGAAATCTCCAGTTATTAATTTACCTATGAAGACATATCAAATGTATTTAAAAATCCTCACTTTGGTTGGACTTGTAATAACATTCATTTTTATTGAAGAAAATGTGTATTTGTGTATGGATGACAAGCAAAACGATAAAAAAGTTATTGTTTTTGCAAAATATCCACTATGAATGAACGCCACAATAATCATCAATGATGTGTTCAGCGTTATGTCATAGTAAAAAAAAAGTATCTTCAAATAAATATTTTGGCTGCCATGATTGTTAACAAAAACAATACCGGTTGTCAGTGTAAGTGCACATTGATGGAAATGAACGCACACATGCACGCCCACGCACACACCTGACATGCTGGGATCAATCAGTTCTTTCAAGAAACGCAGCATGATGTTGAGCATCTGTGCTTTATTATCCATTGTTGAAAGCTCTATCTTTTTTACTTTGGACTAAAACACACACACTTGCCCACTTGCACACACACACACGCACACAGTAAAACAGGAATCAAAGAGGTGTAATGAAACACTGAAAAAAAATCCAGCAAAAACAATGCGAATCAACAGCTTTCTATTTACCATCCTACTTCACCTTACTGCTTATTCACCTTCACACTGCAGCCTCCTTACAGTCAAAGTTTCAATGTGCCACAATAAGACTGCTTACTCTCTCAAAAGCTGTTTAAGTGAATTTCACTAGCTCACTGGGGAATCACCCCTTTGAGGCTTCTGAAGGCATTGAGGCAGAGAAAGAGAGTAATTACTTTTTCCCCTTAACAGAAATGGGGCACAGCATGGTGTGTGTGGTTGTGTGTGTGTGAGAGAGAGAGCAGGTAGGATGTGTTTATGTGCACACCGATTTATGAAGATGTGTTTGCATGAAAGATGTATCAGTGTTTGTATGTTTACATTGTAACACACATACATTGTTGTGTTGTTAGGCTGCAACAAACAGAAAATGTGTTGTCTTTACTTCAGAATGGAATATAAATACAAATGCTGCATTGTGTTCAAGCATTGAGTACTGCCTTGAAAGCCCTTGAGTACTATGAGCAGACGTTTGTTATTTCTTCATTTATAGTTTAATTAGTATCAATTGATAATTTTTTTATTTTTTTTCAGACAGAATCCACATAGCCTTGTGGATTCAACAAGGAGATAAGGTGCCACTATCTTAATGGTACAAGAGTTATGGTTAGGGTTTAAATTTATAGCATTATATTTGCATAGGCAGAAAAGAAGTGTGTTACTGTGCAGAATTGCTTAAATGTGTACCTTTTCTATATTACACTCAGAAAAATGATGATTATAATTAAAATATTGTATTAAAACTACCTTAACAGATAGATTAGTTTATTGGATGGCAAATGCGGAATGCCACACAAAGGCTTTCCATCCTACTGCTGATATCCACAAAAATTTTGAAACACCCCATTACAAACTGTAAGATTTTGTTTATTTTAGCCCATTTTACTGTAGTCATCTTGGTGTCTCAGCTGCCCTGTGACAGCTTTTTTGCTTTTAAGGAACAGTGGATCGGATGATGCAAATGAAGTAGTCAAAGTTTACATGTTCACTCATGGATGCTTATTTGCATAAAACACTTGAGAAACTTCACATTAAAATGTGTTTCCATGTCACACCATGGCCATGTCAACTCAGGCTGAGCCCCATCAATAAAGCCGGATGCTTCAGGTTCTCTTCGCTTCTTATGGAAATCAATGTGACACCAAAGCAGTGTCTGTCATATCATTCATGTCTCGCCATCATATGACTTCAGCTCTTGCACTCTTCTTGAAATCAACATTTCCCACATTGAAACCCTCTCTGAGTTGTCACCTTATCGTGGTGGAGGGATTTACGTGTCTAATCCTAGGAGCTATGCCGTCCTGAGCTTTGTACATCTGCCAGGGTCACCCTTGGCTAGATTTGCCGAATATCCCTGGAAAATCGGAATACACTCAAATTAAGAAACAAAAGTACACGTCCCGTATTGCGCTTACAAAGGACCCACTTTGCCCCGTGTTATCATGAAACTCAAAAATAGTATATATATATATATATATATATATATATATATATATATATATATGTATTTATATATATATACATATATATATATATATATATATATATATATATATATATGTATTTATATATATATACATATATATATATATATATATATATATATATATATATATATATATATATATATATATATATATATATATATATATATATATCCAGCACAGACAGTTTAACCAATAAGATTGCTGCAGAAAACAAGAAGCACCTGACTGCAATCCACTGATTGCGCTTATAGGACACCAGATTGGTGAAAAGGTGTCCTCTCTATGGGTTGGAATGAAAACCCGCACCCACTGTGGATTAGTGAAATAGTTTGCCCACCCCTGATTTATGGTGTTCTTCTAGCCTCCCATGATACCAAGCTGGGAGAAAAAGAGTGTCCAGGCAGCCAAGCTTTGAGACCCACTTCGATGCGCTCCCAGCATGCCTTCGAGCTACTTTCACAGCTCTGCTTCGCCTGCTCATTGTACCTTGGTGGCTAATATCCTCAGTGCAGTCTTCACATGGAACTGCCAGTTGTCAGTTCTATAATGAGCACTTGCTGAGAGGCAACAGAAGGACAAATCATGGGCTTTATTTTCATAAATAGTGTAGGTCTGTAGAACTACTTAAGAGTAAAACACATTAATGGGACTGGAAAGCGCAAAGCTTGCTGAATGTTTTGGAATTTGTCAGGCCCTCTTTGCTAGTCTCAATGTGAAACAAAGTTGTGACTTTCCATAACACATACTATACGGATTTAGCCTCTTCTGCCTACACTAGTAAAATGAAGCAATTGGAATAAAGACATCAACCTATCAACTCTTACAGGTGACTTGATGCAAAACGAGTTCTCCATAGCTGCTCACTAAGCATGCCCTGTCCTGCCCTCATCCATCAAATAGGTCATCCCTTCCTCACAAGTCACCCCTACTGTATTCACAAATAAAAGTATTGCCTCTAACAGGCTGGTGGAGGGATTTAATGCTATTTTGGCAGGTGCTTTTACAAGTAACGGCATTGGGAGAACGAACTTCCAAGGAAAAAAAAACATTGTCTTAGCTTTTTGAGAATCTTCTCAGTCTGAAATATATCTTGGTACAGTGTCAGTGTAACTGTAGCTCACAATAGTTTTTTGGGGAAAACCAAGAAAGGGATCCCATTTCACTTCTGCTATTAATGCGTTCTCCTTGAGATAAGCAAAGCTTTCTTGTTCATCAATTGGAAATACATCTCTTTGAGTTGTGATCTACTTTCTACGCCAGCAAATTCCAAATATGGGCATGCAGGAGGCCCAGGATCACAGTCTTCATTCTGCATCACTATGTGGACCTTACCAGTGTATGTGTGAAAGCCCTTTAATACTACCTGTAGTAAAGCAATTATATTTAATTATGCTTCTGATGTGATATGTATCTGTATCCCCATGTCTCTTTTTTCCTTTCTGCTTGGACCCTTTTGTGATCGGCTGCATTTTTAATAATCATCACAACATAAACAACCACTGAGGGAATAACTCAAATTTTCCTGTTGCGCAGCAGAACTGCTGTAACTACCCCACTACAAATCCAAAATAGTTTGAACCTTCTTAATTGGAATTTTTCATACATGATTGAGGAAGATAATTGTTAAGTTTACAAAAAAAATAATATAAAATCACTAATGAAGTTTATGTTTCTGATTATTTGTATTGGAAATACTTGTACTCAGCATGGAAATGCAAATGCTAGCAGCAGTGGAGAGAAAACAAATAAGATACCAATAAATATACCCATTAACCCAAAACAACGAATGGAAACAGTAAGAAACCTCTTAAAATACAGAATACTTCACTCTATGTGGAGTTCGAAAGGAAAAGTAATACATCATGAAAGTATAATTTGAGTGGCAAACACAGCACATTCTTTGATTAGTTTGAAACTCAACTCAAAGTGAGTGACACAGAACCATGCCCCCTCCACTTAGTCATGCTCCTCCTAAAACCTACCACTCCCACTCCCTCATGACAGGCGCTCACCCGGTCTCCTCTTTCATTCCCCGAAGCCCCAGAATGCCACTCCCACATGCTCTCAATATAACAATATTGATACTTCCCAACCTCCACTGACAACAATGACCTCTTCTCCGTTGTATTTATCACATTCCTAATTTCCTTTCTGGCTAAGATTTGTCACACAGCACCAGGAGAGACTAATGCAAATATGACTTTTGGATCTAGAGGACCAGATGAAAGGGGCAGAGAAAGAAAAAAAACAATGATAGACATGAGTGCATGCATATGTATGAATAAACACATTTATGCATAATCTCAGTGAAAATGGAAATATACACACAAACCTGCCAGAAGAACACTAAGCAATTGGAGGTGCTTGCATATCAAACAGAAGTGATGAAAGATGTCACCGCTGATATTTGGGTATTCACAAATTCGTCAATATATGTACGTCAAAGGAATTGTAAATTTGGCTGTAGAGATTTAGCATGCATGCGTAGCCACCAGTCACATAATTGATTGTCTGTCAGTAGCAGGTCACTAATTTAATCTTGAAAACAAAAATTTAAATTTAATAAGAATATGTTTAAATAATAGATGTTTAATCAACATGCTTATATTTTTAATGAGAAGGCCTAAACAAGAAAAAATGAAAGGTTTGCTTAAAATATGATTGGAACTACTCTATATTATCATCATCTGCATTATTTTCCTATTTGTGTGATAGCTCACCATTCACCATCGAACAAAATTGCAGTTTTCATTCAGCCTCCCAACACCACTCCCACATTCATTGGGCTACCATTATCTTTCTTTTTGTTGCTTCTAATTTAAAACTTAATTTTGGTTGATATGCCAGCTAAATTCTGCCTTGGCGACACCAGCTGGGCTATGCATGGTTAGGAATGCGCAAATTGATGAAAAATTGATTTCAGCTCACTCAGAATGCAACCATTAAGAAGCAGTCTGCAGCCCTAACATGTTTTATATCTGTGATAAGAAGCAAACTAAATTTAAATAACACATTTTCTGTGGCAAGTATAACAGGGAAATGGTCTCCAACCTGTCTTTCCGCCCTGACTATGTTTTTTCCTAGTTGCTATCATGGATGGGCGGAGCCTGGTCCACAATACAATCAACATGGTTCTTTGTTTACACTTTAAAAATGATGATAATTATCCAGTAGCGGGCCGTCAGGGCCTTCAAGGCCTTCTCTGCTGGCCTAAGAAATATCTGAATCATATTATATTTTGTCCATCAATACTTATTATTCCAAATGGTCTCTTAGCTTCCTTTCATTGCTTTCCCCCCTGGTTGCACTCCTTCCAGATGTGTGTTTTCATATTGAAGCATTTAACCAATCACATTTCAGCCATTATTTGTTGCCAGATCAGATCTGCCTCAAAGCCTTCACAATCAGTTCTTGCGGGCTCTGCTGCATTAAACTAGACTGTTGCTTTTAACCAATCAGATTTCGAGTTGGCAACCCCACAATGATTTTTCATAGGCGTTAGCATTTTGCTGGCTGGGACATGTCATTGCCACCCACATGGCCGACAGTGGCAAAAACAAATGAATTCTGTTGCAGATTTCTCTCACAAAGCTATTTTCCAGACGGACTTTTCCAGAAAAAAATGGACATCGTTAAGAAAGGGCGGTCAACTCCGAAGCTAGCAAGCCTGTTACAGCCAGGAATATGGTGTGTGCTGCACTTTCAGTGTGCTAACTTAGCTCCACAAGCAAATAGTATATTGTTGTTTTGATTTAAAGCCATTTTCAAAACGGACTATGCCAGAAATATGACAGGACAGGCTCGACTTTCATCATTAGCTTCGATGGCGATAGGAAAGAAGGAAGAAAGAAAGGAGGATGGATATTGTGTAAAAAGGATTTTTGGTGAGTAAAATATGGCCACAGTCCTAAATAATATTTCAATTGTGGGCCAAGTTCTGATATCTGAAAAGCTCCAGTGTTTGTATTTAAGCTCCAGTGTTTGTATTTAATCACAAAATGCTGCTAGGAAGTGGATTTTACCCCAGTTTAATTTTTGGTGTTTCACCATTGACGTCCATCGTTGTCTTTTCCCGGGAAAAATCACCCCCCTGGCCTGGTTGTAATGTCTCAAAAGCTCCAGTATTTGTATTCAATCAATAAATGATGCTAGGAAGTGGATTTTACCTAATTTTAGTATTTTTGTGCATTTTTTTTTATTTCACGTATGGACGTATCGACGTTTATCGCTGTCTTTTTACCGGGGAAATGATACTCCGGGCCCGGTTCTGATGTCTAAAAATCTCCAGTATTTGTATTTAATCAATAAATCCTGTTTTTGGCTGGATTTTACCCCATTTTTGGGCAATGTTTGCCCGTACGCCATTGACGTTCATCGCTGTCTTTTCCCGGGAAAATCACCCCCTGGCCTGGTTTTAATGTCTGAAAAGCTCCAGTATTTGTATTTAATCATGAAATGCTGCTAGGAAGTGGATTTTACCCCATCATTTTTGTGCATTAATGTATTGATTATTTTTTATGTGTTGCAGCTGTAGCTGCAGTAGAGGTTTTATAGCCATAAAATAGTTTTTGAGGGTTGGATTGATACGTTGAAGGCGCTACCAGAAAATGCACCGCCCGCCACTGTAATTATCATACCAATATCCAGATAAGGGATTGTTGAAACATGTGCAGGGGTATTAGCTAAATAATTATGCATTTAAACGTTTATAGAACCTAGTGTTGAAGTAGTCAGAAAGTATTTGTGCTTGCCCTCACAAAAATTTAAGCAATAAAAGGTTGAAGTAATAAGATAGAGTGAAAACTTAATTGTATCAATTCCAAAGGTGAAATATGCAGTGTTGAGATGTTTTACTTTAATTTGCTAATAATCTTAAAGAAATAATTTCATCTCAGGCGTTTGAATAGGTTCCCCCAATTCTCATTTACTATTACAAAATTAAGAAGTACACAGTGATGACCAGGACGTTATTTGGTTTGCCTTGGATTTGGGTTTGCCCCTTGCGATGTGTTTAGACTCATTCAATAAAACTATTGTTCCAGCTAATCCCCGCTTTATTCTTCAAAATAACATTGAATGCACTGGCATTGCATGTTCCCTGTGGGGTTCCAGATCGTCGTCATTCGCTGCTGTTACACAGTGAATCTGGAAAGCAGATTGCAGGCCTGTGAGCTGTGGCTGGGTCCACGAAAGGAGCAACACTGGCAGACTGGACTGGATTGGCAGTCAAGTAAAACAAATACGGGAACAATACAAATATTTGATTGGAATACAATTGGCCTTTGATCAAACCCAATGAGAGTTGGCTGACAAATGCCTTCCAGGTAATTAGTAGAAGAGACAGAGAGAATTATATTCTCTCATGTAAAACACAGTAAAGTAAATCAAGGAATATGGGCACAGACAGGTTTGGAGACCACATCAGCTGTTTTAAGGCATTTTGGTTACATGAAAACATCTAAAATAATTGGATATATTCTGATCTGAAGCTGCTTCTGATAACTAGAAAGTGATTGGGAAATGTGGTGAGACTGCGTTTAAATCAAGGATTGGAAGACAAAAACACCAAATGTGAATTTGACCACAGTGGCAAGAAGATTGAACCTTTATTAAGAACCTGTGTATTTCATTGTATGCAAAATAATGAATGGAAAATTTGAATTTCAGTTCACTTCCACGTAATGATTTTTTTACCATTTAAATCCTGCACCTTTTATGCTCTTTGAACACAAAGTGAACCTCTTAGTAAATCTTTAACGAGGAAATTTTACAGCAAATAATTTTTCATGTCTGTGTCTTGCATTCAATTACAATTGTCTTCTTTTCTAGCAACTAAGTTAGCTGAATGAGTGAGTGGTATATAAGGATTCCTGTCATCGTTGGTTGATGTCGGACTATGGCCTTGGCTGTGTGTTACACATTTTCTCAGAGCTCTCCTTGTTTGTACGGTTGTATTTCTTGTTGTGATCATTTTGATACTTTTTGTACTTAGTTTACTCGCCGACTCGTTCGTGCTGATTTTTGTTGTAATTTTTCACACTCAGGTTTCTGGGGTACTCCCTTTGTTTAATAAATATCATTATGTATATGATTACCTGCTTCTTCTGAGTCTATGTTGGGATTCACCTTTAGCGACTTGCAGTTTACCTAGCAATTTAAGGGCTTGTATGGATAAAACAGCAATTATTTCAAATGGTGTGTATTTTTACTCTCAAGTTATTTACAGGTGATGAATGATGCTGAAAAAATAAGCCAAGGTGGTAATGGTGATTAAACGGGCATGCCCTTTTATCTTTTCTCCTGATAAAACAAAAAATGTAAAAAGGCTATTATATGCTGAATATTGATTGTGAACAAGATGTGGCAGTTAATAACATGTTAATGGTGATTACCTTCCTTGCAATAAAGAAAGATTAAAAATCTACAGAGATGAAAATAATGGTGAACAAGATTTGCTCTCAGTGGCATTGCTAGATGCCATATTCACAAAGAGAAGTCTGATAGATTAGACAGCCCAAAAAAAATGAAAAGCAGTTGAACCTTAATTTAGGCTGCACTTTGTTTGGTTTACTATGTGGAAATCCTGACTTAAGGAAATAAAAAAAATAAAATAAAATATAATAAAAAACCTACTACTGCTTTTAATATATTTTTTTTAAATGATTATAAAGTTGGCACCGTTCAAGCGTGTTTTACAGCCCTTCTATCTTTTTTAAATTACATTTGAATATTTCTTAATACATTCCTTTTTACTTGACTTTTTACTTTATACTTTTTACTTTAACGTTTTTACAACTTCCCTTGTTCTTTTAGCCTGGCTTCTTTCTGCTACTTCTTTTTTGGAACCATTCAGCCATGCCTACGCTGTCATACACATGGGACTAGCTGTTACAATATGGAGCAGAAGGAGCAACACCTCAATGCCGCTGGAAATTCGGAGCTGGACAAAAGTGCCGGGAGAAGAAGCAACGCTTCTGGCCAACCATTCCATCATGGGATAAGATGGAAGAGCTGTCGGCGCTTACCAGGCCGGAGACGGAGTAGAGGAGTTCTACTCTGCTGCTGTTGTCTTCGGCTCCAGACTGCTGAGGAGCTGTGCGGATGGGCTTGGAAGAGTGACTCTGCATGTTCTCTGCCTCAGTCACAGTCTGCAGGGGTTCCCCATCTTTTGGAAGACTTCCTGTGTGTGGTTCCAGTTTTTGTCCAACTTTACAACGTCTTTTTGAGTCTGTATCCGTTTTTGCTACCACAACCAACATGGCGCCGTTCAAGTGGCAGCCAGTGGCGGTAGCTCCGTCCACTCTTGCTCGTTTTGTGTTTTTGCTGCTTTTCTGTCTTAATTATTTTGATTTGGTGATTCTTAATGATCCCATTTACTTTGATTTGCTTTGTACTTTGTGCTTTCGCTTTGTTGTTCTGCGGCCTTTGCGACTGAACTGTCTAACTTATTACTATGCCTTTTCCTGTATCTGCATTCTCACCCTCTTGCTACTGTCACAATGAAATTTCCCAAATACGGGATGAATAAAGTCCAATCCAATCCAATAAAAAGAAGCACTGTCAGGAATCAAATTTTATGATCGGATCCACTCTTCTTCTCAAGTTGCCAGGCCACATGAAGTTCATTCATTCTTTCATTCATCTTCCATCCTCGAAAGGGTTGCGGGGGTTACTGTAGCCTAAACCTTCTTACTTCGGGCGAAAGGCAGACTACACCCTAGACTGGTCGCCAGTCAGCCGTAGGGCGCCACCAGAAGGTTTCATTTTTATTTCAAATACAATACTGGACTCAATGACGATAACACCATATACTATTTATCAAGCTGTACAACGTTGTTCCAGGAATCAAATGTATTTTTTTTCACATGAACATCGGAGATACATTTTAATTCCAAAATCATCTGATATAGCTGTCAAGCATGTTGTTAAGGTTGACTTCTTATGATGAAACTAGCAACAGTCAACACATTTTTATTCATCCTTTCACAACATGGTTTTCAAGCTCTTTCTGAGCTGAAGTATTTGGCATTGTACTGAGATAAACCAAAGGCTTTGTTCTTTTCTGTTCTGCTCCCCTTCAATATTTTCAGAGCCGTCTTTTCAGAGCACATTTCACTCCTCACTCATCAAAATCTAACCGGTTGCCTGATGTATTCTGAGCCCGAGACTCAATCCCTCAGTGTCATTTCCACCTCTCTACCTATAACTTCACCTTTTATACTTTTATACCACTTTCACAAGTGGACCACAGAATTACAACCCCCTGAGGTTGAACCCAAAAGATGCCCACTGTTATTTCAATTAGTGCCTTTAGGCATGTTTGGTACCAGTGAAAATTAAGAATTGAAGTGGCAATGGAGATTAGAGTGCCAAAGGACTAAGGTTAGGCTTTTGGCCTTCAGGGCATAATAAAAATAAAAATAAAATCACTCTACCAATGTTGAAATGTGTTTATGATTCACATCAGGGGGTTGACGTGAGTGTGCAACTTATAAGGCCTGTGCAATTTTTGTGTGTACTTTGAAATGTTTAAAGCAAGTATGATCCTCGTATGAGAGTGCATGTGTGTTGGTATTCCTTCTCCAACAAATAGACAAGCATTGAGAGTTGCCCCCAGGCGTTACTCGATTTTAGCGTGTTTTAGACTAGCTCAGGCCCTCCATATCTGTCAATATTGACAAATAAAAGAAGCTGCTTGTTGCTTACCCAGAATTATCGTACTTATTGCAATAAAGCTTCATAATGAAACGCACAATTTAACACGTTATCTCATTCCCCAAAGCTGGCAAACTGGTTGATGCTTATTACAATCTCACACGATGTTCGCTTTTCCTCCCTTCATAGATGGTGCTCAAGTTATCCATTAGGTTTGAAAATGTGTATGGTAAATCACAAACCTCTCAAATACATAGATGTTATGTTTAAGCACTGTTCTTGCTGTGTGCTGTAATTCTGGACTGTTAAGTTTTGTACTGGATGAGCAAGCTGAGGAGAATGGATCCATGTGCAGGAAAGCCAGACAGAGACAAGGATGAGGTGGATTAAGGGTTCTTTAATCAACAAACTTAAGCTCTGAAAACCTTCCAGAGAAAATCCTGGGAATATTTCAAAGTAATCAAATACATAAACAAAACCAACTTACTGGGGGAAACGCGAGGAAATACTGGCCACAAGAAGGCATACTTAAATGTTAGGCATACACAGGAAATAAACATGCGATCCGACCAGGGACTGACAAAGGGTTTAAATAGATGAGACAATGAGGAAAAGGTGAGTTGTACAAGAGGTAGCAGATTGGCTGAGAAACAAGGGGACAGACCACAAAAGGTGAAACCAACGGGAAGTAACACAGAACAAAAAAAAATCGTAATAAAACCCCCAAAATAACCCCCCAAAGAACCCAATCCTAAAATAATTTGTTATAAAACTTGGCCATTATCCTGTGTGGAGTTTGCATGTTCTCCTCGGGCCTGCGTGGGTTTTTTCTGGCTACTCCAGTTTCCTCCCACATTCCAAAGACATGCACGGTAGGCTGATTGGACACTCTAGATCAGGCATGTCCAAAGTCCGGCCCGCGGGCCAATTGCGGCCCGTGGACAAATTTTTACCGGCCCGCGGCCTCTATCATGATTTTTTTTTTTTTTTTTTTTTTTAATTTTTTTTTTTTTTTTTTTTTTTTCATCATGAAATCAATAATATGCGGCCCGCCAGCACTGTTGACCACAGTATAAAATACATGTGTACAAAAAGCTATTTTTCATATTTTTCATTTCACCAGAAGATGGCAGTAGCCCTGTGGCCGCACTCTGGCCGCCGTGACCCTTGACCTTGCGTGATCGTTTCAGCCCAGCACATTTCTAACATGGCGTCTGTAAACAAAAAAAGGAAAGTTGACCGCGAGGGCCGCCGCTTCCAGGACAAGTGGAAATTTGAGTATTTTTTCACTGAAATACGAAACAACTGTGTCTGCCTAATTTGCCAAGTGACTGGCTGTTTTCAAGGAATTCAACATCAAGAGGCACTACCAGACGAAACATGCTAGCTACGACAAGCTAACTGGGAACAAACGCGGTGAAAAAGTGAAGCAACTGGAAGCTGTTTTAACGGCACAGCAAAGCTTTTTCACAAGAGTCCGTGAGTCAAATGAAAATGCCACAAAGGCAAGCTACGACGTGGCAACGCTGATTGCAAAGCACTGCAAACCTTTCACTGAGGGTGAATTTATTAAAGACTGTGTAATGAAAATGGTTGAGAAAATTTGTCCCGCGAAGAAGCAAGAGTTTGCCAATATTTGCCTGGCTCGTAATACTGTGGTACGGAGAATTGAAGACGTTTCATTAGATATTAAGAGACAGTTAGAGGCAAAAGGAACTGAGTTTGACTTTTTCTCGTTAGCGTGCGATGAAAGCACGGATGCGTCCGACACCGCTCAGTTACTGATCTTTTTAAGAGGAGTGGACAATGACATGAACGTGAGTGAAGAGCTTCTGGACCTCCAGAGTCTGAAGGGCCAAACAAGAGGAACGGATTTATTTGTTTCTGTTTGTTCCACCGTAAAAAAACCATAACGGTCAAATTTCCATGGTTAGTTACTACTACTACATTCAAAGAATGTCAGGCTAAATAGTCGGCCCCCACACATTTTCACCTTACCAAATCTGGCCCTCTTTGCAAAAAGTTTGGACACCCCTGCTCTAGATTGCCTCTAGGTATGAGTGTGAGCATGAATGGTTGTTTGTCTCCTTGTGCCCTGCAAATGGCTGCCGACCCTAGTGGGGATAACGGGTTCAGAAAATGAGATGAGATGTAGAACTGAATTACCAATAAGTCCAGTTCTTCTTCCAATATGGTACATATGTACGTAGCTCCATGCCATTCCATACCATACATAATGATTTACGGAATTATTATCCATTTAACAATAATTTTAACATTTCCTTATCAGGCAGGTCTTCTACAAGGCTGACAT
Source organism: Stigmatopora argus (assembly GCF_051989625.1). Lineage (NCBI taxonomy): Eukaryota > Metazoa > Chordata > Actinopteri > Syngnathiformes > Syngnathidae > Stigmatopora > Stigmatopora argus. Next base: position 5,790,381 of record NC_135393.1, read on the forward strand.
TTACTACTTACTGCTCAAAGTGTTATCAAATGAGACAATGACATGGTTAGAAATATGGTTTTTGCCATGCAAAATCTTAAGATAGCAATTGAATTTCCACTCAATCAATGAGATGTGTGCTTTACAACAATGAATAATGCATTGTCCTTGAAAAGCTATACTCCCTTCACTCCCCTCCCATTTTTCACCCTCTCATTTTGGACCTGATTTACTAAAGGTTTCTATTTGAAATAAGAGGCGCAAACCTGAATTCTCACACACACCTAGTATCTACCTAGTAAGCTAAAACTGCAGCACATTTCATTTTACACATTAAATAATAAGAGAAGTATTACCAAAAAGATTAGTTTAATAGGTGGGCAAGTGGTTAGGGCATTGGTCTCGCAATTCTGAGATTGAGTGTTTGATACCAGGTCTGGACTTTCCCCTTTGGTTTACATGTTCACCCCAGGGTTGCATGGATTTTTTAAGATTACTACTTAAAAAATTAATCAGTTTCAGAAGTAGTTTCGTGACTTGGATTTTTCGTAAGTGGAAACATATTTTACATTGAATTTGCCTAATTTGTTCCAGGCCAGGGTCAGTAATACCAGCGCCTAAATCACTTAAAATGCAAAAAGAAAAAGTATACCAATAATGTGAGAAATATATATAAAAATATATTTGTGTGTAACTAAAAGAGAAAAAAAACGATAAAATTATTTATTAAACTATTACAGCCGTCTCACCATTTTGCTCTGCCGTGTGGGTGGAGTGTCGTTTTTGGGCCGTTCCCTCCTGTTGGACCCACTTGGCACTATCCCGCACAAGCTGACTCTCTCTTCTGCCTACAGCAAGCTAACCTCGGTTTTTGAATCATGAAGACGCAGCTTCCTTCTAGCGAATGGGAGGCCACCGAGGTGTTGGGAGATGTTAAAGCAACTCTTTGGTCTGGACCAAACAGGGCAGGTGTGAATATGCCTTCAGATCCATTAGCTGCATTTAGGCCCATTCAGATGCTCCCCTACTGTGTGCATATGCCACTTTGACATCTCATACATTTACTCAAGAACAGAATGCATAAAAGGTTGCAATTAGAGACTCAGTGTTTGGGTGCATGTAAAGCCCTTATTGGTCCCCTGTAGAGAGACGAGGCCACCAGGCCACCGTGGTGTGTAGTGTTGACCTTGTCTCTTTCTGTGGAAATAATTAAAACGTCACAGCAGGGTTGACAGCTGATGGATCGTCTCCTAGTTGATTGTTGCTGCTGTTGCAATCAAAAGGACATGCATGAGCCAACGCACTAAGTTCGGTGCATTCAGTTTGTGTTGAGGAGGACCAGGGTCTATCGGGGGCAAAATTGATTCATTTATGGTGATGCTAGCTACCTGGAAAAATATAAATACTCAGTTACGTGTGTATGTGTACAATATATAAAGAGATGAATATGTGTATTGATTAAAAAGATGCAATCATGCTGATAAATTCCATCATTATCTGACTGAATTAAAATAAAATGTTTTGTCCAAATGTGCAATGTACTGCAATGGCATAGCAGTTCCGCTTCTTTTACTTTCCACTCATAAAACTGTGCCCTTCATCCCCTATCAACCCGTCTTCATTCTAGTCATCCACCCAGAACTGTAGTGTGTCAGCTCCAGTTCATCATGTTTGGTCTCCCTTCCAAACTCGATTGCGTTCCCTTCTAAAGCACACTGACAGCATTGACAAGGCATAAATTGGATAAGAGCCAATAGATGTTTTGAACTTTTGATTAATTTTTGCATACAGACAGGAGAAAATATACACGGCAATATCTTTCAAATAATACTTTGTCCTCTTTCTCCTTATACAATTGCTCAACTGACAATCTTCTTACAATCATACTTAGTAGTCCTGTGAAAGAAATACAACTTCACGATATAAAAGCAATGTCTTATAATTATTTAATTTCATTGAGGTGCCTTTTCTATAAGAAATCCATACAAGTCTAAGTTATAAATAGCAATATTTTGATAGTTGGCCTGACAGAGTCGACAAAATCCAAGATGGTCTTAGATGACTGACTACTTTAATTTAATCCTCATTAGGTGCCCAATTATTTCCAAAACAACATACCGATGCCCAGGTCTTTTTCTTTCTTTATTTATTTTTTAAGCGTTCGCATGTGCATTCCAAAAAATAACCTGACTGCTGACTACAGAGTAATAGAAAGCACCTGAGATGAAGAGACCCATTGACTCATGAATATTGCTTAGCCAGAATTTTCCCTGCAGACTCGTACTACAACTTCTGCGTTCTAAAGAATCTAGGGCAGTAATAGATGAATTACTTGCTATAATAGCAAAGCCCCGTCTCACCATACATCACATCCCAGGGAGGGAAAACATTACATCAGACTAAACTCTCTATACGTATGTAGAGTCAATAATCTGGTCGGTGAATTTGATGCTGATGACTTATGGCTATGCGGGAGTAACAATGACTCTCTTGAGGAACATGCATGCATGGGCACCAGGGTGGTGGGATGTGTGTCTGTGTGTGTGTGTGGGTGTGTGGCATCCATCTTTTATTGCAGAAAGTGGTTTTCACCTGCTTCAATACTCTTTTGACGTTTTGAGGGATTTTCTATGCAAGGCAAAATGTGTACCCTGACTGCTAACTTGAAGAAGTTGTGAACAATGGCAGGTAGGCACACAGAGCCAATAGGTTGCAGTCCCATAAATAAGTAAGATACGTAAGTAAGAAATGTCTCGTGATAATTACATGTGGCCATGTTCTTCAGGACTGGTTTACTATTCATTCACTGGCACTCGATGAAACCATGACAACCACGGATCCAGCCAGAAAGCGAATGACCGCCTAAAATAACCAAGAATCAAACTCATTGCCACTTAGTCAATGAGAACATAAAGATGAACTGCACTTAGATTTATTTAATGAACAATTATACTTGTGGATATTTTAGAGTTTATTTTGCCACACCTATGTATGTAAAAGTGTGAGTTGGTCCTCATTGAGATAACCCTTTAAAGCAAAAAAAACATGCATAGGTTCAAATTTCAATTTGGAGAACATGACAACACATAGGTTCAAATTTCAATTTGGAGAACATGACAACACATGTAATACTGTAACGTCCTCCTACCTAGTCTATAGAGTTGGACTCATACAATTCTCTCATTAATGTTCTAAGCTGAATTAAAGCTTGATTTGCCAAACACCATCTTCTCCACACCTAAATGGAACAGAGCAGCATTTGCAGAAGGTGGCTCATTATTATATTGTTTGCTTAAGAAGCCCCACTCTCCCGACTGAATTATTTTAATGCCTCCGTTGAGGGGATTTGAAGCTCATTAGGGGCCATTATACCATACATCAATGTATACTTATATATCTATATGATGATGGACTAACTCGTCGTAGTGTGCATTACACTCCTTGATTTTCATGTACTTAGGTTATAGTTGTGTCTGCTTTCACAGCTTGTTCTTTAAGCCTGCAAGCTCAATAACAAAACACATCATTTGATTAATTTTGACTTATGGAGTGGCTGCATTTAAATGAATGATAAAATTCTCCATTTTTGTTTTTTGTTTTGCTGACAGCAAACTGATTGTTTTAGGAACAATAAATACCTAAGATTACCGGCCATAAATCAAGTGATTGACGAGTTATCCTAGCTATAATGCTCAGTATACCCCTGTCCCCCCTTTCAAACTTATCTGAGTCGGAACCAAACAAATGAACTGCAATTTTTCATCCAAGCAAGTGTAGAGAAGTGGATTATATTGTAACAACATAAATAATACCTGAGACATTACTAAAATCGCAACAGTACGTTTTGTCTTTGTTTTAGGGGAATTCAGTTTGTGCTAATTAGCTATATTACTGGCAAGTAAACTTTTTCCATGCTACTGACACCCACTGTGTCCCCTAATTGACTGCCAACCTTTTGAAGATTTAATATGGTGGAAAAAGATAGCAGTATCTTGGTGATTATGAGGTTAGGGAAATACTGAATTGCAGAGAACAAATGTTATGAACCTTGAATGAAAAAAAATGCTTGAATAAACAAAAACAAGCTCAAACATCTGAAAAAGCCCTAAGGAAAGTAAGCTCATCCTCCAGTTTGAAGTTGAAACGTTTAGTACAATAGTTTCCTTGGTTCTTTGATTGTCAGACATACTATCTCTACCACTTGCTCTCTCTTACACATGCAAACATACACCCCTACATTCACACATATACAGACTAACGTGCGCAAAAAACCTTTGCAAACTTGGGGTGTACTGCTGTGGTTTGCTTATTCATTAGCCTAATAATGGCAAAGGTGTCAGTTTAGAGTGTATTTTTTTTGTCCGTGACATTATGTGAACATTCCTCAGATAGTTGAATTTCATGAGGCAAAATCAATAGTTTTTTTATGCCAACAACACACAACAGTTTAATAATATTTAGATGCGTAATGAATATGATTGCATTGTGAAAAGAAAACAGACTGAATGTACAGTCTATATCAGGACAAGGATGCTGTATTTAAATGTTTTTATACATATTTTTTTGAGTAAGTCTAAGTTATTAAAGTTATGTTGGTGTTCCTTCACTCACCGTGTCAGCCTGCTTCCCTGCATTTGGGTCTTACTCCACAGACCACGTGAAACCGTAACACAAGCATCAACGCTCAATAACTCTCCTTGCAAGGCAAGTAATGAAAACATACATAGTACATATATTTTTCGCTACTTTCCACTTAGACAACCACACCCCCTTATGCCTTGAAACCGACCGGGCCCCATCGAGGGGTGCTGGGTGCAGCTGCACCGACATCCTCCTACTATCTATCTATATATACTATACTACAGCCCTTGCCTTCTATTGCCTCCTTACTATACTAAAACCCATAGATAGGGAACCAGATATCACTCAAGTTCACCAGTGGCAAACAATCAAGGCATATGGTGCATTTCTATTTTAATGGAAAGTAGTAATCTGCTATAATGTTTTGCACATATGGGAAGTGTCATTCTGCTCTCTTGCCATAAAGTATTTATTGCTTTTAATCTTACTTAATTTTCCCCCCCAAAAATCAGTCTTTTATGGAGAATATTAGGAACTGAACCTGTCATTTATACCTGCAAGCTGTAGTAAAAAACACTGAGGATATACTAGCTACCAGGGGTGGCCAAGTCCGGTCCTCGAGGGCCCCTATCCAGTCTGTTTTCCATGTCTTCCTAACCGTTAGGATGTCTTTACCGTGCTGGGTTAGGTGTAGGGTTAGGTTGAGGGTTCGGTTTAGGGTTAGGTTTAGGGTTATGTTTAGGGTTAGGTAGTGATAGGGTTAGGAGCAGGGGTGGCCAAGTCCAGTCTTCGAGAGCCCCTATCAGGTGTTTTCCATGTCTTTCTAACTGTTAGGGTGTCTTCACCTTGCTGGGTTAGGGTAATGTGTAGGATTAGGTTTAGCGATCATTTTAGGGTTCGTTCTGTGGTTCAGTTTAGGGTTTGTTTTGGGGTTCGTTTTAGGTTTAGGAAAAGCTTTAGGGTTAGGTTTAGTGTTGTGTTTAGGGTTATGTTTAGGGTTGGGTAGTGTTAGGGTTAGGAGCGGGGGTAGCAATGTCCGGTCCTAGAGAGCCCCTTATCCAGTATGTTTTCCATGTATCCCTAACCGTTAGGGTGTCTTTACCTTGCTGGGTTAGGGTTAAGTGTAGTTTAGGGTTCGGGTTAGGGGTTAGGTAGTGGGAAGAGTGAATGTTAAAAAATCATTCAATGCACAGGCAACAAGTCATAGTATCTGTTTTAATGTTTCTTTTTCCATCTTCTCATTGGTAGTTATTGTTTCTCCTCTATCTGGCAATTATGTAATAAAGGCACATGGCAGAAATCCCACCGCATTACTATCCCCAAAATAATATAAAAAAGTACGGCCAACACAGAGGGAATAATCTATATGTAGGCCGACAGACACACATCGGGCTAGTGAGGCCATTTTATTGTTATTCTTTCTTTTTTAAATGGACGGACTGGCACGTCAATGGCAGCATCATCCAGAGAGACATCTAATGGGCGCCAGGGAGAATATCGGACGTGTTACGTCCTTGTGGAGATATAGAGGCAAGGTTACTAGGAATAGGACCCAATCGCGGAGAAGCAGGCGAGGACGAGCGAAGTAGTGCTCATAACAAAACTTTAATAACAGGCAGGAACGTCAAAATAACAAAGACTTAGGAATCGAAACACAAAACCAAACCGGACTCGGGAATCGAGGAACGAGGTAACGCAGACAAATGGCAAGGGAACTAAGGCAGACGATCCAACAATGACATTATAATCAGTGGGGTTTAAATAGACACAACAGGAACTAAAATTGAATTACGCGCAGCTGCGCTAGCACAACGGCATGGCAGGAGGGACAAACAAGAGTAGGGATACGAACATTAGAATACAGGGAGAAGGCAATGGGAAAAACAATAACAAGATACTCTTAACAGGACGCCCTCCAGCTAAGTGCTAAATGTTTAGGGTTATATTTAGGGTCATGGTTAGGGTTATGTTTAGGGTTAGGTTTGGGGTTAGATTTAGTGTTAGGGTTAGGTTTAGGATTAGGGTCAGAGTTAGGGTTACGCGCAGGGGTGGCCAAGTCCGGTCCATGAGAGCCTCTATCCAGCTGGTTTTCCATGTCTCTCTCCACCAACACACCTGAATCAAATTATCGGGATCGGTATGAAGCTTCTGGACAGCTTGCTGATGAGTTGATCATTTGTTTCAGGTGTGGTGGAGGAGGGAGTTGTGGAAAACAGACTGGATAGGGGCTTTCGACGACCGGACCTGGCGACCCCTGCTAATTACCATTAGTCTTGAGTGAAACCTGTTACTGTACTATATTAATATAGTCCTTCTCTTCTGCAAAAAGTAATAATATTGCAGTTTTACTAGCTCACTACATTTACAATATTTCTTGACCTTGAGAGTACTGGACTTTAGGATCTTCGTCTGCACGACTAAGTTCTGCCACTTGGAAAAAGCATTTATTTTTTTCAAAAGACCCTCCTTTCTCACCTGCTGCTTTTACATCTTACCTGAATCAGTACAAGCCTTTTTCACTCATTTTGTTAACTGCTAAGATTTCACTTGCCGTGGCATGTTGTAAGAGAACGTACTTAGATGTGCAATTTGGGTGACAAGTCTCAAAAGTGGTATAATTATGACCTGAAAAACACCAATTCTCAATTTTATTTGAGTGTATGTACAAAATCTACAAACTAGACTTCAGATGGTAAAAGGTGGCAGTGTGCTGCCATGTTAGGTCTTCTTGTACACATCCGTATTCTTACTCCAGTTCATTCAGATGTTTTGTTTGTTTGATTGTTTTATTTTTTATGCCCACATATATATTTTTTCTCTACCAGCGCAATTCTTGTAAAGGGTGGAGTGATTGAGCCAGGATGAATTCATAATTTGAACAATACTGTGGCATATCCTAAGGGCGGCTCCTCAGTTCCATGCTCAAAAGGTACAGATTCAAGTAGAATTCAGGAAATGGTATGATTTGCAGTTATGTTAACTGAAATAAAGACCTCACTTCTCTGTCTTCTTTAACATGTCACATCACCAAGATCATCCTTGATCAATTGTTATTTCAAAATTTATATCCAAGTGACATGATCAAAAATAATATTTTCCAGGGTATATCAAATCCCAAAATCATGCTCCTTTGTGACAATCATTTCAGCTCTATTTTTGCCCTTCAAAACATTCCTTCCATTTCATGTCAGCACCATTCACTGTTTTCAAGCTTACCTCCCAGATTGACATCCCTCCACCACCTTTTTTGTTTCAACTCCCCTCCACACAATTTAAAACCTCAGTCTCCCATGGAGCCTGTTCTCCCATTCACACAAACCATTCTCTCATCCTACCCTAATCTACTGTCCACGCTGTCCTTTGAGCCCCATCTATCGCTACTTCCTTCCTACGACCCTTTGCCTTTTCTCACCACCCTTCTTTTTCCATCCATCAGCCTGAGTAATAGCCCCAAGGCCCAGGAGTCACCATTCAGCTGTCTAGGATAGACACTGATCACACACAGTCACTTTGAGCTGAAGGTACAACCATCCATTTGGTACATGCTACTACCCTGATCTGGGTGCATGACACTCTTGCTATTACTCTCAAGTGCAGATAAAAAAAAAGAATGATATGCATGTTTTATCTTTAATAAACTGTGGTACATCTACTTATAAATGTTTCTACATACGAAATTTTCAGGTTACAAAAGAGCTTTGATATGCAAATTATTGCTCCAATACACAAAAAACAAGATCGAAGTTGCAAAATCCATCAAAACGTCAATACATTTCCTGTATTTGTCATTTTATAGTTATATATAGTTGCGTCCTGCTTGTCAATCTCCGTAGCCTCCGCTGGCCTCTCATTGGCTATCTCCCAACAACAACTCTCCGTGTTTTGTTTAATTTTTATTTTATTTTTATTATTCAACTGTGGTTAAAGCAACTTTGTTCATTATTTAAAATTGTTGATGCGAATTGGGTTTTGTGCGTCGGCCTCACATTTCTGGGGGTCGAGGCTCCGATCCCAGGTGGGTCCTCACTGTGTGGCGTTTGCATGTTCGCCTCGGACTTGCGTGGGTTTTCTCCGGGTACTCCGGTATCCTCCACAAAAACATGAGGTAGGCTGGTTGAAAACTCAAAATTGACCCTCGGTATGAGTGTGAGCGTGAATGGTTGTCTGTCTCTTAATGCCCACCGATTCAGGGTGCGCGAAGTTAGCTGGGGTAGGGTCCAGCAACCCCCGCGGCCCTAGTGAGGTTAAACAAATGAATGGTGCGAATGAAATTAAGCTCCTGTTATCCATAAGGAAGCATTAAAAGCGACGACTCCTTGCCATGGCCTCTGCTGATTCTTTTTTATAAAAAGAGGCTGTCACTGAACAATGAGATGACGAGGCTGTTATTACTTTGGATATAAGAGGAAGAATTTGCAGGACATACAGTGAGTGACTCAATTATTCCTGAAAAAAGCAGCTATTTAATGCTAAGTTTCATCAAATTCATAATTTGAAGTTGTTTTGATGTTTGTTTATGTGCACGTCTTCGTGTACCTTGTCTGTTGCCTAACATTAGCTTCCTTCTTGCACTTATGCACCTGCACAAATAGAACATGTTTTTCACAGTCTTGTTTTTTATTTGAATACAATAATAACTCATTTTCTCTCATGTTTTTGTTTTTTTTTCTCACATCTTTCATACATTATTGGGACACTGGTAATTTTTAAAGGGTTTATTTTGTAGTTGTTTTGAGGGAGGTGAAACAATTAGAATTTCATAGAAATAAAATTTACATATAAATTACGGCTTATCCAAGTTACGTAACAAGTTCTGGAACCAATTAATTTCTTAGCAGAGATACCACTGTATTTAGTTTTAAAATATCTAAATTTCTTTCAATAAACCTGCACAATTTGTTTTTCATCTCAAACAGGACATCAATGTGGAATGTGACATTTGAATATTTGTTTTCCTTCACTTATCACAGAAAGAGTATTTATTCAAGTGTTTTTTTTGTCTATGTTTTTTCATACATTCTATTCATTTTACCATTTGCTTAAGAAAATATGTGATTATCATCAAAATTCACAAGAAGCTTTTGTTTGGTATAGATTAAGAAGTGAATTTCATCTAATTATTGTTTGAATGAAAACATTCTAGAGTACAGTTGATGAAGCAACTATCATTTCCCTGGATTAGCATTCAATTTTTGTTCTTTTAATTTAGACATTTTACACGAGAAATTATAAAGAATGCAAGGAGTACAGAGTGAAACACACATACTATGCTTTTACGAATGTTAATATCCCAACAACCTCTCAAAATATCACCAGATTTCTGTATTGTGAAAACAAACATTTGCTGAAATAACTACTTACACTAGCAATGTTAAATAGTTACCTTTACTATCATATAAAGTGTTATTTATTTCATTTAATGCATTCTTTTAGTCCCTAATATTTTAAGAACATTTTTTTATGTGTAAAGCAATGGATGGAGCAGTAGAAAGGCCACAGGTATACATATGAACTTGTTGTTGGAATGCTTTTGGACATAATCATTCATTTATTTTATGTCATTCTGTTCTAGGTCATCTAAGCAGTTGCTTGCAAGGAACCGCTGACAAATGACGGCCACCTTCCCTTTTCTATTGATGGACAACTAAATATGCATTCAGTCATGCAAAGAATAATGATTAAACAAATTCTGTTGAATTTTTCCAGAGTTATCTCAATTTTTGACCAACTATATGCTCACATTGCACAAGTATAGCTTGTTATGCCTTTCTGTCATGTCTCAGTCAGTGACAACACTCCTAACAAGATTAATTTTGCATTCAACATGTGTCTTGTTTTCTAAGATATCTATGACATTCACAACTACACGCTCTCTACGTTTGACAGCTGGCGTCAAACATCATTGAGTTACGCCATTAGTCTGAATGGCAGTATATGTCCAAAGCTAAAAGACTTATGCAATCAAATGGTTTCTAGTCAAACTGGAGGATATAACGAAAGCTAAGTAAAACTATTTCACTGGGCCCCAAAGTATTTATTGTCAGACACAGGAACCCATGAAATGATTTTTTTCCTGCTTTTATCTTCTTGCTGTAGAAAAGCCATTAGTGACATATTTTTACTCTAGGTCAAGTCTGTTACTATCGCGGAAATGTTTTAGTATTTACTTTATGTGCAGTCATCGTAATAAGAACCTTGTTGAAGAAGAGGATGTTCATGAGTGACAGTCCTACGTATAAAACATATTGCATAGATGGGTGGAAAAAAACATCCACATAAATGTGGGCAGAAAAGATAATCAGCTGTCAAAAGTAAATGAAGCAAATAACATCAGACACTAGGGGGCGACGTTGATCTCCAAAATAGCCCTGATGGATAGACCGAGAGAGAGAGAGAGAATGAGCGAGAGAGAGAGAGAGAGAGAGATAGAGAGAGGAGGGTGGGGTGGTGGGAGTGGGGGGATTTGTGATAGCCCACTTCAACGTCAGCTCAATTCAGTAACACAGCTCAGACATGGCTGAAAATTCATCTAACGTCTGCTCTTTGTTTCTTCTGACTTGTGTGGCAAGATGCAGAATCGCTGTTTAATCCACTCCACAATTGGAACGTCGCTTTGCATTATGGTCGATATTGTTGCGCCCCGTCTATTACATTTGGATTTAGAGATTTATGCTAATTAATTTCAATTACACCCCTTTTCATCCTCTTCATGACCGTCTAAAAAATGTGCACAAGTAGGATCTCAACTATTTATGCTCCACCTAGAAACCACAATTTACATGTTTAATATATTCATTGTGTGGATTAAATTAGCACATGATGCAACTCCACATACAGTGAGGGCCAGCATGTGAGGAGCGTTAATGATAAGAAGTAGGAAGATAGGGGAACTAATAGACTCCAAGCTATTAACATCACGGTGGGACTAAAGCAGAATGCTTCATTAAACTGAATTAAAGCAGTCTCTGTGTGATCGTACTCTGATGGAATTCCCATGTGGTGACACCCCCCTGTCACCCACCCACCCAAAAACAACGAAGGAAATGTAACTTAGAACAAAACACGCTGAGCCCTTTGCGTGGGCACTGAAGTTCAGTCGATTGTTTTTCTTGCAGTCCATTGTTTTCAACAGTGGCCCTTTGCTGTGAACATCTTTATTGACCTATTATCTTTATAGCGTCCAATATCTGACTCATGCATTAGCTTTAGAGCCCTACAAAAACAAGCTGTAATAATTGCATCGCTGGCTGTTGGCAATATTACAACGTCTTTCTTGGCTCTATGTATTAGTTTAATGCAATAGAGAGGGCTTTACGATGACCATTATCATTTTAATAAGGGCTGCATTTTTGGACCAATACCACAATTTCCTCGACTATATGGGCTTTATTATCACATTTTCTTAATTCGCCGAATGTGTTAAAAAAAGATTCTAATTTCTCTGTTACTACCCAGGCTTGGCCCGGAGGACAAGAGACGAGGAAGAGAAGAGTGGGGAGCGCAACTGCGCTTAACTGGTTTTGTTGGGAGGCTCCAGTGAGCGCTGTGGCTGGCGTCGCGATGGCCCAATCAGGTGGCACTTGCGAGATTTTGAGGCTCCCCATTGGCTGGTGCGGAAAGAAGCTGCGCGGAAAACCAATTCGCTGCTCACACTCGCCTGACAGAAGCCGAGCTGCGAACATCATCCGCTTTGAGCGCACTGAAACACCGATGACATTCATGCAATGAAGTTGAAGGGGGGATGACTTCCTATTTATCACAGCCTTATGTTGACATTTTATTTTTGGTCTCGCCCCCGCCCACTCCCTTCTAAGTGCCAGGAATTGTGCGTTTTTGTTTTGTGACTTTTTAAAGAAGAAAACGACACGGTTTGTATGCGCAGGAAGTATTGGCAATGTATCCTGGCTCCAGCCGGACGCCAAATCTGGAGAATTGATTAAATCGGAAGCACTGGGATCAGATGGCTGCGCTTCTCATGGGTCGTGTCGAAGGAGAGGAATCTCGCAGCCTTGTATCTCTCCATGCATTCTGATTGCCTTTTTGCAGAGAGAAAACTTGAGAAATGCGCCTCGCTTGTCAAAAGTAAGGAGCGTCTTTTTTAAACAACTTTTTTTTTCGTCTTGAAGTGCACTTGGAGGCATAAGACATGATTCGATTACTGTTTCTAGTCTTCGTCCTGGAAGGGGCACACTCTCAGCTTCGGTACTCAGTGGCAGAGGAGCAGGAACCCGGGACAGTGGTCGGTAATATCGCGGAGGATTTGGGGCTGGACATTACTAAACTTTCCGCTCGCCGCTTTCAGACTGTGCCTAGTTCACGGACACGCTACCTGGAAATGAATTTAGAAAATGGTGCGCTTGTGGTTAGAGAGAAAATTGACCGGGAAGAAATCTGTAAGCAGACCACCCCGTGCCTCTTGCACCTGGAGGTGTTTTTGGAGAACCCACTGGAACTGTTTCGCGTCGAGATTGAAGTAGTGGATATCAACGACAATCCACCCAGTTTCCCAGAGGCTGATATTTCAGTGGAAATATCCGAGAGCGCCATTCCCGGGACGCGCTTCCCAGTGGAGAACGCATTCGACCCGGACGTGGGCGCGAACGCTCTCAGTACGTACGCCATCACCAGTAATAACAATTTCTACCTGGACGTGCAAACTCAGAGTGACGGGAACAAGTTTGCGGAGTTAGTGCTAGAGAAGCCCCTGGACAGGGAGCAGCAAGCCGTGCATCGCTACGTGCTCACGGCTGTGGACGGAGGCAACCCGCAGCGCACTGGAACCGCCCTGCTCGTCGTCAAAGTTCTCGACTCCAACGACAACGCGCCCACTTTTGACCAGTCCGTCTACACCGTTAGCCTACGGGAGAATTCCCCCGTGGGCACCCAAGTCATTCAACTCAACGCCACGGATGTTGACGAGGGCCAAAATGGGGAAATTATTTATTCATTCAGCAACCACAATACCCCCCGGATTAAAGACTTATTCAGCATTGATGCCAGAACCGGCAGGATCGAGGTGGCCGGTGAGGTGGACTACGAGGAGAGCAACACACACCAGATTTATGTGCAGGCTAAAGATTTGGGGGCGAACGCCGTGCCCGCTCACTGCAAAGTGCTTGTCAAACTCGTAGATGTGAACGATAACACGCCCGAAATTGGCTTCAGCACTGTGACTGAGTCCGTGAGCGAGCAGGATGCACCGGGCACCGTGATTGCCCTTTTCAGCGTATCGGATCGAGACTCAGGTGAGAACGGTCTGATGAGCTGCGAGATCCTGGGGGATGTCCCTTTTAAGCTCAAATCGTCTTTTAAAAACTATTACACTATTGTGACGGATGGCCCGCTAGACCGAGAGATCACAGAGTCCTATACTATCACAGTGGTGGCAAAAGACAAGGGCCAGCCCACCCTTGCCACCAGCAAATCCATTAAAGTTCACGTCTCTGACGAGAATGACAACGCCCCCCGTTTTACTCAAGTGGTTTATGAAGTGTATGTGACAGAGAATAATGTGCCTGGAGCTTTCATTCACGCCGTGAGTGCTTTAGACCCTGATATTGGGCAGAATGCTCTTATTACTTACTCCATATTGGAGTGTGACATACAGAGCATGTCTGTGGACACTTATGTTTCCATAAATCAAGACACTGGTTACCTTTATGCGCTGCGCTCGTTTGATTATGAGCAACTCAAAGAGTTCAACTTCATGGTCCAGGCAAAGGATTCCGGATCACCTGAGCTCTTCTCTAATGCTACTGTGAATGTCATCATAGTGGATCAAAATGACAACGCCCCAACCGTTATTGCCCCCCTGGGCAAAAATGGCACGGCAAAGGAGCCCCTGCCACGTTCCGCTGAGCCTGGTTACCTGGTAACACGCGTCGTGGCCATGGATGCAGACGATGGCGAGAACGCTCGAGTGACCTACAGCATCTTGCGGGGCAACGAGCTGGGCACATTTCGTATGGATTGGAGGACAGGAGAGCTGAGGACTGCACGTCGGATCTCTCACAAACGGGACTCTCAGGGGCATTATGACCTCCTAATAGAAGTAAGGGACAACGGGCAGCCCCCTCTCTCATCGTCAGCAAGTGTGAGTGTGATATTAGTGGACAGTGTGGTCGAAGGTCGCAGTGGGGATCGTGGCTCTGCCTCTAGGGCAAAGGAGACCTCTCTTGACCTGACACTCATTTTGATTATAGCTCTTGGCTCCGTGTCCTTTGTTTTTCTGTTGGCTATGATTGTCTTAGCCGTGCGTTGTCAAAAGGACAAGAAATTGAACCTGTACACTTGCCTGTTGGCTAGTGACTGTTGCATGTGTTGCGGCTCCTGTTGCAGTAGGCACGCTCGAGGCCGCAAGCAGAAGAAGTTGAGTAAATCCGACATCATGTTGGTTCAGAGTACCAATGTGACATCAGGTGTTGGGCCTGTGGGGCAGGTACCTGTGGAGGAATCTGGAGTCGGGAGTGTGGGAGGGGGTTTTGGCTCCCACCATCACCAGAACCAGAACTCCTACTGCTACCAAGTTTGTCTGACACCGGAGTCAGCCAAAACTGATCTGATGTTCCTCAAACCCTGCAGTCCCTCAAGAAATAATGATACGGATCACACCAACCCGTGTGGCGCCTTAGTTACGGGTTACAGCGACCAACAACCAGACATCATATCCAACGGCAGCATTCTTTCCAGCGAGGTAAGAAGTGCCCACTTCATTTCCCTTACCATATGCATTGTAATGTTTATATTTAACATGATTATTTGCATCCAGTGTCCATTTGTTTCATGTTTTGTATTTAAGCAATGTGAAACAATAGTCCTCTAAAAGGTGTAATTTTGATTGACTCACTGTTACAGCCTGGACTGGAGCCTTTAATCATTGTCGTTCCTCACTGCAATTGGAGATTTTTTTTTTCATCTCACGTGCCTCTAGTTTTTTTATTCATGTCAGATAAGGCAGACAGACAGAGCTCATGTGTGTATTTGTGCTAACATGATATATATATATATATATATATATATATATATATATATATATATATATATATATATATATATATATATATATATACACACACACACACACACATTTGATAATTTAGGATATTGTATTATTTATTTTAAAATGTTTAATTTGATCTAAGCAGCACTGAGCATTGTGTATGATGTGTATTGATAGTGTAACTGTAAGTCATTTCTACCCATTTTGTTCTTGGTAATAACACTATATATATATATATATATATATATATATATATATATATATATATATATATATATGTGTGTGTGTGTGTGTGTGTACTTGTATGCATGTGTGATGTATTTTCTTAGACTCCTAAAAGCAACAAAATGAGAAGAAAGGCTATAAGCGAGTTGGTGGCCCCAGTTTGTGCTCAGCCTGTGCATTTTGCACCGAAGAGCTTTGAGGACTTGGAGCTTTTTTGTTTATTGCAGTATGGCTGGAGTTTTGCCAGACAGCCAGTCATAGTCTTGCCTTTACCGTGATTTAAGTATTCCCTGCACGACCCAGCATGGCAGCAGCGTGAACAAAGGTTGTTCAGTCCTAGCGTAGGCTGGCTCAATCATTTACACATTCAATCGCCTCCTAACCTACTCTCTACTGCTCTCTTCTCACTTCGTCATTAAGTGGATGCGTGTGTGCTAGTGGATGCCTTCACCATTCACACTACTTCTACAGCATTCATAGTTTTCAATGTATCCAATTTTAGTCCAATTTATTTCTTTAATGATTGTACTGACCTGTCTGTTTTTAGTTGACGTAACTGGTTTTCTTTTTATGCATTTTCTAGAATAAACACCAACGTGCAGAACTCAGCTACCTAGTGGACAGACCAAGACGTGTTAACAGGTAGAAAAAAGTACACATTCTATATCGCTTGCTCACACTCACTCAGACAGACACATTTGGATATTAGCATTGTGCTGAGTTAGGCGAACCACATAACCACTTACTATCGAAGGACCACTAGCATGAAGCTGGCCAAAGGGAACCACAGACAATTCACAGATCTATAAAACTGAATATTACACCCATCAGTATTAGTCTTGTGGATTCTACATCATTAATTGTGGCTCTGAGAGGCTACACGTTTCCCAATGTGTCCGTAATGTAGCTCTTCAATTTGGCACCAGTCCCATAACTGGCAGAGCGATGCCTATTAAAGCTCTAAGACTGGATTTCATTACATGCCATGTGTAACATCCAATTTAGAATTGTGATGGCCGCCGTGACGGTATTAATGCATTTATGCGAGTTCTGATTCCTTTCACATTCTCTCTCTCTCGCTCTCTCTCTATCTCTCTCTAGCTCTCGCTCTCTTTCTGAGAGATTCCTTTCACATTCTCTCTTGCTCTCTCTCTCTATCTCTTTCTATCTCCCGCTCTCTTCTGAGAGATTCCTTTCTGATTCTCTCTCTCTCTCTCTCTCTCTCTCTCTCTCTCTCTCTCTCTCTCTCTTTTGCTCTATCACTCTCTCTGTCTTTCTCTCTATATCTCTCTCTCTTCTGAGAGATTCCTCTCACATTCTCTCTCTTGCCCTCTCTATCTGTCTCTCTCTCTCTGAGTCATTCCTCTCACATTCTCTCCCTCTCGCTCTCTCTATCTGTCTCTCTCTTTCTCTCGCTCTCTTTCACTCTATCTTGCTGTCTCTATATCTCTCTATCTCCTGCTCTCTCTCTCTATCTCTTTCTATCTCCCGCTCTCTTCTGAGAGATTCCTTTCTGATTCTCTCTCTCTCTCTCTCTCTCTCTCTCTCTCTCTCTCTCTCTCTCTCTCTCTCTCTCTCTCTCTCTCTCTCTCCCTCTCTCTGTCTCTCTCTCTCTCTCTCTCTCTCTCTTACTCTCTCTCTCTCTATCTGTTTCTCTCTCTCTCTCGCTCTTACTCTCTGTCGCTCTCTCTCTTTCTCTCTCTCTGACTCTCTGTCACTCTCTCTTTTTCTCTCTCTCTCGCTATCTCTCTCACTGTCTCTCTCTCTCTGTCTCTCTCTCTTTCTCTCTCTCTCTTTCTCTCTCTTTTTCTCTCTCTCTCACTTTCTCTTTCTTTCTCTCCCTCTCGCTCTCTCTCCCTCTTTCTGAAAGATTCCTTTCACATTCTCTCTCTCTCTCTCTCTCTCTCTCTCTCTCTCTCTCTCTCTCTCTCTCTCTCTCTCTCTCTCTCTCTCTCTGTCTCTCTCTCTCTCTCTCTGTCTCTCTCTCTCTCTTTCTCTCTCTCTCTCTCTATCTGTTTCTCTCTCTCTCTCTTTCTCTCGCGCTCTTACTCTCTGTCGCTCTCTCTCTTTCTCTCTCTCTGACTCTCTGTCACTCTCTTTTTCTCTCTCTCTCGCTATCTCTCTCGCTGTCTCTCTCTCTGTCTCTCTCTCTCTTTCTCTCTTTTTCTCTCTCTCTCGCTTTCTCTTTCTCTCTCTCCCTCTCGCTCTCTCTCCCTCTCGCTCTCTATCCCCCTCTCTCCCCCTCTCCCTCTCTCTCTCTCTCTCTCTCTCTCTCTCTCTCTCTCTCCCTCTCCCTCTCTCCCCCTCTCTCCCTCTCTTTCTGAGAGATTCCTTCTTCTTCAGCACCCCTGTGATTAGCTGTATTGTGACTCTCTCCTTTAGTTCAGCGTTCCAAGAAGCAGATATTGTCAGCTCTAAAGACAGTGGTCATGGTGATAGTGAACAAGGCGACAGTGACCACGATGCTACAAACCGGGGCATTTCTGCGGGTAAGTTCTCTTTGACATACACATCTTTCTGAATTATGTGCTTTCACGTGATTTTGGTGAATACCATGTTTTCCATAAGTAAGACAGTTCTGGCTGTGCTTTGTTAAGATGGTGTCCATTAATATGAACTCAATCCACTTTAACCCATTACATTTTTTAGATTTTTGTAATGTTTTAATGTTAATGAGGACAACGGGATAAAATGGGCAAGTGGTATTGATGACATTACAGTTTTGGAGATTAAAAGACATTCATTCAACCGATCGGAGGGCACAAGCAGATGGACAACCATTCACACTCACACCCTTACCTAGGGGCAATTTAGAGTGTACAATCAGCCTACCATGCATGTCTTTGGAATGTGGGAGGAAACCTGAGTACCCAGAGAAAACCCATGCAGGCCTGGGGAGAACATGTAAACTGCACAGCGGACCGACCTGGATTTGAAGCCAGGACCCCAGAGCTGTGAGGCCGACGTTCTAACCACTCAAGCCGCAGGGCTGCCTCAAAATTAATTGATTAATTAATTAATTGTGGCTTTTGTAAGTTCTTAGTGCATTATCTTCCAATTTCATTCATCTAGGGGAAACAACATCCATTAAACAAAATTCCAGACAAAGAAAAAAAAACAGACTACAAGGATAGTACAAATTTTGGGAGATTGAATTCTTATATTATATTTTATGTTATGATAATTAAGTTAAACTTTTTTTAAATTGCTAGAAAATAGTTAGAAGTTTACAAGATTAAAGGTGCATTATTGTGAGAATGAAGTCATATATTTTAATATTACTGTATTAAAATCTTAATTTAATTGAGTTTTCACAGGCTAAGAGTTTTGGTGATAGCATAAATTTACGAGATTGAAGTAATATTAGGATCAAAAATTCATAAAACTGTGAGATTAAAGTTGTTATATTACTTATTCTAAGATCGGCTGGCCACCGATTCAGGGTGTCCCCCGCCTCTGGCCCGGAGACAGCTGGGATTGGCTCCAGCACCCCCCGCGACCCTAATGAGCATAAAGCGGTTCAGAAAATTAGATGAGAGGATATAGTACTTATTTTTATGTGACGTAAAGCGCTGAGTTCTTCCGGTAATGTGTACTTCAGTTTTTGCGACGGAAGGGTGGTGTGAACACAACATTGCATTTAGCAACTGGTGTAACGCAAGCTTGTAGGTTCAAATGTGGGTTCTAGCCTACCTGAGTAGAGCTTGTGTGTTCTCCATCGACTATATGGATTTCTTTGGTTCCCTTACATATTCCAAAAACATGCATAATAGGTTAAGTGAAGATTTTAAATTGTGTGGGAGTGTAAGTGGGTATACATTCTTAGTGGCGATCTGCTTGCAATTTGCTGGTGACCAGTTCAAGGTGTACCTAACGTGAGAAGGGCTGAGCTCCAGCATGCCCATGACATTTGTGATTATAGACAATGCAAGTGAATGGATTGATGATTTCCTGGATATTACTCATTGTTATATTGACTTTACCGGCCTTTTGTTTACTGGCCATGTTTTGGTGTGTTTAAAATCCATTTTGTTACCATATCTTACCATATCAGTCATCTTGTTTATGCAAACATTCGATTAGGTTAGTAGGTTGTTTATTGATCCAGGCAGAGTCAGACAAGAAGAAGAGGGATAGAAAATTTCATATTGAATTGCCCTTTTCATTTGAGTCTTCTACTCCACACAACTTACATAAGACCTCAGCGAAAGGCTGGAGACTGCCAAATATCACATCAGTGCTGGGAATATCAACTAGATTTCTTTGGATCCGTGTTGAGGACATTGATCAGTAGTGGTCATGTTCTATGACATTTAACATTATTCATTACCTGAGGCAAAACAGACATCTCTGAGCCACTGATAGTGTAACTCTTTGCTCCGTCTTATCAAACATTTGAGGAAGGTCACCTTGTGTAAACCACAAAGACAATGATTGAGGTTTAAATATTATACTCTGGAGTACTTTTGGAGAGTTCCACACAACAAAGCAGGATACATCACTTGAAGCACGGTGTGATAGCATTGAGATTATTTAATTAGATCTTATTCTTAATACACAGGATTGTTAAATACAGGTTAGGAACCTGATTTAATTACCTGCTTTGTGTTGAATGCTACATGGTAACTAAATGACTGCTCTGATTTGGCTCCACCCATTTAGTTGCATTTTATTTACTCCATATTTGATATGATATATTTATATGAAAAAATATATCTTAAGGAAACAGATGAACAGTCAATTGGTAAACATGCATCAATGGTATTTTCAAATGTTCATTGGAGAAAGAGTATTTTAGACAAGGTCAGTCGCTTGTCCTTGGGAAACTGTACGCCGGTAATCAGCATGAGCACCTCCAACTGCTTTGCCCCAGGCTTCTTCATGTGTCCTTTACAAGGCGGCATAACACCGAATTGTTTGTCCACGCTGTTCATCCTTCGCCGGACGGATGAAGAGCCTGGTTTCCTCAGTGGAAGCTTGGCACGCACTTAGTATGAGGAAGTGCAGCAAATCGACTGGGTTGTTCACATAACTTTAGACATAGAGATTCCATCCGGCCAACTGATGCAATTTCAAGAAATATATAAAATTAAAATTGAACTTTCTAATAAAAAACTCAAGTAATATTACCACATTTTTTTTGTCACAGCTGACCGAGATAGCCATAAATAATTCATTTTTTTAAATGTAATGCCTTGAGTGCCATACCAAGAATTTTTAAAGTAAAAATGAATCCGTGCATTTTTTGTAGTGGTGCTCGAAGTAGTGTCAGCACCACTTAGATGTGCCAATGTGAGGCTTTTATTGGTCCGTTCAGTACTAAGCTCTCTCACCAGCGGGTTCCATATTTTATCTTGCATGTCAGCAGAGAGCCATATGCCCCATCCAAAGAAACATCCCTTGCTCACAAGCCATAGGTTCCCGACCCCTGGTCTAGTGTGTGCAGTGGACCATCACAATTTGTAGGGGCTAGGGACAAAAACCCATTTAATAGACATTCAACCTATTTATTTTCTGAACTATTAGTATACACAAAATGAGGTCTCTAAGCACTTTAATAGCATCTCATATATGTAGAAATATCTTCTTGCTGTACCCTTACTACAGTAAAGTACTTATGGCTAGGGCGAGACATATCAACTGTTATCCATTCTAAAAAAATGAAGATTATGATGATGAATTACCATTGTGGTGCAGTCCAGTGTAAAATAATTTAACATTTAACTGCGCAGAAAAGACCAGAAATAATATAAATGCTGACAGCACTCGATCTGCTCAGCTGTTTTTACATATTCCAGTGGTATATATATACAGTGGTACCTCGTCACACGACCGCTCGTCATACAATATTCTCGTCTTACGACGGAAATTTCGATCGAATAATTCACCCGTCATGCGATCAAAATTTCGTGATGCGACCAAGCCAGGTGGCCATAGCACTGTCTTTTTTGCATAACTTTCGTGTATAACAATATATTATTATTATTATTATTATTATTTACGAGCACCGAATGAGTTATTCAGACCAGGAAACGCACAACGCGCATGCGCGGGGAAAAGAGGGCTTTCTGGGTAATGAAGTATACTCGTGCACACAACGCCGACAGGCAATGGCACTCTTTCTCAGAATAAAACTTTACCCACAATCAATACGTGGGTAAGCTCAGCTGCTGCATTTCCTGTTATTTTTATCTAATACGAGGAGTATTATATTACTTCTCGTTCGCTGCTCATAAGAACATCAGGGGCACTGGCTCGCAACTCCCCGCAATAGCATCCCCGGTAGCAACTCTATCATAGGCGCCGTTCGAGGGGATGCGAACACAGATGCTACAAGCTAAAAGGGAGCCGCTAGCCAGCGCCCCCGAAGCTCCCATGAGCAGCAGAGTGATCACTGATAAAAGACTGCTGCTCGTTGGCAAGTGGTCGTGCGTTATCCGATTGTGAGGACATTTGTGTGCATCATTTTCGGAATATTTTGAAGGGAATAGTACAACAGCCCATCGATAGCGAACGTGAGGGTGGAGTGTTTGTTCCGTTTACGAGTGCGTTGTGTGGGAAAAAAAACGAAGCCCCCTGCCCCTTTTGTGCCCCTCTCCCCTCGGCGAAATACGCCCAATTTTAGTTAGATTAAACACATTTTATTTCTAATAAACCACTAGTTATGTGTTACTTTGTTAATAGATGGGGAATTAGAAGAAATGAAACATTTTTTCCAATCCAATATCCTGTTTTTTGTGTTTTTTCAGAGGGCTGGAACGAATTATTATTTTTTCCATTCATTTCAATGGGAAACATCTGCTGGAGTTACGAGAACCTCGTCATACGATCTCAGTCTCGGAACGGATTACGATCGTATGTCGAGGTACCACTGTATAGGCGATTAAGTGGATTCATGAAAAATGAACTGCAAACAGTTGACTCGTCAGCATAATAGCAATCTAAACTCAGCTGGAAGTGTTTGAGCTGATATTATTAAACAATAAAAATCTATCTTGAGATTCAAGAAATAAAAATCACTTTCCGTTTGGAACTTGGTTGACCTTACTGCCTTATAGCTTTGCATCTAAAGTACTCGATACGTGTCATTTCAGTAAACCTCAGTATGACATACTATAATATATGCTTGTCAAATGTGGGCAGTGTTTGTTGGCTAACAAGTTTTTCTGCCAAGTTCTCACAGAAAATCTGAAAAAAGAATGCCCCAAATCAACATACGCTTCACATTACTTTTGAATATTTGTCCAGAATTTGTGTGCTTAAACAAATTTGCCAGCGTGTACACACCTAAACGACTATGTGACGCACTTTTGTGGCATGCAGAGTCTCATCCTTCATTCTGTTTCCCCCACACGTTGGTCTCTGCAACACTTGGCTGAGCAGTAATTCATTTCTGAAGCCTTTGCATAGTAATTATCTAAGGGGGTTTGGAAGCAGGTTTTCCTCACAGGACTGCATATCACAATGTCCCTTTTGGTATGTCTCAGGATATTTAAAATCAAGTGAAAAGCATTTGCAGTTGGCATATCATCATCCACACCTGCATTTGCCAACTGCTCAGCCACTCTTGTGACACTTAGGAAATATGGCTCCTGATGTTGTTTTAAATCAAATGGGTTGTGGCTGTGAGGTTATCTCTAGATGCTTTTAAAAAGTGCAAATAGCTTTCCTGAAAGCAGTGTGTCTGGAGTGAAACACAGTTGTGTCAGTTGCTGAAGCACAAGTGATTGACTGCCACACCCATTATCTAGCTCACACCGTAATTGAGGTTGTTTTATTCAAATACAGTGCGGTCTTCTTTTTGTATTATGTCCTGTAATATTAAATTGAGTACCCTATCCCCCATAAAACACTAACAAAAAACAAAGGCCCCGCAGACATGGATGCTCAGATCTGTGAAACGGTGAGGAGAACAAAAATTATCATGATGACATTTTTGTGAGGGAAAAAAACGCCATGAAAAATGGGGCAATTAAATCACTGTGGCAAGTGTGTGTAAGATTGATGATTATGAATTAGTAGCAGGCATCATGTTTCCCTGTCAGTGATCTGTCAAAGGCATTTAGCAAACAGGGTTTAGTAACCATCTCTGCTCACAGCCAAAAAACATAGGTGGAATATAGAATAAATGTATATATATATATATATATATATATATATATATATATATATATATATATATATATATATATATATATATATATTCATTTTCTGAACAGCTTATCTGAACAGCCTCCCTTGCATGATTTTGGAATGTGGGAGGAAACCGGAGTACCCGTAAAAAAAACATGCAAGCCCAGGGAGAACATGCAAACTCCAAACAGTGAGGACTGACCCAGGATCGAAACCATGACCCCAGAACTGTGAGGGTGACGCGATAACCAATCAGCCGTCAGGCCACCAAGAAAGGCCATAATTGAAAAGGTTATTGGTGCGTTTATTTTTGTTTTATTCAAAAACATACATAGGCATCTAGGATAGGCCCTATCTTATTTCTGATCTTATGTGTAAACATGGTTTAAAGAAATGGACAGGTTCATCACCACTGAAAAAAAAAGATTTTAAGTGAAAATGGTGATTTGCATTTTGCAGTAACATGACAAAAGACAGGTTTGCGAAAGTTGTATTGATTTCATTAAAAAAGTATCCAGCACATCTTGCATCGAAATAGCACATAAACCAGAGATCAATAACCAGTGGTCACCAAGAGCCTGTACAGTAAGGTGGGATATTAATCAACCTGGCAGAGGCATGGGCAAACAGCCATCTCGGCTTTCCATCAAAACACTAATAGCTGCCTCTTCAAGACTCACAACAATTTCTCTGTCTGCCTTTGTTGAGCAGTATGGCAGACGTCTTTGCTGTGTTTTTGCCCTGGGATGTCTATAGTTTACCCATCACTGGGCTGCCCCTGCACAGAAGCCTTGCTCCTCCCCTATTTTCTTGAGCTTCTGTCTAAATATCGACATGCCTTTATTCTTTCTGAAATACAAAACAAATGACTATATATATTCATTAATTTTCCGTACTGCTTATCCTCACAAGGGTTGTGAGGAGTGATGTGGCCTATCCCAGCCAACTATAGCCAACAGGCAGGGACACCCTGAATTGGTTGCCAGCCAACCACGAGGCACAATGAAATAGACAACCACACATGCTCACAATCACACCTCCACCCAGTGGGAATCGAACCTAGGATGCCGTCACCAAAGTCAGCCTAATTCTAATCTGAGTACTCACCCACATGCATTCAAACATGTGGCTCTTTTTTCCCCTTATTTCCCCCAGCTACCACTTTCTGAATATAATTCAGGAAGCACAATTAGTCAAATCATTCCAACATGGGTTTTCAGAAATGTGCAGCGATGTAATGAAAAACGAAACACTATGGGGTTTGGGGGTATCTGGAGTCCTGATGGCTTATTAGAAAGTAGATTGTGTTTTGCTTTGTGTACCATTGTTTACCCCTTTGCATTTGTTCAAGTTTGCTAGTTGTGTGTGTACATGTAGGTGTATATGCGCATGGGGGTGCATGTGTGTGCATTCGCCTGCCGGATGAGGTCACGATGAGGGAGAGTGCTGTTGGCAGCGACTGTCATTGCCACTCACTGTTTTGGTTGTTGTTTGCTTCCTGCCCGAGGAAGTGAAGGTGCTTCATGAGGATCAACAGCCACTGGGTGTCATGCGCACATGGCCTGCCTGTCTGTTTGTGTCCAAGCATTTACATAACTTGGCATAAGAGTACTTTAAAGCTTGTGTGTTTGCAAACATATGTGTTGATGTCGCAGTTTGTTAAGAGCAAGCTGACAGGCAAAGACCCCTTTCAAGTTGCAGCATCTTTGCACTCTATACTTATCTTCAGCAGAGTACAATGCCCTATTGTCATAGTTTGGGTCACGCAGGCCAGGCTTGTATACTAAATGTTAATAATGTAGCCTCCCTGAACTAAAATGTGATGTCCACCCACATATGAGGATGCTCAGTTTTACAAGGTTGATCATTTATGATTCACATCTTAAGTACTGCTTATCCTCACTCACAAAGGTTGTGGAGTTTGCCAGCTGACTATGAACAGGTGGGGTAGTCCCTGAACTGGTTGCCAGCCAATTGCAGCATTTTTTTTTAAATGTTTGTTTCGGCAGATTGTTTTGTCTCAGAAAAACAATAAATGCACGTTGTATATTAACTCTCCACTACACTGCATGTATCTTCCTGTTTCTTCTGTGATGTCGACCTCATTTATATTTGTGGGCTGTTTCACTCTCCATCTGTGTTTTCTGTGGTCCTTCCCTCCTTTCCTTATGGCTCCTGCAGCTTTGCTGCCCTGAAAATCTCTCACTCCCGCTTCTGTTTGGCATGCTCTTTTGATTGTCTGGGAGCCTTGTGTCTCATCTGACTTCACGGTCACAGCAGTCACATGGCTTGCCTGCTCCCCATGCGTCCTGAATTAGTAGCATTATCATACCCACCCAAACACATGGGCCAACCACTGCTATGGCCAGTTGATAGTGTTATCTACTTGAGAAGAAATGTCATTAAAAGTTGGAATTAGATTCAGATGACACTCATATGACCCATTTAATTTAAATTTGTGTCACATTTTTCCATGAGCGATTTCAACATCAAATCTACTAGAATGCCTTGAGCAGCAAGATAAAGTGCAACTTAAAATAAGCATCTCTTCTACGTACTCAAGTACAAATATATACATAGTAAAAAATACAAAAATGAGCAGTGCAATGTTAAATAATCATCTCTTCTTCTCCATGGCATTTTAAGGTCCATTGGAGAAGGCCACACATTAATTTTTCAATCTGTTTTTAGAGGTTTTCTTAAGAATTTGTGTTTTAAAAATTTGGTCTGGCAGTCTAAATTCCAATGCAGCAATATTAGATGCTGCACAATACCCTGTAAGGAATTCTTTTTTAGGGTTAGGGTTACCCTCTTTTTAGGGCAAGGTTCACATACCGTCTGACAATTATTTAATTAAATATATTATTTATTTATCATCACTATGTTGCAAATAAATGGCAAGAAATGCTCTACGAACACTCAACAGAAGCAATTGTTTTGAGCCCCATTTGAAATAGTATTACCACCGTCTGTTACA
This sequence comes from Stigmatopora argus, assembly GCF_051989625.1. Classification (NCBI taxonomy): domain Eukaryota; kingdom Metazoa; phylum Chordata; class Actinopteri; order Syngnathiformes; family Syngnathidae; genus Stigmatopora; species Stigmatopora argus. The sequence goes on from NC_135393.1 coordinate 5,817,275, forward strand.
AAATAATTCGTTCTGATAATCGTTTCATCAAAGCGAGGTAAAATGCTTGAATTGGGTCGTATTGTTAGTATTTGTGTGCCCATCTTAAGTTGTAATCCTTGTAACTTGGGTTAAAATTGGGTCCTATTATTAGTATTTGTGTGCCCATCTTAAGTTGTAATTTAATATGCAACAGCAATATTTTGTAGTCTATTGTTGTTTTTGAAGATGAACCACACAGTGATTATACATTTCTTATTCTAAATCTTGTACAATAACTGAAATACTATCTTGAGAGAACAAATTAACGACATATATTGTTTATAATGAATTATAAAACATGTAACATGTAAAACATGAATTTGTAAAACATGAACAAACAAATGGCATCGCAGCTAATGCAAAAACCCACAACATCATATATGGTAAAATGACAAACAGAAGATTGGCTCATGCAGAACATGATGCCAAAACATTCTCACCTCTTCAATGATGATAAGACTTATATCTTTTCCTTTTCGTTTATTTTTAACAGTACGAACTGTTTAAGGGAGATCAGTTTGCTGTGATAGACACAAAGCACAAAAAGAGCAGCAGTATGCTGTCAAAGTAAACATAAGTGAAATAAAACATTTGATAAGTTGCATTCATGACATGTCCCACTTTCTCTGCTCTTTCTTTGTTCAGAGTGGGTAAATATAATTCACAGTAAATTGGTCAGATTTGAGTCAGATTCATGCTTCTCCCTTTGGAATAAAAAGGGGTCAACGGAAAAACATAAATTGGGAAAGTTACCAAAGGGAAGTCATAATGATTCATTCATTCATTTTCTCAACCGCTTATCCTCACAAGGGTTGCGGGGGGTGCTGGAGCCTATCCCAGCTGACTTTGGGCACCAGCTGGTGGACAACCTGAAGTGGTGGCCACCCAAACTGCAAAGCATGAGGAGACGGACAATCATTCACGCTCACACTTATACCTAAAGGCAATTTAGATTGTCCAACCAGCCTACCAAGCATTTTTTTGGAATGTGGGAGGAAACCGGAGCACTCGGAGAAAACCCACGCGAGCTTGGGGAAAACATGCAAACTCCACGCAGGAGGAACAGCCTGGGATCAAAACCAGGACTCGCTACTCACTCAACCGCCCAGCCACCTTGTCATGATGACATTTTTTACAGAATACTTCGAGCTGCCTTCAATAGATGGGGATTGTTTTCAAATATACTGCATTAGACGACTTTATCGGAATTTATCTTATGATAGAACTATATATTATTATGCACTGTGTTATAACACTGTATTAATAATTATTAGATAGTACTAGTGCCATTGTTCCAAGGGTGCATTTCAGCAACTGCGGGCTCTTTGATGATGAGGTAGTTTGGCCTCTGGGGGAAGGAAAATGGAGGGGTTGGGAATTGTACACTTTTCTTTTGCTCACTATCCCTTTGCCCCCCTCCTTTCTGATATAAGCCCTCAGTCTTCTTTGAAAACACAATTCCATTGCTTTTCCACATTTCACCAGCTACAGGGGAAAACACGAAGAAACACAAATCCAATCTGCACAGGAGAGAATTGGCTGCAGGCTGTAATTATTATGACGACTCTTTTCATGTTTCCTTTTCCTCATTTTTCCCTTTTATAATCTTGTGCATTCACTTACCCTCCACCCCCTCCTTTTATTCTCTCTAAGAGTGTAATTAACATAACTTAAATCCCTTTCATGCCTCTTCTATTATATCATTCCCCATGTTAATTTATCTTTTCATATAAATGTTTTGTTTTTGGCAGTAACCCTACATCAATTACAGAGTGTCTGGTTGTATAGTGATGATTGACATTGAAGTGCAATTCAGCAGTCAAGTGAATATTTTGTTGCTTTTTATCTCACATTTCTTGGGATAATTGTAGCTTTTGTTGACGCTTGATGGCTCAGTTATGTGTTTTAAGATGTTGATGCTTGAAGGGGTATATTTTTTAAACATTTTATCTTGATCACACATTTCTTACAAAATGATCAACACTGGGGCCACCATTACCCATTCAGATGCTTACAGTCTTCTCTTTGTATTTTCCCTGACCTGACTGCAGGTGCTGATCTGTTCTCCAACTGCACAGAAGAGTGCAAAGCCCTGGGCCACTCTGACCGCTGCTGGATGCCTTCCTTTGTCCAATCTGATGGACGCCAGGGGCCAGACTACCGCAGCAACCTCCATGTCCCCGGAATGGATGCTACACTCCCAGACACTGAGGTACCCTCCTCTGTCAACCTCTCCGACCAAGTCGCCCTGACATCGTCCACCACTTCGTCCAACGATAGGTCATTCTTCACCTTTGGCAAGGATGGTCAAAGGTCACAGTCACACAACAGCCTTCACCATCACCTTCATTCGCCACAGCAGCAGTACAGCTCCGGCACTCTAGAGAGGAAAGAGTATGATAGGGGGACCCTCCCGTACAAATCCCCTTTTTTGTGTGAGTATCAATATGAGAAATCCCTAGGACCCTTGGACTTTGGTCCAGTCCAGTACAGATATTAAGGGAGGGCTTTCTTGAATACGCCTCTGTCTGATTTGGACTATATAAACTTTTAGGTCTCCTTTTTTTAAGGAGCTCCAAAGAGCAACTTTAGTTTGCTCTATTGAAATTTGTAATTTATTGTTTTTGTCAAATGTAAAATGTAATCCAAATACTGCTTACTCTCCCTTTGTCCAAAATTCACTGAAGTAGACGGCCCCACTAGTTGTTTGTAATTATGTGACAAAAATAAATCATATCAAATCACTCCTTCCAGATGAATCTCCTGAGGACTATTTGTGTCCCTCTGAGGCTTTGTGAATTTCCCCTGTCAAATCCTTTGCCAAACTCTCTTTTTTATCTGGTGCACTGCTCATATAAGTAAAGGTCATCAACATCAAACTCACCTCATGTTTTTATTTATTTCATCACCACTCACGTACATCTGAATACTGTTTGTAGTTTAAAACATGATTAGAATTCACAGGATTCTTGGAATGGTTGTATTTTATGACAAACAATGCTCAGAAAAAAAAATCTTCAGCGAGAAAAGTTGAGCCGCATTCATCATATTGATATCGTTTGGAACATAAAAGAGAATTTCCAGCTCTAAAGTGTTCTCCAGCATTCATTAGGAGACAATAACAAATCCTTTCCATGCTCCCACATAGCATGAATAATTTATTAGCTCTAAGAGTAGGGAATTGATTCGAAATACACATCAGTGGCGGGGTCATTTCCAATCAAGTCATGAACATGTACGCAAACATTCTCCATGAAACTGCATGCTGACTGTTGGTTGTCTCGAAGGTAAAGAATTGCTTTTTTTGACCGGGCAAACTGTGCCAAACTATTTCTCTCCTAAACAATAATTATCTGTGTTGAAAAATGATTGCTATTTTGCCTTTAGCTGACAAAGCACCCTGAAAAATTAAACATGATCGCGATGAAAATAGGACATATTTAACTTTGTACAAAACAATTTGTGATAATGTGGCAAATCTATTATTTCACTTGTTTTATTACCTAAATCAATGCTTCTCAAATAGTGAGGCATGCACCCCTTGGGGGGTAAAATGAAATGCCTGGGAGCATCTGACTTGGAAAAAAAACTTTTTTACTAGAATATAGAGTAAATGCACATTCATTCAGTGGATGGCAGTGGCACATTCCCTGTCAGAGTTCGCACAGGGAGTTCAACAATGAAGAAGAACAAACAGCACAGAGCAGAATTATCCAGCCAGTCAAGCTAACCCACTGAGTGAATATTGGCTTTTCCCTTTAGGCGTCATCACAGCAAAAAACCACGGAAAAGTATTTGTCAGTGATGCATAGAAAGGCAGAGAGCAACACAACTAGTGAGTCAAACATGAGTTAGCTGAAAGCCATAAGGAGGAAATTTGATGAAGCAGATGTAGCACTTGGCTTTACTGTTATTTCGGTGCGAGATAAGAAAAGACTGGTATGTTAAGTATTAGGTTGCAACAGTAAATAAATGAAAACCACTGACCTAAAGTAACCTGAAGATTTCACCTTTATAAAACAAATATTCGAGTGTGACAATTCAAATGTTCATTGTACGTTTGAATTTGTTTTAACTGAATTTAAATGTTATTAATCTGCTATACCGGCTTATCTCGCAAAGGTGACAGAGGTGCTGCTGGAGCCCTATCACATCAGGAAGCAAAATTGGTTGCCAGCCAATCACATGCCACGTAAAGATAAAAAAGAAAATCACTCACACACAAACTCATACCTACGATAATTGTGGAATGTTGTATCAGTCTACCATTAATGTTTTTGGGATGTGGGAGGATACCGGAGTATCATGAGAAAACCTACCCGGTCACGGGAAGAGCATGCAAACTCCACACAGAAGACACGAGCCCTGGAATGAACCCTTAATCTCAGAAATGTGAGGACAACATTCACATGTATTGTCATACATCTTTAGCTGAAATAGGCTCCAACACCCCACAACTCTAAGTAGAATAAGTGGCACAGAAGATGAATTAATAATTTTGGTATTTTCAAATAAATTGAATTTGTCCTAGCAGAGCAAAGTGAGTGTTATTCAGTAAGATTTAAAAACAAGGAGCTTCAGAGGCTGATGCTGTGCTAAAATAATACCATGTATTCTGGACTATAAATCGTCACATTTTTCTCAATTTGACTGGGTCTGTGACTAATCCTCAAGTACATGTTTTTTTAATCTTTATCTATGACCCAAGACAGCCAGTTATGTTTTTTAGGCTATAGTTATCTGAAACACTGTTATGTTAACAGATGCCTATATAGCCTGTTGTTCTCCATTTTACTATTGTTACTTTAACGTATATTTGATCTTAGTTTCTGATCAAATTTGGCTGGTGCGACTTGTGCTCAGTTGCATCTTCTAGTTCCATATTTTTGCAAGTCTAATTGGATACAGTCCTCATGTGTCATATGCTGCCCATATTTGCCGATGTCAATGGGATAAAAACTGACAATTATCTGCATAGTAATTGAAATTGTATAAGGTGATTAAAAGAAATAGTAATTCAGGCTTATTGGATTAGTTAGGTGTCATGCAGAGCAGTACTCATACATACAATTACTCATGCAGGTGAAAACAAAGTGGGACAGTTTAAAATGTGCATATAATTCAAACTATTATGTACACATAAAACTCACAATTAATAAAGTTGTGTAGTATGTACTAAGCCATGTGACAAATTAACAAATACAACACACAAAAAAGTATCAATTTTGCCTGTGATTGCCTGGCAACCAGTTCAGGGTGTACCCATTGTTTGCTTGGATAGTGGAGGACAGTTTATGGTGTATAGTATTTCTTTGCAGAGAGTCCTTCATTGTCTGTATACTTCATCGAGCTTTATTTGAGCCGTTACTAAAAAGTCACTTGGGAAATCGTGTCATTTGTCTTAATGACTGTTTTCTGTCTTACAGCCCACAAGAGGATTTGCTAGCTCATTCCATGTGGACCTGTCAGAGACAGCGTGAAGTTCAGTAATAGACCGCCAACACTGATGATAGAGACCTCAAACTAAAACTAAATAAACAAAAAGCTGGACAACAATAACTCTGGATAAATGCCATTTTCTTGGGTGGCAAGCAATAGCAAAGCCTTGGCTTTGGTTGCCAAAAAGAGAAGAATTAAATTCTGAGTAGCTGTCAACCTTTCATTTTCTGAGGAGCATTCCAAGGCCTTATTCCTCTCAGCAGGACTGAGATCAGGGCATGAAACACTCTTTTGACGTCGTTACGATTTTTCAAATAATGGAAAGAGAAGTGAAAAGGGAATACAAAAGACCATGAAGGACCTGCTCATTCACAGAGGTGGTTTTGGACTCGGAAGAGCTGTGTGTGTGCCTGTTTACGTACATGTGGAGTTATCAACCTGTACCAGCGCCATGTGAAGCCCTTTAGTGACTTCGATTGTCACCAATAGGCTAACTGTATAGAGACTACATTAGTATATACTGTACAATGAGTGACATATATTGTAAAAGAGAGCCAGCGATGCTATACAGGTATTTTAATGACACAGGGGGGAAAGGACACAGAGAATTGAATACAAAACCTGAATTTCAGTTTTTTTCTTTTTTTTTTTCTTTTTTCACTGTCTTTAAATCTTATTTTATTTCACTTGTTGCTGTGTGGTTAACGTGTGAAGAAATATAAATGCAAACTGTACATTTTGCAACATATGGTGGCAAACAGCAATGTGTTCAGGCATATTCTAGGTGGCTTTTTCCTACAGAAAATGAGCTGAAACGTCATGTTAACTATTAAAAAAAGGTTTAAATGTCTGAACAAGTGATGATTCATGGAAGTGAAGTGATGGATTACCAGGATTTTCTTATTTTTTTTACATTCTCGGCCTATACATAAACAATCAAACACTTTCAGTGCTTTCTATCGTGTGACATGTGTTTATTGTGCTATTTTATAAAGCTTTTAAATCAATATGACTCTATACATATATGAATCTCTCTCTCTTTATATATATATCTATATATCTATATATGAAACTATATACAAACGTAAAGTTCTGTTTTTCCAAAAACTGTAATTATTGGTTTCTACACCTTAGTCATTAAAAAATTCCAAGTGCTTCAAAATGAAGGGTTGCTCTGATTGGAAAAGAGGCATACTAAAAATTTAAAAACACAAATAAATAAATAATAATTACAATAAAAAGCTAACTCCGTTCACGCCAACCAAGGACTGGTTGACATTCTCTTTTGATTTTGATTTTTACTGTGTCAAAGAGCTATTGGTTGGCTGTGTATTTTTAGCTCGGTATATGCTCATGTACAGGAAGGGGAGGGGTTATTATTGCTGAGCTATATTTCAAAGATTTTACAATCATTTGCTCACAAACACGCACGCGTGCGCACGAGCTCATACACAGGGGTCAAGTAATAAATAAACTGTGTCATTGAAGTTCTTTAAAGTGTGTTTTGTCGGTAATAATTTTACGAGAAGTCCACTGGGAAACCTGCTCTTTTCTTGGTTTTATCACTGAACGCCTTTCCTGTTCTTACTTTTATTTTTAGTGCTTGCATATTCACTAGACACCAAGTTGACACCCTAATGAATCATGTGGACTTGCTTGACTTTCATATAATCAAAAGCAAGGGAAAAAGTGTCGTAATGCCGATCACTCAAAATCTCTGCCAGCAAATTTCCCATCCCCTCCTTTCACTCCAATATGATTCTCGCATGGTTTCGCAGATGTTCAAAAGAAAGAGTTCTCGATTCCAGGATCATTGGAAGTGGTGGATGGTTCTGTCATTTGACTGACTGCAGACAGAGATGAATCTGTTTGTGCCCGTCACAAGCCTGCCTTCTTTTAGAGGCAGAGATTCATGTGACTGCGTCATGTGTCTGATCTGGTGGTTTCTTGCATGACTGGATGGCCTTTAGGCTTTTGATTAGCACTACATCCAGAGTCATTCTATCAAAAACTAATGGATTAAAGTGAAGATTGGGAGCAAAGTTCTCTTAAAACAAGGAAAATGGTTAGATGTTATGAATGTGGAAATACAGGGATTCATAATGTACTCTTATTATTATAATTATTTACTCATGCTAAGCCATATGCTGTATTAATTGCAATGTTGTATTTTTTTATTTCACATGAATGTCTGCAAGGTAAATGTGTTATAAATGAACATTGTTCAGGAGCAAGATTGTCTTTCCTGTTTGTGTCATTCCTAGAAAAATAGAAGTTGGCTTCAGGGTTAGGGTTAAGGTTAGGGTTAACAAAGAAAAACAGCCCAATAAGATAATCATTTGATGTGATTATTATGTAATGTAATGATTTGTCATCATGATCATCATTATTCATTATCTTCCATACTGCATATTCTCACAAAGGTCGTGGAGGGTGCTGTAGCCCATCCCAGCCATCCACAACCAGGAAGGCAGGGGACACTGAATTGGTGACCAGCCTATTGCAGTGCACAATGAAACAAACAACCACTCACACTCACAATCATACCGCCACCGTGTGGGAATTGATCCGAGAATACCCACGCCAAAGTCAGCTGGAAGAACCACTGCACCATTGGGTGACCCATCATTATTATTATCATTACGTATTTATTATTATTATTATTGTTATTATTATTAGTATTGTTGTTGTTATTATTATCGTTGTTGTTATTATAATTACTATTATTATTATTTTTGTAGTAGTATATTTGTAATATTTTACGCAGACAATTGTATGCTTTTAAATTTGTGGGTAGAGTTTAGAAAAGCATTATCATGTCCCACTGGGACTTCTTCACAGTTTAAGAAGCAAAAATGCATGGTCGGGTGAGTTTGAGTGAGACCTTGAAACCCTTTGAGATTAATTAGACAATTTTTGCCATGCTCTCTAGGCATTTTTTTTCTGTTTTAGAAATACAAAATGCCGTGTGCGCCTTAATTTCATCCATTAGAGAGGAAAATTGAATTAATTAAATCAGAAGCACATGGATGTTCAATTTGCATTCTCATATTACGTGCATCTCATAGACTATATTCCATTAATAGTGAGGATTATCAATATTGAAAACCAGAAGCATTTTACAGGAGTCAGGAATTAACGCGACTCTTTTATTTGGAAAACAAAAACAGAAACCTCAGTCTAAAACACATTTGACAAGGCTTGGCTGAAGGCATTGGTGATCATGAGCAGGCAAAGGTCAAATCACTAGGAATAAGCAGAACGAAAAATGCTGATGAGGTTTCTAAAAGAAGAGAAAGTAAAGCTGATGGGTTAGAATAGGTAAGAAAATTACTCAAGGGGAAGGAAATGTGAAGACGCAAACTATTATCAAAAAAAGAAGACAACCTGACAAACAACAGAAGATAGTATAATCAATAATGCACAAAAGAGGGGCCACACTGAAAATAAGTACCATATTTTTAGATACGATACACTTGAAACCCTTTATTAAAAAATTGACAGTGTTTCATGTATGAATTCTGGCTGTACTTAATGAACTGGAACCTACAAGAATATCTGTATTATACTGCTCCAGTAAAGTGATCAAGACACACCTGTCATTCATTAAACACACACTGAGTAAATAACAAAAAAATAAACAAACAAACGGAAAAAAACTAAGTCACATTCATTTCATTTTATTCTTTGATTCATTCATTTTCTGAACCGCTTATTCTCCCAAGCTAAAGCCCATCCCAGTTAACTCCCAGGTGGGGGACGCCCTGAATCGGTGGATAGCCAATCACAGGGCACAAGGCGACGGACAACCATTCACGCTCACAATAGTACCTAAGGGCAATTCAGAGTTTTTGAGCACCTAACCCTGCATGCCTTTGGGATGCGGAATGAAATCGGAGTACCTGGAGAAAACCCACACAAGCCTGGAGCGAACATGCAAACTCCACACAGTGAGGACCGAGCTGGGTTTGTTCCCAGCCCATAATTTATGATATTTGCATGGAAATACACAGTAAAATTTAAAAATGATTAAAACTAAGAAGAGTGGTTAACGCGTCGGCCCCTGAGTTCTGAGATCGAGGGTGCGATCCCAGGTCTGGACCTTCCTGTGAGGAATTTCCATTTTCTCCCCAGGCTTGCGTGTGTACTCCGGTTTCCTCCCACATTACAAGATTATGCATTGTAGCCTGGTTGAAGACTCTAAATTGCCCATAGGTATGAATGGTTGTCTGTCTCCTTGTATCCCGCGATTGGTCCGCCACCAATTCAGGGGGTGTCCCCTGCCTGGTGCTGGTAGTTAGCTGGGATAACGACCCCCTGCGACCCTTGTGAGGATAAGCAGTTCAGAAAAGAATGAATGAATGTATAAAACCCATCACCACTGGGACAATTAAAAGAAATGAAATGGTCAGCATCTGGTTTGTGACTTGTTACAGATGGCTATGAAGCAATGGGCATTCTAATCAATGACTCAGGGTCGACCTGATCTTAAGGCACCTCCGAAGCAGGCAGTCAGTGCAGCTGAATCATCGTCTATCTCACTTTGTCTCTCTATACAAGGTTGAGTGAAGTGACCTAGCTGTCAGCCTGAGCCTCTGAGCCTTTCCCTCATATTCATCTCTGGCAGATGCAGTTCATTACTCTGGCTAAATAGACTTCCAAGAGACCCCATCAGCCCTCTCACCTTCAACACAGACACCACATCAGACATATGCACTCTGCCATAGGCACATGCAGGCGTAACATGACACACCCACATAGACACATGTTTCACCACCCAAACATTCAAATCAATTCAATTCAATTTAAAAGTAAATGCTAAAAAGGGTGTCTCTGTAAAAAAAGTTTATGAATGGAAAAAACATGGTTCAAATTTTGCCCTATATTACAAATATGCCACCAAAAAAGGCTACTGTCATCCATCATCATGTCGCGGCTTCAGACTATTGTGGTATTTTATATTCTCATCTAATCCTCATTAGGGTCACGCAGGGTGCTGGAGCCTATCCCAGTTGACTCCGGGCCAGAGGCAGGGGACACCTAATTTCTGTCATTAAAAAGCATCAGGTTCTCAACAAGATAGACTTGTTTCTTTTTTCAAATTGAATAATTTGATATTTTCCATTTACAATGACAGGCATATTAACTTCCTTATGATATTGACCCTGATAATGTGCTTTTGATTCATACAGTATCTCAGAAGATTTTCTCTTCAAAGTAATATATTTGTAATCTCTATTAAAACCATGAATATCGAGGTGAAAATTGTGAATCAGGGGGCGGCTTCTACAAGAGAAATTGTAAAATGCCACAATTCTAAGGCAATTAATTTTAAAGTTGCGGCTTATATGTGGGGACGACTTTTATGCGCGTAAATACGGTATGACAATAAGGATGAAGAATGTGGTCTTAGTACTTTGAGAAATCGGCAAAAGACCTTAAATATGGCAGTGTCCCCGAGATAGATGACAACATAGCCATCAAATTTGTCAATTGTCTTGATGTTCTCGTGTTCTTGTACAAAACCATATTTGTACAAAAAAGAAACAGCAGTCATGACTCCCCATTGCCATGTTCCTTGTCTGCCAAAACCCTCCCGCATAACTTCCTCTTGCTGACAAAGACGACACCTCTCAAATCTGGTGAAGAGGATTTAACTGACTGGGAATAAAGATCTAAATAAGCCGCAAACAAAAACATCATCTTCCTCATCTTCATTTTAAATAATAATACATTACAATGTTTAGATATGCATGTGATTGTGAAATGTTTAACATCTATGCATCTTGATTTTGTATGGACACAAAACATGTATGTATAGTAGAAATAATAGAGTGATCCTACGTCATGTTTTTTTTATTATCGCGGCCATGTCTGGTCTAGATTATTTGCGAAATTCGAGGGAATACTGCACACACATCGTGTACAAACACACAACGTAAACATACACATGGACTCATTTGTTAGGCCTAAAAATGTTTGCCCTCAGCCACCATCCCCTCTCATCCTACTATTCTGGATAGAATGCGGTGAGTAGGTAACCAGTGGTGACGGAATCAGGCCTCTGATTCATGCCCTGACCCCAAGGAGGGGAAACTAAAGAGAAGACAGACTTCAGCCTCAAGCACTGAAAGCAACGCAACGTGATTGACAATGGCAAAACACGCTAAGTAGACAACAATGATGAACAATTTGATGGAGCAAATACTTTTGAGGCCAAATAAGGCATCAAAAGAAAAAAAATAACCTTGTGTTGTTCAAAATGTGGTATGTGATATTTAATCATAGAAAAAAATAATGCAAGAATTATTACAATTAAGATTTCAATTCCATAATTTTTATTTTTTTTTCTGGTTGAAGGTTACATTTTTATACATAAATATAAATTTATAAAAATAACCCCCTTTGAATGGAAGGGTCATATTCAACAGGTTGACAACATTTCTCTTCAAATCTCTTTCCGCTATGATGCTTCACAGTGCAAATGGTGTAACCACCCGACATTCGGTGAAAACGCTAAAGTACTTTTTAAACAAATAAATGAATGCCATGTTCTGGCCCACTATGTACTGAATCTGAATGAGCACTGCTGCAGTGAAAACTGAAGGTAAAATCCCGTAGGAGAAAGCAGGACAGGCACTTGCAGTCAAGGTCTGGATTCAGGATATCTGACAGCATTTTTTAACTTGACTTCCTAATGGGGAAAATTTTGTCTCAGAATACGAAAAAAAAATCAGAGTTACAAAAATCTAAAACAAAATATAACAAATTCATTTATCCTCTTGTAGAATCCTGTATTTTACTTTGAAATTGCCATGATACAGTTGCTCTCTAATTGGCTATTAGCAGGGGTACTCGGTCGTTTGGTCGCCGGTCTTTTGGTCGCCGATCTTTCGGTCACCCGGAAGGTTATTGATAATTACCATTTAAATCGTTGCTCAAATTCCCTAAATACAAACTGTTATTTATTATTTAGTCATACTTAATGCCCTATTAATTATTAGGTTAAAGAAAAGCTCCAAATTTCCCGTACTTTTATTGTTTTTTGTTGGAGAACTTGTTAAGACCCTGACGGACGTACCTTCCTAAGGGGACAACTCATGTACATACAAACTCTTATACACTCACGCGTCCGCTCAGTGAAACTGCCCAGGGCCATTGTTGGCTTTTATTGATGCGTAGACCGTGTTGTTTTACCTTGTTTTGTCGCCGGTCTTTTGGTCGCGGACCCAAACAACGGGCGACCAAAAGACCGGCGACCAAAAGACTGGCGACCAAAAGACCGGCGACCAAAAGACCGTCGACCAAAAGACGGCAACCAAAAGACCGGCGACCAAACAACCGCACACGATTAGCAGGGTATTGGACACCTGCGTACTATAAGGAGACCGTCCGACCAAAATCCTTCCTTCCAGGCACTTTTTCCATGACATTACGGCCGGCGGTGAGTTCCAGTTCATGTGCCTTTATTCATTCCGGAGTTCTAGTATGATGTTTCTTTAGTTTTTCTTAGTGTGCTTAATGCATCTTTATTTGTAGCTTTTTATTATATGCCCAAGAAAGTTATGGTAGAAGTGAAAAGAAGAAGTGTGTCGCCAAAGGCTATTGATATTGCACCAAAAGTAACATCATTTTACTTGTAAAAAATGTATGTACTTACTAACATTCCTAATTACGAAACCATTTCTGGAAAAAATAATTTTTACATTTTAATTTTCATTGTATAGTCAAAGGTAAACATTTAAAAGTTGCCTTCATTTAAAAACAATTGTGATGTGGGATGGTTTATGAAAGTGTCAATGCACCAATATTGATAGACCTTACTTTACCATCATGTGCTCAATAGAAAAATAAATGATTGCAAATAAAAGCCTTAGGTTGAATTTAGGATAGTGGAATAATGTATTTTATATCTGAACTTCTCAAATGAATAATATTGCATAGTGCAGTAGATGTTTGATATACTACACTATACAGTGTACAGTAAAGCCATAAAAGAACCTGATAGAGGTTCATTTGCCTGACTTCATTGCAGGCAGGTGGCAGTATGATTGGGAATGCGGATGGTCGTTTGTCTCTCTGTGTGCCCTACAACTGACTGGCGACCAGTCTAGGCTGTAGTTTGGTCTTTCGCCCGAAGACAACTGGGTTAGGCTCTGGCCCCCCAGCAACCATTTTGAGGATGGGTGGTATGGAAGATGAATGAATGATAGAGCACTGATGAATCAGCTGTTATATATCATATAAAAATTATTATTTAAACCCAGAACTTAGCCAATTGCCTATTTTTTGATTTGCTGACAGGATCAAAGAGACACTAAATATAAACTTTGTTCCCCAACTTTTCCCAAGCTCTGGGATTTTAAGTTCAGTCACTTTGCTTTGTAAGCAAGTAACCACACTACCCACTTGAATTATTGATTCCCTGTCCAAACTGATGTGATAATTATGATGAAAAATGCCCCAGAGTTGATCAAAGCTACTTTACTCCCTTGAAATAATTCCTATTTAAAGTCAGGTATCTAGCAAATGATAAGACAAAAAAAACCCTACTATTATGTGAAATGTCCTGAGGCTATTTAAAGTGACAACCTCCTCAACGCCAGCTTTTAATGAGTAGCTACAGCATTAAAATCAAAGACTGGCTGACATAATCTATTAATTAAAATTAAGTGTTATTTTACTCTATTTGTCGAGACATACTTAGCTCTTGTAATGACTGTTATTTGGTACGAGCATGAATCCTTGCCTATGTGTAAATGTGACTTTTCTGTCATTGGTGGGTCTTTTGGGCTAATTTTGTCATTAGTTCAAAACGTTTGTCCTTTTGCATTCAAAAACGTGTCCTTATCTCACTTTTGACACCATGTTATTGTCGAACGCATAGAAAAAAAATGTAGGTGTGGGGGTTTGTCAAGGGGTACGTCAGTGCATCACTTCCTTTCAATGCATTGTGGTACATATTGGTCCTTGCTAAAATGGAACACCAATTAATTAACCAGGAAGAGCCACTGAGCATAAATTACGCTTGTATAATGGTGGGAACGTTTCAGCAAGTGTTTTTTAATACATTTTTAACACCAAAGATATGGAAATTACCCAGCCAACTTGTCCATAAAATCTGTGTTTTCTCGAACAGACAATCTAAAATTGAAGGAATTTAAAGCATATTCCAGGTGGTTAGCAGAAGAAAATGGTTCTTGTAGAAAATTTTCAAGTTCATTTTTAAGTGGCCAATTTTGTTCTCTTCTATACATTCTATTCAATGCTGGCAAAAGGCGGCTGAATTAAACATAATCCCCAAAGAAAGCTGGAGCAGTTTTGAATAGTGGGCCAGAATACCTGCTGAGAGCTGCAAAAATGTCATTGAAATTGTTTGATTGAAGTGATTGCCTCAGAAGGTTGTGTAACAAAATATTAAGTGAAGGACACCATCATTTTGTGTTCTTATTGTCTTTTTTGTTGTTTGTTTTTTAATAATGGATGATTGGCAACACTTTTTACACATTCATGTGTGTGTGTGTATTTGTTGCACTGTTGTTAAATAAGATATAACCTTTTATAAACTGCATTTTCAGTTGTTTACCTCATGTTACTGAACAGATTCCTCTCTCTATCCCATAAATAATATATTGTTTTGTGAATGTACACTTCAAATTATGAAAAAATAGTTGAACTAGTTATGATGCGGTTTTTATGCTTCTTATATAGCTCAATAGTGCAAGCTTTATTTCTGTCAAATGATTTCGTTTAAATTGGATGTTGAAATGGTAAATTATGTTGATTAATGCTTGAATTAAACCATAATTAGCAGAAGTAGAATAAGGCTGAACATACACACTCATTGTAAATTTGCCAGAGAAGGAATAATCAGTATAGTTTGTTGGAAGAAAAGTAAAATACCCCAAAATAATATTCTACACAGTATGCCTAAAAACATTCAGGCTGATGAAGAAAGGGGCATAAAAGTGGTTAGCACATGTACTCACAGTCAGGATAACCAAATTTGAATGACAGTTGGAAACTCATTGAGTGAAATTTACATTTTTTTTCTCCTGAAAATATCTTGAGTTTTCTTAAGCCCAAAATGTGTAAGTGTTTTTTTCCTGGTTCCAGGAACTATATGCAGAGGCCCCTCATTATACAAGGATCAGTTTATGAGTTTTTATGATACCAGAATTGTCACGAGAGAAAATGAATCTCAGTAAACGAATACATTTTCACCATACAGTGAAATCCAGGAAAACCTCTTTCTTGCTTGGCACGTCAAAATGCCTCACGATCCCGCCAGTTGGCATACGAGCCCACTCTTTCCCTTTGTCTCCACAAGTGTCTCAGCATCTTGCTAGGAGGCATATGAACATCTTGCATCAACAGAATGCACCGTCTGCTCACCTTCCGCTCATCCTCGTTGTCTCCGGAATTTTGTATCAAAGTGCATCCGAATCATTTGTGCTTACAAGTGAACATTACCGATGTCCCCCAGGTTAATTAGACCAAAAATTCTGTTTTGTTCATGTTAAAATATCATTTCCATTAACGTCACGCTTTATGAATGGCTGCCTGCTATATATAAATATATATATATATATATATATATATATATATATATATATATATATATATATATATATATATATATATATATATATATATATATATATATATATATATATATATATATATATATATATATATATATATATATATATATATATATATAACTCCTATGACCACAAGTAGGATTATTTTATTACTAAAACGGTAAGACCATTGTATTTGGATCTTAGTCACTCGCAAGGTGCAAGGATTTAAAATTCTTTATCCTGTAGCTCTTCCTATTATTCACAGTTAGTCTTCCTACGACAAGCTTTTGGTGATTACTGAGGTTTGAGGAGTAAACAGAAGTCTGGATCAACTCTTCATAAGGTCATGTCAGTACAATCTTCACACCCGACTCGTTGACCTGACTTGTCCCCCCTTATTGATCTAAAGAGGGTCTGAGCTGTCTGGCTACCCCATATGCTAAACTCTTCCACCTCCAGTAAAGCTATTCTTTTCTTCTTTCTTCTTTTAGTATATAGGACCTGTAGCTTTTTTTTGATTCATGAAATAAATAATTTACAACTCAAACCACAGATGACTCGTAATAAAAGTCTTGGCCACAGACAGGGACTATTCACTATGTGAGATACCAGTACAGTGGTATGAATGCTTTTACATGCAAAATATTCAGATTATGAAACAATTTGGTGGGAACTATTTATATACGATATGAAAATAATCCAAGTTGCGCAAAGGTTAGGCCATTGTGGCTGTTTAAATGTTTTTTTAACTGTTTAGGGGGTTGTATTAAACACTTCAACAAAATTTGCTTATTCAATTTAAAATATGACTCTATTCACGAAAAATTCAAGTAATGGAATCACTTTTGGATCGAATTAATTTCACAAGTAAAGGAAGCAGTGGTGGCTGACTGATTTACATATCGGTCCCAAAGTTTTGGGATTGAGGGTTCAATCTGGACCTTGCTGGAGGGAGTTTGCATGTTCTGCTCAAAGTTGCGTGGGTTTTCTTTGAGTACTCCGGTTTCCTCCCACATCCCAAAAAGATGCACGGTAGGCTTTTTGAGCACTTTAAATTTCCCCTATGTTTGAGTGTGGGCGAAAATGTTTTTCTTTTTCCTTTTCTTTTGGCTGGCCACCAATTCAGGGTGTCGCCCGCCTGGTGCCCATAGTTAACTGAGAAAGGCTACAGCACCCCTGCAACGATAAGAGGTGTGGTAAATGACTAAATGAACGGTAGCACTGAGGATAAAGCGGTTCAGAAAATGAGATGAGATGAGATTTTATTTCCAATTGAATTCGGGTTTGATAAATGGTTTTTAACTTTCAAGAGGAAATATGTAAGTTTTCACCTATTTATTGTTCATGTAAATGTAAGATCATCTGTTTAGGATAAACAGATGGTTTCACTCAAATTCTAACAATAGCATGCAAGAATTATTAAAAAAAAAACATCTAAAGATGTCTTTTGAAGTGCTGATCGTGATGCAGAATTAGTCTCTATGTGTCGGGTGTACGTGAATTGGGTTATGTCTTCTCATCTGGTCGTGGCATTTTGGAGTCAAGCTTGTTTACTTTTATCTCCTCCTTTGCCTCACAAGTTGCTCCTACCATCTGGCACCAGGCTTTGAAAGCAAGGCCAAGTTTCTCCCACCAGAATGGTATGAAAATATACTCACTACCCAGCCGTCCTGTCATTCTCTCTTAAGTTAGGAAAAACTTAAGCAAAAGTAAATTCATTCATTGGGATGAATAGAGTAGAAGGAATCATTTAAGTCTGTCGGGATAAGAGATTTAGGAATGACAAATTGTATCTAGTACTTGTATACATTTTTTGAGGTTGGATTAAAAAATGCTGCTAATCTTTGATCGAATTATAATATTCCCCAAAGAGTTTATTTATTATTGTTTAAAAAACAATTGAAGATCAGGTCAAAAGCCTTCACTAACTTCCTGGCAACAAAAGCCAAAGTGGATGGATCTCAAGGAAGTTGTTTGCATTGTTAACTTTTTCTTCATACCAGTTGGCAAAAACTCAAATACTCTCCTCTGTTTGAGGCAATGGCCATGTGCATAGCTTGGTTCTCTCTCTCTCTCTCTCTCTCTCTCTCTCTCTCTCTCTCTCTCTCTCTAATGGTCTTTACAGTAGCTGCAATGCCAGTGCTTACACTGCTCAAGTGAGGTAATTTTGGATTGGTGCCTTATTGTGCAGTGTCAATTTCTCTGCTCCTTGCTATTTTTTAATTACCTTGGTTTGATGGTTCGTCGGTGCACTCCTTAGTAAGGCTCATAGTGAAAAATGACCTTTCCTCTCAATTGCTTTTCCTGTCTGTTTCTCCCCTCTCCTTTCAGTTTTTTTTATATATATCTTTTTTTTTTTTTTTTTTAAACGTCCTTGTTTGATCAGTACCACAGATTGTGACTAAATAGGCTATCTGTTATTGTTCTTTTACCAAGAAAGCTGTCTCCCTTCTTCCAGGTGTTAATCAAAGTAGTTACATCATGTTTTAAGCATTTAAGAAATACATCATTGGTTTAAAGTATTTTGAATGGCGGCACGGTGTGTAAGTTGTGAGCATGTCCAGCTCACAATTCTGAAATTGAGGGTTCAATTTTGGGCTCCGCCCTAACTGTGTGCAGTTTGCATGTTCTCCTCAAACCAGCATATGTTTCCTCACATATCCCTAAAACATGCATGGTAGGCTGATTGGCCATTTTAAATAGTTCCTGGGCATGACTGTGTACGTAAGTTGTTGTTTGCATCCTTGTGCCCTGCGATTGGCTGGAAACCAATTCAGGGTGTCTTCCACTTACTGCCCATAGTTGTCTTGGATAAGCGCCAGAACCACCACAACCCTCCTGAGGATTAGCAGATTGGATGATGAATGAATATTTTGAATCACTTGCTATATAGGTATTCCACATTGGCAATAGCCAAAGCCCATGTGAGCACCAATGATGTTAAAATGTTCCCAAATATTTTATTGAAAATATTCCACTCCTGCAGAGGTTGAATGAGTATTCTCGGCTGGTTAGCTTAGTTGAACTATAACTGTATTTGATCATCTATTGAACAGTATAACATTTTAGAACAGAGTGGAACAGATGCTGCCTCCTCACCCATGCAAAAGTAATACAGACATGCAGGAAGGGAATGTAACCATTTGATTCTCCTTTTTTCCTTTGGTCCAAGACATGTTACTTTGTATTGTGGCGATACAAAAATATACACTTATAAGAGGTAGTGCTTCTGGGTGTGTTGATGCTGCTAAAACCTATAACATTGAATCTTATCTTTTTTCACACATACAGCATAAAGACATGGTACTGTTAGACAATGTTCTTCATTTTCACTTTATAGTGCTCTATCACCTCTCCCGCAGAAACAACCACCCCCCACCTCCTAAACACACACCCCTCCCATTGGAAACAGCACACCCAGAGGATAATGGATTAGTATAGATTTAAGAAGATTCCAGTGTTTGCTAAGCTCTGAGAGAAGAGTATTTTCTGTTCTACATAAAGCACAAGCAACGTTTTTGACACAAAAAAAGATGGATGGTTGGCCAGATAGACAGAGAGAAA
Organism: Stigmatopora argus; assembly: GCF_051989625.1. NCBI lineage: Eukaryota > Metazoa > Chordata > Actinopteri > Syngnathiformes > Syngnathidae > Stigmatopora > Stigmatopora argus. The sequence goes on from NC_135393.1 coordinate 5,836,885, forward strand.
GATAATATTCTATTACTGAAGCCAACCCAGAAAATCTCTGCAAGCAAGCAAAGAGAAATATTCTTATGTACCATTTGTGCATTTTTTCCTCCCAAACTCTGATCTTTTCCACCATATCACAATAATTACTATACATTGATGATAATGAGGTTATCCAACTGTGACATTCAGATATTTGGTTGTCTGAATTACAATTGAATTTGAGAAGGAAGAGACGATACTGTACGTTTTTGCCAAATAATTCACATTTCAAATTAATAAATGTTCTTGGAATCAAAAGTTATTTGCATTTTCTTCCTTGATATCAATATTATTGTCTATTTAAGTTACATTAGCTGTTATAGATAAGTTAATTTAGGATTTGTATCACAAAAATATAATGTGGTGTGTAAAATCCAATGATAAAACTCATGATTTTTTTGCTCATGCTTTAACTCTGGTATCTTGTTGACAAAATAGTTTTTTATTTTTACACCCACCCATTCTAATTGCAGGAGCCCTTCTGGTAAAATGCTTTTTTAACAAACTACTTTAAATATATGTTCTTTCCATTTTCAGATGTCTTTGCTGTGATCATGTCCCTTCTCTTTGTAACCTCACCCATCAACAAGCATGAATATTTCCATCCGTCCCACTCTCCGTGACTTGAACATCTGTGGAGTAACAATTTCCGTCTTCAACTAAATCCCACCAAAACTGGTTTCCGTAGCCTGAATGTTTGCACGTGGTGGTAGTGATGGGGAAGAGGCGCATTAGAGGAGCAAAGGGTAAGCTCTATTCAGAGCTGTTGTAAACACCACTAATGCATCGCTAAACTTGGGGAATCTCATGTGCCTCCATGTGCATTTGCGTGTGTGCGCGTCTAATTCACACAAACAGCCGACTAATCCCTTATAAACCTACATTTTATCACTTACCATTAGCTCATCTGTGGCATTCTGCCTGGCAATGTCAAAACATTGGATCGACAAGTCTTTTTTTTATAATTATGATTACTGTTGCTTTTGTATAGAATCCACATTTCTTAAAGCCTTGGAGAGAAAAGGCAATGTGCCTTCTTTGTCTGGATACCATGTGCCATTAAACACATCAGTTTTGGTATATGGTCCAAATTGTAAAACAACAGTTACAATTGGTGCCCATGAACTGCTGCCATGTGAATTTTTTTTCTTTCATATACCGTATTTTCACGACTATAAGGCGCACTTAAAAGTCTTAAATTTTCTCCAAAATAGAAAGCGCACCTTGTAATCCAGTGCGCTTTATATATGGACCAATACTAAAATTGTTATCACGATAAAATAAAATAAATCAGTCGATAGGGTACACCATCCTCTACAGCTCTCACAACTACGGCAAGCAGCCAGCCCCCAACTTTACTATTTTCCCCGTAGAAAAAGTACTGCGCAGTGACTGCTGGGATATATGGTTCTTTTGTCAATACACCCAGTATGACGGCGAGCACACTAATTTAGTGCTCGCGTCAGTCCGGCTGGATTTACAAAAGAACTCCTGCCGCTAGCTACTAGCTGGCTACTATTTGCGAATGGATTGTGGTTTGGACATCGACATCAACACAGCTTTACGAACGGTGGCAGGCATCGTCGGGCTAGTTATGCTAGCTACTATTTGCGAATGGATTGTGGCCGCCTGGACGAACGTATAAAACTCAGCGTTTTCAATGACTCATTTGGACAATTGTTCAATTCTGACACAGGAAATTAGGACTTTGATGGATTTGTGGGTGATGATGACATGAGTACATTGTAAAATGGCTAAATAAAGTACAACCAAACTCAGTTTTGCTTCCGTTGCCTTTTTAAAAACGTGTTTTTAGAGTGTGTCCGTATGTTTAAGCTGGTGTATGTTTTGTCATGCCTGGCTGCGTCTTTAAAAACGGTGCGTCCTTTGTGTGTGTCAAATACAGAAATAGCACTCGTTACTGACACTGCGGCTTAAAATACGATGCGCCATATAGTAAAATACGGTAGGTTCTTTGCTACAATAGTATCAACAACAATGGAAATTGTATTTTATGATCATTCATTATACCACTTAATTTGTTGGGGAGTACCTTGTAATAATGATATTTTTTCGTTCAAATGTGGTTGTTTTTATTGCCAGAAGATAAACATTTGTCTAAAAAACTGTTTTCTAAATTTAGTTTTTCCTTTAAGGACCTAACAACATCAAACATTGGTTTCTAAATTAACCTCCCAGACTTGATTAGTTAGCATGCTATGTGATTGACTGAAACAAAATATTTTTAAGAAATCATGCGCACGAATGAGTTTCTATCTGCAGTGGAATGAACTCATGATTTTTAGGCCAGCATCAATTCATGGTCTCTTTGAAACACCCTCCTCTAGTATTTCCAGGCAATTTCCAGAACAATTCCAAATTTGAGCTCACTTGTGATTGAATATCAAACTTTTGTAAGGCATTTGAAAAGCCATCATTTTTATATAAATTCAAATGCACTGTATTTCTCCACAGGGATGAATTTTTTACTCCCTACCCCAAGACAAACAAATATGCACTCACAGGGGTGGCAGGCACATCTACTACAAATTGGCGTCACTGACACATATAGCAAACTCCTCAGGGGTTTGGGCGGAAGGAGGTGACACTGAAATAGTCTCTGATCAACTCCAGAGCTACTCTGTGCATGTGATTGTGTTTGAGAGTGCATGTGCATGACCCCACCTGTCACCGGCTGTCTTTTCTTTTGTTTGCCTGTGAGTCAATCCATGTGTCACTGTTGAACGTCTCTCTGAACGTGTACAGTATGTCGCTTTCATATCTTTCAAATATTTCCGTTGTCAGCCATAGGTTCACAATAAGTGAGCCCAACTCTACACATATTTTGTCAGTTATGAGAACATTTTTTTTCACGAGCTGTTAATGGAAAACACATACCTGCAGCTGAAAAAGTAAAATGAACAAAAATATATATATTACTTTTGAATTCACTGTCAATTTGTTGGCCTTATTTTTTTCCTCCTGTGAGGAGAACAAAACAATAAAATGTAGAGTTTTAATTAGTTATATTTCTTATTTAATGAAAAACATCATTTCCCCGTGAATTTCTAAAAACAGCAACTTTTGTATGACCCTTAGGGTAACACTTCCTGAAATAGCAAAGACAAGATTGATTCAGCTACGGCAAGGTTAAAAACTAAAACAAACATCACAACAACTTCTGCTACCAACAAGAAAAGAAACATGAAAACAAAGATATCAGCTTTTAATTTTGAATTTGACACAGACAGTGTTTTACTTATACTGTTGAACCTAATGTCAGAATGAACTATGATAACACTTTTTTCCACTGTCTGTTAAATTTATTTTCATTCTGAGTGTCTTAATGAGAAATGAACTCTTAACCCTGATTTGGATCCCAAATTTCATAGTTAATATTTATTATTTATTTTATGTAAAAATTGAACAAATAAGAGGTGGTACAGAAACAGTTTTTGTACTAAGCCAAATGTTTTTTTAAACTGTATATGATAATTCAAATATACTCCAATATTAGCTATCAAAAATTACATTGATATCAAAGATAGTAATATATATATATATATATATATATATATATATATATATATATATATATATATATATATATATATATATATATATATATATATATATATATATAAGTATTTAATTGGTGGATATCTTAGACCTCTGATAATGGAGAAAATAACGAGCACACAAAAATTGACACAATCATTTTGTGACGCCAGTCATACCCTTGACAAACACATTGTCTGACTTGAACACAGGTGCCACGAGAAAGGCGGGAACTGCATACATGACCATATTCCTATTTACATTTAACTGTAATATGTAAAGAAACTGGCAGCCTAGGCAACGCTGCTCCATTGTATTATGTCCAGCTTGACATTGTTTTCCTCTAAGAGCTACATGACTGGCTGGCCCACAAGAACCAGTGAGTAGGGTACATGTCAATTGTCTAATTGTAAAGGTCATCGTTATTAAGGCATGCAAACACGACATGCGGGTTATGATAGAAATGGCCTTGATACAAAGCCAAATGTGGATTCTTAAAATGTCAACATCTCTCAACCATGTAAGCGTCTGATTTGATTACTGGATTTCGATTCATGAAGGCATTACACTGCTTTTAGAGCAAAGGCAAGCAATGTTAAGCTAATTTTAAAAGGAACTTTAACCTAATGAATCTATAAGGCCAAGGTTAAGACCTATTTTATCAACTGAAAAAAATGTCTTTTATATTTTTCTGTCAGGGAAATACCAGTACTGAACTAAAATTTTGGATGGAAAACGTCCTCTAAAATCCTCCACAATTTTTGTCTACACTGTATTCACCGCAGTTTCAGTGTTTTTAACGTCAAGTTAATATGAATATCTCTCAAAAGTGTAAACGTGCACCTTACTGTCACCATCCCCTTTCATTTCACAGAAAGTAAAATTGGCGAGCCTCACATTTATTTGTGCTGTTCATATCGTCCCTTGAAAACACATGAAGTTACCAAAATGTAGTTATTTCAACGTGCAAAATAGATGCTTTTTTATCGAAGGACTAGACATAAAATGGCCAATGAGTGATGATGCCCATCTTCATTAGCTCCTTATACTTTGGAGAATATCAGTAAACTGGCCACGATACTTTATTTTGAGACGGGCACGGCGTGGAATCTGCCCAATGAATAATGCCACAATAGGTTTTCAATTGAGACCATGAAGCCTTTCAAACTGCTCAGGCATGTAAATCCAAAGCACCTGGTGCTAAAAAAACTTGCCTTTGGCATTTTTGGTGAGAGAAAAAAAAAGAGTGAATTTAATTAAGAGAAACAAGTGCTGGACTCTCACAAAATACACCATGTACATTCAAAGAAGTTGCATTTTAGGTGTAGATAGAATTAATTAATTTACTTTACCACTGGTCCATTGAAATATGTAATTACGTGAGAATGGTTCAGGGTGCAAAAAAGATTGGGCACCATAGCTCCAGTTGAACTGAACCTATTCCATCTGAATATGATTACGACTGGCCTTTATAAGATTGGCACTCTAATTTTAATTTAGATCCATCAACAGCCTGTCTGATAAATTGGGTCATTCTTGTAAAGCAGACCTTCTTGATAGAAGAGGATTCACCCTAAGGAGGAATATGCACATCTGCTGCTCAGATGAGAGAGAAGGCTCAGGAATGCTGAGAAAGGTGGGTGTGTGGTGGAAATTGATAGTACTGTCTGTTGTCAAGGCTGAATTAAAAATAATAATAATGCAAATAATTTAAAAAAAACATCTTTTCTGTGTCCAAAAGATTAAATCTGTCGAGACAATTGGTAAACTCAGTGACCTGTTGCAGGAAAACACAATGGCACACATTTACACTAATTACAATTGTAACACTACAATGGCATCATTTCCACCTGGTATAGTATAATTCAATGTGCTTAATCCTGGGTGGCGGTGGCATGTTTTCCCTGATGTGGGTTTTTTCTGGGTACTCCGGTTTCCTCCCACATTCCAAAAACATGCATGGTAGGCTAGCTGAACACTCTAAATTGCCCCTAGGTATGAGTGGGAGCGTGAATGGTTGTCCGCCTCCTCGTGCCCTGCAATTGACTGGGCACCAATTCAGCATGTCCCCCGCTGGTGCCTGAAGTCAGCTGGGATAGGTTTCAGCACTCCCCTCAAGCCTTGTGAGGATAAGCGCTTCAGAAAATGAATGAATGCTTCATCATTATCTAGTGTTTGAATTGGTTGTACAGAGATTTTACGATTATATTAGTTGCTCCCTAATCTAGGAGAGGCGCAACTAGAGGCCTCTTTGTAACATAGTCTTTGCAAATTACTGTTGTAGTATCCCCATGTAAACTACCTCTAATAAAGACATGATTTAATGGTACAATTTCAAAACAGACCTTAGTCTACATACATACAATCAATTGTTCACCTGAATAGAAAATACATAAAAAATTCAAATACAATCAAAGTATCCTAGCAGTAGGAACAGAAAAACACTTGGTTCTCCTGAAGGAACAGATGGCCTCAACTCTTGAGGGAGGATCACAGGGTAGATGGAGGTCAGGAACCAGCACGGGAGAGAAGGGGGGCAGTGGGTAAAAAAGAGAGGAGGGGGAACGGTTGCTGCAAGGAATGATCAGAGTGGGGTTTGATGTTAGGAAAGGAGATGGAAGGCCTGAAATGAGGTTTGGTATTGGGAGAACACAAGAGATGATCGTTGGGGAAGGGTTTCGATTGGATTGGACAACTTTAGGCAGAATGAAAGAGAATTAGGAAATATAGTCCTAATTGTTGGAAAGAGATTATAAAATGGATCTATAGTAAATAGTCAAAAAGAGCAGTGGCGGTCCGTGCATTTTCTCGTAGTGCCTTCAACGGGAAAAATACATTTCCTAGCAGCATTTGATGATTTAATACAAATACTGGAGCTTTTCAGACATTACAAGCGGGCCTGGGGGTTCGCCGGGAAAAGACAGCGATGAACGTCAATGGCGTACCGGCAAACATTGCCCGACAATGGGGTAAAATCCAGCCGAAAACAGCATTCATTGATTAAATACAAATACTGGAGCTTTTTAGACATCAGAACCGGGCCCGGAGTATCATTTCCCTGGGAAAAAGACAGCGATGAACGTCGATACGTCCATATACGTCCATACGCGAAACGGCAAACATTGCACTAAAATGGGGTAAAATCCACCTCCTAGCAGCATTTATTGATTAAATACAAATACTGGAGCTTTTCAGATATTACAACCGGGCCAGGGGGGTGATTTCCCCGAGAAAAGACAGCGATGGAGGTCAATGGCGAAACGGCAAAAAATTGCACTAAAATGGGGTAAAATCCACTTCTTAGCAGCATTTAGTGATTAAATGCAAACACTGGAGCTTAAATACAAACACTGGAGCTTTTCAGATATCAGAACCGGGACCACAATTGAAATATTATTTAGGAATATAGCCATATTTTAATCACCAAAAATCATTTTTAACTGTACACAATATCCATCCTCCTTTCTTTCTTCCTTCTTTTATATCGCCATCAAAGCTAATGCTGAAAGTCGAGCCTGTCCTGTCGTATTTCTGGCATAGTCCGTATTGAAAATGTCTTTGAATCAACACAACAATATATTTGCTTGTGCAACTCGCTCCAGACACAGTTTGGTAGCTCTGGCTAATCACTAGCCAATCATAGTTGGTGAAAGCGATGACGTATCCCTATGCCTGCGACAAGGCATTGTGATGTTGCCAACTCGAAATCTGATTGGTAAAAGCAACAGTCTTATTGACGCTTGTTTAATGCAGCAGAGCCTGCAGAACTGATTGTGAAGGCCTTGAGACAGATTTCTGACCCTGGCAACAAATAATGGCTGAAATGTGATTGGTTAAATGCTTCAATATGAAAACACACATCTGGAAGCCGTGCAACCAGGGGGAAAAGCAATGAAAGGTAGCTAACAGACAATTTGGAATAATAAGTATTGATGGACAAAATATAATATATGATTCAGATATTTTTTAGGCCAGCAGAGAAGGCCTTGAAGGCCCTGACGGCCCACCACACATTGTTTTAATACAAAAAGGACAGAAAGATTAAATAAGGACCACTGATCAAGTCAATGGGCTATAAGGGTGAAATGAACACATGCTGTGATGAAAGAAAAAATATAGTGAACTCCTCAGCAATACACAGTTATGTGATTTAACAGAATCAATAGATTTGTAAAAATGTGTAACAAAAAGCAGATTTCGGACTCATGTTGAGTCTGCTTCTTTTTTACATTATCCCTCTTAGCATGAGAAACACTTTTTGGGCCACTGTACAAAATGTGAGTCAGAACGGTCACACAAAAAGATTGGATATGACAAAAAAATGAATTTGTGCATTAGGACCTGAGGGCTGAATACAGCCCTAATGGCCTTGAACTCAATAATAGCCAGCAGTTTGGTAAATAGAAATTCTTGTTGTTTAATGGCACTGACAATAGAAGCACCTCCAAATTAACTACAAATCAAATCAATGATATTCTTTATATATATGACCACCAAACAATGCTGAATGCAGAGTTTATTTAAAATGCTAGTGTTTTTGTATGAGAAATTAATGTCACAGAAGGAATTAATAATTCCATGCACAAATTATTTTGTTTCATTTCAACATTTGGAAAGGAATAATTTTGGAAATATTAAGCTTTCATAAGGTCAGCAACTGACCACATTTATAGTTATAATAATTAATTCAGTACACAACAGTGTACACTCTGGGACCCCAAACAACGAGGCAATAAAGTAAATGTCAACCAAACACATCATCAACAGTTTATTTATACACAGTTAAAGGTTAGGCTTTTTGCCATCACAATGATTCTGTTACCATCTCACCCTCTGTGAGTGTTGTTGATAGTTCAGTCACCAAGAGCACAATACAGTAGGCTTCAGTCAACATTTCCCCCCAAAGAAAGGTCATAAAATCAGTTTTTAAATCACTCAGCATTCATGAACAGCTGTATTGGTCATGTTGGCGCACTTACATCAGTGTCCTTAAAGTGGAAAAATAGACAAATAAAATTAATTGAATGAGCATAAATGTACAGGAAGGTGCTGTACACTCAAATTCAGTTGGCTGGTTGAACACTTTAAATTGACCCCTGGTATGAGTGTGTCAATTGTTGTCTGTCTCCTTGTGGCCTGCAATTGGCTGGCTACTAATTTGAGGTGTCTCATATCTGGTGCCCATAGATGGTTTGGATAGGTTCCAGCACCCCTTTTTTAGGATAAGCACTACCGGAATGAAAAATACCTTGCCCTGCTAGTGATATGATTCCGTTGGGGTGTCCGTGCCAACTGTCAATCAATTGATTTTGTTGCGGTTAGCCTGTTTTGTCTATGAACACAATAGTGAGTGTTTGAACCATTCAAGACAGAATAATATTGTTAATGAGAAGACACTGAGTGTCTGAGGGTTTCTGTCAGTATGTATCAGAATGGTACAGGATTTTAGGAGTACCCAGAGAAAACCCACGCAAGCCCAGGGAAAACCTGCAAACTCCAAGCAGTGAGGACCCCTCTGGGATTGAACCATTGACCCCAGAACTGCGGTAACCACTCGGTTGCCGGGTCGCTACATGAGTAAAATCATTTTCCTATAATTTTCCCACAATGTGACTATATTCCTAAATATTTTTGCAATTTTATGAGGTTATTATTGATGCTTCTTGTATGTGTTGAAGTTCCAGCTGCCGTAAAAGTTTTATAGCCATCAAATAGTTATTGAGGGTTGGATTGATTCAGACAGAGAACTAGTGTGAAATGCACGGCCTGCCACTGGGTTCTGGTGAATGCACTAGCCACTCTATTATACACAGAATGGCAGCTACCTGCTCCCTAAATAGCTCTTGCATAATTTGGTGTTGTACTTTGGGTCATTGTCCTCCTGTTGGAATAAATTGGCTCCAGTCTTTCCACAGGCTATGGCATGGCAAATGCAGTCAAAGCCTTACTAAATCACTTCTACCTTGAACCTTTAAGAGAACCATCTAACACAGGGGTGGGCAAACTATTCCACAATGGGCTGCAGTGGGTGCAGGTTTTCGTTCCAACTTGTAAGAGAAAACCTTTACACCAATCTGGTATTTTAGAAGTGCAATCAGTGGATTGCAGTCAGTTTCTTCTTGTTCCTGCACAAATCTTATTGGATAAACTGTCTATGTTGGATTGGTTGAAACAAAAATCTGGACCGACAGCCACTATCGAAGACCGGTTTGCCCACCCTTGATCTAACATCAACTGTGAATCACGGTAGGGCAATATGATAGTCTTGGGTTGTTTTGGCACTTAGGAAGTTATGTACTTGTTTGAAGGGATTTTGATGGATGATTTATACATTATTTTTATTATCTCTGCAAAGAAAACATACATTTGTGTACAGGCTAAGACAGTGTGATGATGATTCATGAAGGTTTAAGTAGTTGTAATATATATTATCTTTATAGACAAATACACTTTTTGTTATGTACCAGTTTTTGTCTAAATCATACAATTGTGTAGAGGCAGAGTCTACATTCACATTCACAAGTCTTTTTTTCCATCCATTTTTCTCCTTCCCTTTCCTTCTCTTTCTAATCATGGCCTGAGGCTATGTGACTGAACGGTCGAGGTTAATACTACCCTGAGGAAAGGAGCAATTTTTAAATGAAGCAGAGGTGACGATAAGTGAGTGAAACAAGCAGATGACGGAGATGAGGAAGGCAGTCGTACAGAGAAATTAGAAAATTAGAGACGTTATTCTTGAGTAAAGGAATCTCTATTTTAATGCTTTGGCCATTTACCAGACCAATGCTTGTTAGGATGAGCAAAAAAAAAAAGCAAAATCCTTCTGCACTGTAGTTTTTAGTTGATTCCTCTCAAATGAATTGATTTTGAGAAATTCCCTCCATATTTTATTTACATAAGTAGGGTAGTAAATTAGCTAGAGCCTTAATTTAAGCAAGAACCTCAGGGGTACTGATCTCAAATAGGATTTTTAATTATTCAACATCTTGTAAATAGTACTATAGAATAATGTTTTAATAAAAAAAAGAAATTATTCTAACACAGAAATTAGGTTTTTAAAAATTATTTATGGTCATTCCAACCTATAACAATATTGTAATCCCTCCAAATTATTTGTCAGCTGAACAAAATACAAATCAACACAAAGTACACACCAAATCGCATCATTTATTTTGACATGAGCGCCGTAAAACCTGAAGTGTTGATACTTGATGTGTCACCGAAGTGCACTTGGCGTTGAGCTCCTTAAAACCGGTAATGTTTGGTTTTGCTTTATCGGTGAGTGCATGCACTTTGCTCTGCGAGTGAGAAAGCGCTTTTCCATGTCTGCACTCAGCTACAAAACTCTTCCGGTAGTAGCTCCACCACCATGTTTTTCTCTGTGTAGATATCTCTGTGTTTAAAAAGCAGGTACACAGTACAGAATGTTTGGCACATGTAAATGAGGCGTTCCTGATGCATGTAAATGATGCATGGTTGTCGGGCAGGCAGAACTACTAGACTCCTCCACCAATTCGGCAAACAAGCAACACTCGTGTATAATGTCCAAATGCTTAGTTGTTTTTTTATTGTTTTTTGTTTTTTATTTCATGTGCTAAAATTGCAATGTCAATATGTTAAGCGGACATTGTATGTATAACTTATTTGTATTATTTTGTAAATATATAGGAGCTTTAAACTCCCAGTACTGAAATGTGACGAGGGTACTTCTGAAATGGGGTTGACAGAGGTTGGAGCTCTAATATACGTATATCTATATATCTATATCTATAAATCCATTAATTTTCGCAACAGCTTTATCCTCACAAGCGTCACAGGGTAAATTGCGGGATTTGCGCCCGTGCCTGCCTGCCCCGAAGTCGGGTGAATAAACAACTATATATTATATATAAAGTTCTTTAGTTGTCCAAATAAAATGTAGTGGGGGTGAAAAATTAAAAACACCTGGGAAAACTGACTTTTAAGGGAACACATTAAAAGTTTGGCCTATATGTGCTTGTCTAACCTCTTCTAAAATGTGGGTGCTTTAAGGCCAAGTATTTCTCTGTGTTTGCACCCACTGCATTGGGTGTGTGGGACAATTAACTGTGCCCTTGGGCTTCAAATTCTTTGACCTAGTAAGCATTTTGACAGCACAACCCCCTCTTTAGCACTGACCTTGTTCTCTTTCACATCCCTAACATCTTCCCTTATTTATAATTCTTTTTTCGCAAGATGTACACAGTCATATGCAGTCCAAATGTTTTATTTCCTAAATCTGTGGCAATAATTACAAAAAATGTTGCATTACGTGTCAACTCATAGACCAATATTTAGTTGGAAGATTTGACTCTTTAGGGGAAATAGTTTACTAGCATTTTCTTTAAAAGGCAGATTGTTATTCATGGTAGAATTGTTATGTTGATGAGAGCACCCTTTGAGATCTGAAGCAAACAGCTTTAGTCATAGCCATCGTGTTTAAATAGAGAATTTGGCACAGAGTATCAAAGCTTGATGTGTGTGAGATGGACAACAATTAACTTGTTTATTTTTAATGCTGACATTTACAGATCATTAACTATACACAAACTAGTTGTTCTTTTTTTATACTTAATTTTTGTAAGGCCTACCCCCAAATAATCTAATCTCATCACAATCCTTCTAAGAAGGTCTACAAGACAAAAACACTGCCAGTCATGCTTCTCATGGCAGCCCTGACATGCATTGTTATTTTAAACTACTGCCAGACAACGAACCAGATTGGGCAATCACCTGAAAACAAGGAACAATTGTGCTGTATTATGACTTTGAAGCATGTCACCATCCTAGAGTGGAAAGACATCTTGCAATCAAACGCATGCCACTCAAGTGCCAGTTACACAATATTTTTAAGACATATTTACAGTCTAAACCATTAGAAGGTCTTATTGAGGGTGAAAAAAACAAAGGAAAACTGAATCTAATTTAAAAATGGATGCTAAAAATCATATGGCTTGTTTGAATGGTGTGACTGGGTTTGCAAACATGGCCTGCTTCCTTGGATAGATATGAATACAAGAGACCTTTCAATTCAAGTTGTAACATATTTTTAAATATTGAGAATAATCACTTCATGCGAATTGTAAAATCATTTGAAAACATTAAGACTAATCTTTGCTTTTCATATTGTAATATGCATTTCTTGGTAGCCTATGCCAGAGTAAATGTCCAAATTTGGCAAGTTCATGAGTTAAATGTAATACCGTATTTTCTCGCATATATGCCGTATTTGTCGCTCCAATAAATGATGATGATATTAAGGGTATGCTTATATGATATGACTCACTTACTTGTGCCTGCCATTGCTCGCTCAGGGCGCCGCCATCTTACCTCGGGATGACAAACTAGACTGCTACGGACATACTTCCTGGTTGTACTGGTCACGTGACTTCCTTTTTGAATTTGTCTACGTGCAGGAAACACCCTTTCAGAATGTGCAATCCAGCAGACGATCCTTTCAATTCATACAGAATCTTAGAAATACCACATGCAATGATTTCTCTTAAGATTTTCCCTTCAAAGTAACACATTTGTACTTCCTATTAAATCCATGAATATGGAGGTGAAAATTGTGAATTAGCGGGCGTCTTATATGAGGGAAATAGTAAAATTTAACAATTTTAAGGAAATTTTAAGGGTACGGCTTATACGCCCAGGCGGCTAATATGCGAGAAAATAACGTATTTATTGTACATGTCATCCACATAGAATGATCCCATCTGTTTCAGTCCACATAGGCCCTAATAATGTTAGTTTTTTTTCTTTTTTCGATACCCTGTGCAGACAACAGAAGAGGCAGTGGAGCAATGCAAGAGTTCTTTATTCAAAAAGGTGGTGGTTCTGTCTGGGACATGCGAATGTCTGTGAGATTGTTATTCGGCGGTGACAGGGAAAAACAGGCGAAGGTATCTGACAAGAGGCATGCAGTCCCAGGTACTGAGAAGCAAGTGGGAGATCATTACCTAAAGGAAATGTGAGAAAAACACGAAACAACTTGTCAACGGGCCGCCAACAAGATAAACATTCTATTTAAACCTTACATCAGAAATTATTATTATCCCTTTGAAATAGCAACTAGAATATCAAGTACCATAAGTAAACTCTTAAAGCTGTGAACATTCCAGTGCAAAAATAAACAAACTAGTCTCTCCTAGTCACATTGGAACACCTTTTTTTTCACTTCTGATGTTTCATGAATGTCGAATGAAAATGCCAAACAAGCAGGCATGCAGTATGAATGGGGTCTCTTTTTTTATCAGTGTCATAACTTCTGAGAAAATGGATTTAAATTTAAATACATTGTGAGTGCTTCACAATTTCAAATCTGAAGAGGAGATGTAAAAGCCAACAAAACACTAAGTTCCAGACAATGTTGACAGTGAATGCGGGGCTCTGTGTCATAAGCGGGGCAACAAAACGACAACATTTATGAGGAAGGGGTGTGAAAACCTCGTTTGTACTAGAAACTATGAAACAAATATCAGGAAGAAAACTAACATGGTTTTAAAATAGCAAAAAGGCAAGCAATAAGCCAATTCTTCCTCCATGCCTCATTGACCACCATTGTATTTTAATCTAAAGTGTTCCATAGGAATTTCCTAGACCAAGATAAATTCTTTCAGATAGGAAATCTACATACAGTCCACCCTCTAGATATGAAGAGGCTCCGAGTGCATCAACAGAGAGAACTTGGAGCTTAGCATAATGCAGATACAAGACGGGTGCCCTTCTTGAAACCTCCGATAATTTGTCACATAATGAGTAATTCAAAAGAATCCACTTTCTTTGTACTGTAATTAAAACCATTCACATACAGAGCATTAAAGCATAGCTGTACTTATATTCTTTTATGATGTGAATTCCACTACTGCATTAGTACAGAACATTTCAGCACATCAGTGGCAAAGCAGTGAATTTGTAAATCATTTCAATGCTAACAAGTCACCAGTGGCTTGTGTAATGGGTTTTAGATTTATTTGAGGAAATTCACATGCTTGGAGGTAGCGGGTGTGTGCCAGTGTATCCCAAGGAAGTAGGATGCAATTAAATTTTTCATGAGATTAACCCCACTACATTTTTGAGCTACCAACATAATCAATGAATAATTAGACCCTTAATCCCTTTACATACTGAGTGAGTAATATGAATGACGGAAATACTGATTAATTCTGTTTCCGCCTTACTTGCGTGTCACTTGGACACATAGCTGCAAGGTTGTTGTTTTTTTTCTATCGATGCACAATGCATTATAATGTCACATGAAAAGCTTAACGTGAAACCAAAATGTTCACATGGTTCAGTGGAATGTTTGATTTTTGTATGCAGCGATGCTAGCTGCTATCATCACCTCTTAGGTACATTTTGGCAATTTTGAGTGTTTGACTGCCTTGGCAAAGTGTTTGTTCTTTAAATGTCTAATTAAATTAGTTGTGTTGAAACTTTATATCTCACAGGCAAATTCCATACAGAATATATTTATGGCCCCATAGATGTCAGCCAGTGTAGGCCAAACATGCAGTATGATAATTACCCTTGCAGGCACGCTTTCAGCTCATAGTTGATTATGTTTATGCCAGTGCAGTGTGATAGCAGTGAAGTAAACATGGGCAAATAAAAGCCAACTGTTCTTATCTGTAATAAAAGGCATGGATCGTGATCATCGATCACACAAAAATCGAATGATAATGATAGATGATGGTCATTGGGATCCTTTCTAAAACCCTCCCTCCCATGCTTGAAACAGTGATTGTGTACACTGATGAAACAGAAAATCCCCAACTCAATTAATAATCAATAATAATCATCAAGATCTGAGTGTGCTCCCAGCAGCCCCGGCTATTATTTACGTATAATGAAAATAAAAGCATTCAATTCAATTCAAATTTTAATGTCTTATTCAATAACTATGATCATTTTCTGTCATTTTTGTGTGTCTTCACACCTTTCCTACAACAATTGGGGGTGTGCCCCGCCTGGTAACCCATGGTTGGTTGGGGTAGGTGGCAGTATCCCCGTGACCCCTGTGAGGATGAGCGGTACGGAAAATGAATGAATGATATTCTTTAGCCTAGCCTAGAGACACAAAAAAAGAACATAAGCTCATCATGATACAAAAAAACAAAAAACAAAAACAAAAACGTGTACATTGTGTCTGTGCTCCGAGGGAGCAAATTTCATATTTAGTAAAAACATAACAAGCAGGCACACTTATAGCTGCAATCATTAAGATGATCCAATCACTCTTTACTGGATTCAACAGATAGAGCCCAGGGATGCTCATTGATTTATTTAGCATTGATTGTACTCCAGATGAAAGGTTCGTACAAATATCATTGATTGATACCATTGCCCCCACATCTGCTTGAGGTAAAACATAATCCAGCAAAAAGGACATACTATTGTCAGAAAAGACTAAATCATCCTTAAATCTGTGAAAAGTCTGTGGAAAGTTTTTATAAAAGCCTCACCTCTCTCTTTTATTCTCTCTCCTTGTCCTCTACACTTGCCATCGATTATCATCTATTCTAATAATTCTAATTAAGTTCAAAAAACTAAACATACCAGCTCTAACAGTAGCATATAGATATGAGGAAATTGGTTAATTTGCACAATAATAAATGCTGGTTTAAGCCCATACAAAGCTTATTAACATTTGAATGATACAAGGGTTTTATCTTGAAAGGGGCTGCTTATCCATGCAGGTTGAATGGATGTGCAGAGAACCATCCAACAGCCATGCATCCCTTCCTCTTTGCATCCCTGATTGCTTTTCCATTCAAATTTACTGCAAATGTCAATTGGATCTCCTTAAAATCATCAGAAGACAGTTAAAATGTGTGTCTGATCCAATACTAAAGAATGATTACAATGCAAAGGAAAATAACCTGTCCATGAGAAGGAAATCCTATTTAAAAAAAGCAAAACAACATGAAGATATTTTCCGCAACTCTTGTGAGGAAAAGTGGTTCAGCAAGTGAATGAATGAATATAAAGATACATATAATGCCATACACTCTTTGCATCAATGAAGTATGAAACGCAAGAGAAGCAAATGGAATCCAGCAGTACTCATCCTCTTGTCCTGATATGTCTACATATTTCCTGAAGAGTTGAATGATGTCGAATTGCAGTGAAACAAATAATCATGTTGTAATAATATCCAATTCATACAAATAAAGTATTTCATATATATATATATATATATATATATATATATATATATATATATATATATATATATATATATATATATATATATATATATATACAGTGGTACCTCGACATACAATCGTAATCCGTTCCGAGACTGAGATCGTATGACGAGATTCTCGTAACTCGAGCGGACGTTTGCCATTGAAATGAATGGAAAACAAATTAGTTCGTTCCAACTCTCTAAAAAAACACCAAAAATAGGATATTGGATTGGAAAAAATGTTTTATTTCTTCTAATTCGCCATCTATTAACAAAGTAACACATAACTAGTGGTTTAATAGTAATAAAATGTGTTTAATCTAACTAAAATTGGGCAGATTTCGCCAACGGGAGACAGAGACGTTTGGGGGCGGGTCGTACTTTTTTCCACGACAACGCACTCGTAAACGGAACAAACAAATTAAAATTAACTTAGATTAATATATACAGACACTCAAACATACGTTTAATGTAACTTTACACGAAACTGAATTCTAATTTTTTTGTAATCTTTTGTTACCTTTGTTTTCCGGGTTGGCAGTTTGCCACGCCTCCACCCTCACGTTCGCTATCGATGGGCTGTTTGCTGTTGTACTACGTATTCCCTTCAAAATATTCCGAAAATGATTCACTCAAATGTCCTCACAATAGGATAACCCACGACCACTTGCCAACGAGAAATAGTCTTGTAGTACATTTTAGCGATCGCTCCACTGCTCATAACCGGCTCGCAACTCCCTCGTTGAAATGGCTCTGGTTGCAACCGCTTTGAACGGCGCCTATGAGAGAGAGTTGCGACCAGAAATATTACAAAGAGGGAATTGCGAGCCAGTGCCGCTGATGTTCTTAGGAGCAGCGAACGAGAAGTAATATAATACTACTCCTCGTATTAGATAATAAAAATAACAGGAAATACAACCGCTGAGCTTACCCACGTATTGATTGTGGGTAATGAAGTTTCATTCTGAGAAAGAGTGCCATTGCCTATCGGCGTTGTGTGCACGAGTATACTTCATTACCCAGAAAGCCCTCTTTTTGCCCGCGCATGCGCGTTGTGCGTTTCCTGGTCGATGCGTAGGAAAAACTCGTCTGAATTAATCGTTCAGTGCTCGTAGATAGTGTTATACACGAAAGATATGCAAAAAAGGCTTGGTCGCATCACGAAATTTTGATCGCATGACGGGCGAATTATTTGATCTAAATTTCCGTCGTAAGACGAGAATATTGTATGACAAGCGATCGTGTGACGAGGTACATATATATATATGTATATATATATATATATATATATATATATATATATATATATATATATATATATATATATATATATATATATATATAAAACAAAACAAAACAAAACTGTCAAGCCCTGTTGTTGCCACAGAGTAGTTCCAAAAAACAAATGATCTTGGAGATTTTGCAAAACCACAGCCTTTTGATGAAAAAAAAAAGGTTACTGTATTGTATTATTCTCACAAGAAATGAAATTAATCATTATGGGATTTCAAAATAGTACGGATGATATTTCTGCATTTGCTGTCATTTGTGGTAGACAGAATTTCCCCAAATCACAGTAATTCATGTGAATCCCTTGGAATACTGGGGTATTTGAAAGTCAAAGCTTCAAGCACAAGAAGTGTGACACATAGATATATTTTCATGCACACGCGGGCAGGTGAAATACAATATATCCAACCCTTGTTCTAAACAGCATTCCATTAATGCTACAAGATCTCCTGCCAATTTCCACCCATCACAGTGCCCATAAAAAAATCCCAAAGCCAATAACTCCCTTGAGGGTAATAACTTGTTCTTAATGGTGTTTTGCTTCTGTCTCGTCCTACATTATTGTGAGCCACAATCTGCTGTAATGCCGAAGTATCACATGTTTCCCTTAAGTTTTTAACCCCCTCCATCTTCAACACACACATGCCCACATAAACCATTACCATTTATGCATGATCTTTTAGTCAAATAAATAAAAACAAAAGACGGTTCAGGGGGAAAATGAGGTTAAAACAACATCATTATAGAATTATGTCCATCTCTAAAATATAAATGTATGGCAAACACAACCTGTAAAACATACATAGTCATAGTAAATGATGTATATTTGGAAAACCAAACACATTTAACATCAACAAATATGGAAGAGTTACACAAGAAGACCTAGCATAATTATGCACTATATATTAATAAGGCAATTCTGGATTGATATTCACTTAACCTCAAATAAATTTACTATGTAAACAATTTTAGAATGTGGCAGAAATAAAAAAATAATAAAAAACATCTCTAAATTGTAAGAGGGTGCCCGATTTCTGCTGAGTGAATTATACATTTTGGGATGTGCTGTTGGCCTGCTTGTGTATTTCCATTACAGGGCTCAGGTGTGATGCGGTGGGTGGAGCTCAATGTATCACTTCTACGTTACATCTCGTCAGCACAGCATTTAATAACAGGCCACCCAAGAGAAGGGTGCTGAGTTATTACCTTGTTCGTCGCTAGTGCAATTTAGAGATCCCATTGCCTACGTTTTGGTATTCCTCTTTAGATGTCCACACATTCTTCCACCGCTGCGGACCATAACAAAAAATAAATTAGTCATTCAGTTGCTTTAATGTTGAGTGACAAAAGCCAAAGGTATAATACCATGAACATGGACTTAATGACATAAAATCTATAAATCCCTTTATGCTTCCAGAATCCACTTTGGCTTTTGAGTAAATATGATCAACCTTAAATGAGTAGCATGGCTCACTTACTCTTATTTTAGAAGAATATACTAACTACAAGTTTTTCTCCCGAATGTTTTGAAAGGTAAGGGGAGAAGTCGTGCGACTTGAATTGGTTTTGATTAACCGTGCCTCTCATAAGAAAATTGTTTTAACGAGTGCCTGTTCCTTTTAAGACTGTTTGTTCATTAATCAATTGTTATGCCATGCCAGCAGATGGCAGTAAAGATAATGTACCTCTGGGCATTTAGCTAATAGGGTAATATAACAGGGAGACTAATTAATGTCAGATGCATCCCTCGATGCATTCAGGTGACCTCTGATGACTTGCCAGTTAGGGTGTTGCTGCACGTGCGCAAGTCCCATGCTCATGAAACAGCCGGATTTGCATGTAGTACAAGTCTAATGACATGCAACAAACAAGGGTCACTGAAGGCAAACAATACAGTGTTCAGTTGAGAAAACTTTTTTCCAGGGCAATGGGGGTGGAGTGCAGGAGATGAGAGAGGGAAAGGAATTGTCACTCCTGCTTTGGGGCCCATTATACAGCTGGAGAGATCCCAGGGCATATGCTGACAGAATATTATATGTTCTGCTTTGGTTTACAGTGTAAAAGATCCTGTGTGGAATATTAATATTCCCAATTCAATTTTTTTTCAAGGGCCAAAGCTTCTTTCTGGATGAACAGTGTCAGAATTACTGAGAATTGCGATGACAACCATGTAGAGATTTCTTGGACTTGAACAAAAAATGAGATGAAAGCCAAATATAAATGATCTCTGAAGCTCTGTGTGCTTACTTTCCCATTAACATTTAGATGCTAGAAGCAAAGAGTATAGTTGACATTCTCTAAACATATACTGTTCTTATTTTCTTGTGACAAACTGAGGACACATTTTTTCAAACCACCTTGACATACAAGATTGTAAAACCTGTCACTAAGCCTCAATTCTAAAATATATTTAGGGGTGTAACAATACATCAATCTGGATCAATATATCAATTGGTATAGCACTATTTTATTTAAATAATTTAATTATTTAAATAAAATAGTGAATTAAATTAGAAACACAAATCCATGTTCAATTCTACTGTCATTGTATAGATATGCTGTTTTGTTAAAAAGCATGTATGTATTTCATTCAAATGTTTCATGTATTTTTCAACAAAAATGCTACAATAGTTCATGTGTGCACAAATGTAGAATGAATAAGTAACAATTTTACTCATTATTTCATTAATTTTCCCTGCTGCTTACCCTCAAAAGGGTGCTGGAGCGTATCCCAGCCAACTGTGGGCAGTGGGCAGGGTGCACTCTGAATTGGTTGCCAGCTAATCACAGGGCATACAGTGAGAAACAACCATCACATTCATAGTCATACATAAGGACAATTTAAAATCGTCAACCAGCCTACCATCATGTGTGGGGAAGCTGGATTACCTGGAGAAAACCCATGGGGAAAACATGCAAACTCCTGACAAAAGCCAGAACCAACTATGAATTAATCTTTGATCAAATGACATTATTTGCTTAAGAGTTATTCCATACTATCACTCTAAAGATTAAATATAATCAGTGTTTTATTTGCTTGAATTGTTTTCTTTTTCTAGGCATTCAGCATCCCATTCTACAAGAAAACAACAAAAACAGCATGGTTCTCTGGTATTCATTTTGGTTAAGATCTAAACTGCCTGCTTGCAGTGTTGTAAAAAATATATTAAAGTCTTAGCATTGAACATAAACTAATACATTACTTAGATTAAAGTTCATCATCACTTGTCTGCACAGTATTTTAGTTTGCCATCCATGGATGAATTTAATTAAAACACATAAACAATGTTATTTCCATATTCAATGTCAAGTGAACACAACAGGTAAATATGTATTTATTTATTATTTTACACATATTTCTCTGGTAGGTTATGTAGATTGCTATGAATCCAAGAGCAAAAGAAAACATAGCCTATCCCTTTGTTAAGTCTTACTTTTGGCTAACTACTGTGCTCCACTTAACAATATAGGATTGACGTTCCCATGACAACCATTACTTGATTG
Organism: Stigmatopora argus; assembly: GCF_051989625.1. Lineage (NCBI taxonomy): Eukaryota > Metazoa > Chordata > Actinopteri > Syngnathiformes > Syngnathidae > Stigmatopora > Stigmatopora argus. The sequence goes on from NC_135393.1 coordinate 5,858,468, forward strand.
CATACACTAATCTTCTTTAATGTGGCCTAATACTCTACATCTCCTCATTGTATGTGTGTGTGTAGATCAGTGGTGTCAACTTTCCGGACGGTGGGCTGGCAATGGCCAAACATCCATTCCCATGTGGCTCTTGATGTTCTTGTCCTGGCAGGCATGTTTTACTTCCTTTATACAGAACAGAATTATATCATTTTATTATTTCATTATATGCTTTTTATTTAGGGGACACACCGCTGGATTAATTTTGACTTTTCTGAGCATGTCATTGATGCACTGTAAACCCAATAGTGTTTAGATTTACGTGAGTCGTGCACTTTGCATACTTGCGTGTCTGCAGTCCGCTACTACTACCAGTGGTGAAGTGTGTTTGCGAAATTTGAGGCTGCGTCAAAATCATTAACTGTGTGCGAACGGCGCCTGAAAATATCACATCATAATACTATTTGTTAGGCAATTGCATCTGCAGTTGACAGAGTATGTGAAGTTGCATGCTTAAAGAACCTTCACTGTGAGAAGGAATTTTGTGCTACATGTCACTGCAGCACATAACAATATATTTTGATGTATAGACAAGTGCACTTTCATTCTGAAAAGTTCCACTTTGGTTTGCAGTGCGGGAGACAAGCTGTCATAACTTCAAGATGGACGTGGAAATGCATGAACATTTTCAATCATCTCGACAAAATCAAGTACAGAGGCGGTGGAGCGAGTGGTTAGCGCGTCGGCCTCACAGCTCTGGGTACTCCGGTTTCCTCCCACATTCCAAAAACATGCATGGTAGGCTGATTGGACACTCTAAATTGCCCCTAGATATGGGTGTGAGCATGCATGGTTGTCTGTCTCCCTGTGCCCTGCGATCGACTGGCCAACGATTCAGGGTGTCCCCCGCCTCTGACCCGGAGTTACCTGGGATAGGGATAGGCTCCAGCACCCCCCACAATCCTAATGAGGACAAAGCGGTTCAGAAAATAAAATGAGAAATCAAGTACAGCTTGAGGTCCATGTGAATAAGAGGTTGATTCAAATTCACTTAAAAGGGCGAATTGGAAAGGAACCTTACACAAGATTTGTCATGATCAGAACGAGAGCTGCAAAGATGGTTAATAAAAACAAAAACTAACTTTTATAATAGTGTAGTGAGAGCAAGAGAGAATGAGGATGTGGAGGCAACACCATAGCCATAATTAAAGCTGCAGTTGAGGTCACTGTCAGGGATGCGGTGCGACTTTAATAGCTCAGCTATTTGGCAGGCATCCCATCAACCCTTTAACTCTGCATTAAGCTGATTACCCCCACATTTAACCAAAAATCACCGCCCACACTCACTTAATAACGCTTTGGCTAAAACATTTCAGGGGAGTGGAAGAGAGTGGAAGAGGGTCTTGTTGCAAATTTATTTCATTTGTCCCCATTGAGTATTCAGAACAGGCAAAGGTATTGTAGTCATGAATTGGCCCAGTTTTACATTAATTGGGAAAATATCCAGCACATTTATTTCTCTAGATAAAATATATTTATTTACTTTTTGGATGCCACTCCAATACTCCGGAACGTGTATGGTTCGCCGTTGCCTGAGATGAATGGGTGAATCCACTCTCTTAATACCAATAATTGCAGTCTTTCGAGAATGACTCATTGTTTTGATGCAACAGTGGTTAACTTCTCAAGCCTAGGCATTAATTCTCTGCATGCTTGCACAGATAAACGCAGCCAATCCACTGCACTCTCCTTGAGCACATTCACTTCCATTGGCCTGGGAAAGAAATCTCTGACCCCAATCATTTTAATTAATCACATTGTATAATTTGTACAACACAGGAAATCCATCGATGGTTTTTCACAGCAAGACTCCACATCGGAGCAAAAATACACAATCTATCTTTTATTGTTTATTTATTTTATCTTTTTAATTTTTGTTACTGCATCATATCAGTGAAAAATTAAATCCAATTGCATTTTTTTTATTTGTAGGTACTACACGGTTTGTTATTATCGCTGTGTGTGAGCACAGAGCCAGATAAATTACAATAAAGTAAATTTCCTGCAGTTACTGATGTTTTGGAGTAGTATAAGTTTGAAAGATGAATAGAGATTGAAGTTAGAAATCTTGCAAAACCTGAAATATCAAAGTACCATTCAATTTAATTTCGCATGGTTCCAAGATGTGGCCCGGCAGCAATGTGGTTAGCTCCTGGCCAAAATGAATGCGGCTCTTTGCTTCTTATCATATTTTGCATATACTTTGGCTCTTTGCCGCGTTTCATGTTTCTTTTATTTTTATTCTGTCTTAAAACACACTAAAATTCACCAGAGCCCTCTTTGTCCTCTTTGAGTTTAAAATGGTTTCTCTTTGTGTGTAACTTGTTCGCCACCCCGGCCATAAACAATCACCAGATTCATGGATGTTTTAGGGACACACTAACCATTGGTACACCGGGCCGCCCTTAACATTAGTATTTGTTAAATATATAAATACACAGGAGATATACTAAATGATATGTATGAGATCGGTTGTATTTAAATGAAAGTGTTTTATGAGTCAAAGGTCAATTTACTTTTATTGCTCAGAATTCATATGGTAATATTTTAATTATAAAAATGAAACGATTTTGATTGAGTACATTCATTCATTTTCTGACCCGTTTTATCCTCACTAGGGTCGTGGGGGATGCTCAAGCCCATCCCAGCTGACTTCGGGCCAGAGGCGGCGGACACCCTGAATTGGTGGCCAGCCAATCGCAGGGCATAAGGAGACAAAACAACCATTTACACTCACATTCATTATTCATAACTAGGGGCAATTTAAACTGTCCAATCAGCCTACCATGCATTGGAATGTGGGAGGAAACCGGAGTACCCAGAGAAAACCCACCCATGCCCAGGGAGAACATGAAAACTCCACACAGGTAGAGTGACCTGGATTCAAACCTTGCACCCCAGAGCTGTGAGAACGAGGCGCTAACCACTTGCTCCACCCAACTGCCCTTGATTGAGTAAAAATACACAAAAAATCATATTTGTCTTAAAAGCAATGTATAACATAAGGAAAAACACCACCTGGCAGAACAAACATATTTCTGGTCAATTATTGGCTGTTCATTATTACCATCCACTTTTCTTTTACCCGGCAAATAGAGTCAACTCAATCTGTTATGCGATATTTAGAGATACACATGTCCTTTACATTAACAAGTGGCCGCAAGAGAAGTTAATATTTCAATTTCAAGCTGGGCACACAAAAGGCCCAATTAAACATGCAAGTATGGAGAGCCCAGTTCAGAAGAACCTGCCAAATCTGTCAAAACTGCTCAGTGAGCATGTGATTTTGATGCAAAAAATATGGTGGCGCAGTGTAAACATGTTTCAGAACCTTTATTTTTGTTACAGTGCCAATGGTGGTTTTCTGTTCCGTAAAGACTGTCGTCTGCTCTTGGGAGCCATCAGCACTTTGCTCAGGTGGTGCATCCTGTGCGCCTGCCGGAAAGGCTTTTTCCAACCAGTGGTAGACGTACGCTGTTTTTTCACGCGGGAACCCATTCAGTGTGTATGTCCAGAGCTTGGGGACACTAGAAAAGTGGCTCTCAAACACATGCACATCAAAACTACAGAAGCCCTTTTCACGGCTGTTAGGATCTGACCAACCTTCTTGAAGTCAGAAAAGTCAGCCTTCTTAACATACAGTAAATAGGTCTACTGGAGGTGCTGCTCATCGTTTCCTTCCCATGGCTATTTTCCTGTCATGCTGCAATTTTCCCAAACTCTGATGCCACCCATTTACCCCCTCAAGGTAAATGATTATATGGTCCCAAGTGAAAAACTAAAGGCTCAGAGCCACTGCTTTACAGGACACAGCACAAAAATAAAAAAAACAAATGAAGTGGATTATGTAACAAAGCAAAAGTGTACAGTCTGGCCAGGGCCATACATTGGTATAGAATAAATATAATTGCACAGGAGATATTTTATAAGATGTCTCCTTGTGCCCTGCAATTGGCTGGCCGCCAATTCATAGTTTCCCTTCACTGGTAGCCATAGCTGGCTGGGATATGCTCCAGCACCACCTGTAATCCTTGTGAGGATACTAAGTGGTACGTAAAATGAATGAAGATATTTATTTGCACTATGTAGGTAAACATATGTACTACATGTGTATGTGGCTCGCTAGGTCTCTTCCTCCACCTTGGATACCTACGTTTACTTCAAAGCAGCAAGTTGCATGTTACTTGGTAAATCCTTCACATGAAAGAGAATCTGTATTAGGTGTGTGTGTAAGGTGCTGACAGAGCCTCTTGTGAGGCTTAGCGCTCTATCAACTCAGACACTTTACTCCCCAGCTTCTAGTTAGTGGTGACTTCTAAATGACCTTCCAGGCAAGAAGGGAATATGCGAATCGCTCTGGTTCTATACAGACCAGTGAAGACTAGCTAGTCCATCGTTGGATGTTTGACTTGCACATTTTTAAACCACTTACAGTAGTCTTTCATTCATTCATTTTTCATCCCACTTATCCTTACCCGCGGGTGCCGGAGCCTATCCCAGACAACAGTGGGCAGTTGGCAGCGGACACCCTGAAAATCTGAAAAACCAGGTTCCACACTGTTGCAAAGAGATTGTTGGCCTTAAACTACCTGCTTTTGCAGGGCTGATTGCTGGACTTTGGGGATATGTTGCCCTCCCTTACATCATGGAGAATCACTTTGTTTCTATTCCGAGCCCCATCTTTTTCCACCCCTTTGACCTAGATTATGTAAAATAGGAGATATAAAACGTGAGTTTTTATTCAGCATCATGTCTATATTAAACTGGTGCAGTGATTAGTGCTATAAAAGTAAGTGCAACAATTCACGCTCATGACATTTAGAGTGTCCAATCAGCCTACCATGCATCTTTTTGCGATGTGGGAGGAAACTGGAGTGCCTGCAGAAAACCAGAGAACATGCAAACTCCACACTGAAAGGTCGGAACCCACCGATGATGGAACCCTTAAACTCATAACTCTGAAGCCTATGCACTAACCATTCTCCCACAGGGTCACCAAATTGAATATTTCTGATTTAATATATACATTAGATTTTAGATTTAATTTAAATATTTACTTATGTATTAAAAAATTAAGTCTAACATCTTATTCAGAAATAAATAAAAAATGAATTTTGTGAATGTGCAAAGAAAAAAGTAACTGTTAAATTTCACACCACATTGTAATCATGTTTTCACACTAAATTTGATAAAATGGTGCTGTAAGTGCTGTTTTTCAAATGGTGCCTCCATCAAATCCAAAGAAATGCCTGTTTGCTTTTTTTCTGTCCGTGTTCTGCTCTGTTTGCTTTCTAGTCAATTAGGTATCCCTTCAGAGCTATTGTTTTCTTTATTCATTTCTATAACTTCATATCTGTACTTCATATTCTTCATATCCTTCGTTGGCGACTCAATCCCTGTTGTGCTTTGCACATCCTTGTGCTGTCTCACTTGGCAGAGCAAAACATCGTGTGCAAATGATGCCAGTCTCCAAGGAGCGGGGGCGACTGATGCATGGTAAAGACTTGCCAGCAAAGCTAGGCATGGATCACACAAAATTCTCATTTTATTCAGTAGCCAATATATCCAGGCTATTAAACACTTCCTCCAAGTCACACATTCCAATACGACCTCCATAGATTGTACAGCTCTCTACTGAGGACATGTATACATTGAGGACGGAAATTATCAGCTTTCTCAGCATTGGACTTAATCACCTAATGGGACACATAAGCCAGAATGAGCAACAGAATGAAATAAACCACCCTCTCCCTCTACCACTATGATCTCCTCTTTGTCCTTGATGTCATTTCATATTCACTCAGAGGAAAGGGAGGAGGCATTTCATATTGTTGGGCATGCAGATTATTTGTAAATGTTAACAACTACTAAATGACAAGGAAGAGGACACATTTGAAGTGAGTAGTATAAGCAGGCACATTATGAATCCCAAGCTGATAACAATGTCTAGGTAAACTAGCAGTTAATGTGTAAAACAGGTCTGTTGTTCTCACTTGATGAAACAAAAATAGATGAAAAAACAACACCAACCCTTTTATATTTATGACATTTATACTCAAACATTAAACGTGTCCTGAAGTATTTTTCCGATTTTCTTCACTGTTTCATGCATAACTGAAAATAAAAGGGTGCCCTGGTTGAAGTTTGTTATCTACAGAGTACATTTCTTTCCCTTCTTTTTCAGACCACTTTCAAAATAAAAGGATTTGAAATTGGTGACTTGATCACATCCTCACACCTGTTTATGACATACCTTATAAGTACCTGCCCTCTTCGTTCTTGCTTTGGGCCCACTCATCTCAAGACTCCTTCTTCCCTTCCTACCTAACTCCCTTCCTTCCTTCCTCCATTCCTTCCTTCCTTCCTCCCTCCCTCACTACCTGGTTTTTTTGCGACTAGGAGGAAACCACACGCAAACTCCACATAGGAAGGTCCAAACCTGGGATTGAAACCTGGACCTCTGAACTGTGAGGCCGACACACCAACCACTCAGTCACCAGGAGAATCCTGGCAGTCTTTATATAAATTTCTCAAAATGTGAAGACCCTGTTTTCTATGCATATGGTGTGATGATTAAAAGGGCATCATTCAACCAAAACAGAGATGAATACTCATTAGTGGCTGAGGAGTCCAGTGATGCAAACTTCACTCAGTTCCTGCATCATTTCATCTTCTTTTAATCAGTACTCTACATATTTTCTGAAGGCACATATCATCAGTACCTGTAACATTCACAGGTGAATGTCAAGTCATAAATTTCTTTACCCCAAAGAAGAGAAAAATAGAGGGATAGAGAGTGAGAGATAGAGTGAGAGAGAGAGAGATAGAGAGTGAGAGTGAGAGAGATAGAGAGAGTGATTGAGAGAGAGAGAGAGCTTTAGAGAAAATTAAGCCCATATCATTTGAGAGTCTCTTTTTGAAAATAAAAACTAATAAAATAAAAAAGTTCCAATGTGTAACCTTTCCAATCCCATGCACTCCTCTTCAGCAGTAACAGCCCAAGCTTACCAAAGGCTTTATTGGACTGTGTTTCACACAGCCAGTATTGTCGTGGATTGTTCACAGTGGTGGCCTGCACTTGTTTTATCTGGATCCATGTTGAGCAGGTTGCCTCTGGCACAGGAGATCACCTTCAATTGGTACCTAGTTGGTAGAGACACTGTCCTTAATGTGATCTGAATGATTGCGGATTTGATCTCTTAGCAAGTCTGTTTCTGGTAAGATAAAAAGAAAGCATGAATAAATATTTTTTTCTTCATCAGTCACTGTTAATTTCTCGTCCTGGCGGTCATCATATCATCTGCTGAAAGCATATTTTTTTCACATTGCCTGCAGTGTCCCATTTCATTGAAGCAAATATATGATTTGTTGGAAACCGTTAGGTCAGAAGTTGTGGCAACCACTAGAAATCCAAGTACTACTATAGGTATGTGTGCTCTTTTCCCCTATAATAGAAAATCAAGTGCAGCTGATATCAAATACCCTTAAGTCTTTTTCTGTATATCAATGTGATGGTTAGTCGCACATTTCAGTTTCAAAAAACGTTTAGCATCTGGTCTTCCAGGAAAGAAAAAAAAGTAATAATATGTACTGTACAACCAATAACTGCCCTGCAAAAATTAGCAATTTCAATATATTTCCATCCTTTTTGGATGTCCAAATGTTGACAGGTTAACAAGTGGTAGTTTTAATGAAGCCATAACCATAGCTCATTAACAGCAGTGTGAAATTGCTGGCTCCTCTGAAACATGGTTTTTAATGACCCCCATGAGACAGATCATCTGAACATGCAACACTGATCTTTTCTTGGAGAATAACACCGTCTCAGGGGCTATCTGTGAATTGGTAACAACCACACACGCACCTTTAAAAATCTGCTTCGTAACATACAGGCGTGCACACATAGCTTCAGACATATAAAGCATATACATAACCATGAATCACTTGCATGTTCTCCGCGGGCCTGCGTGGGTTTTCTACTGGTTCTCCGGTTTTCTTCTACATTCCAAAAACATGAATGGTAGGCTGGTTGGACACCACTTCAGGGTGTCCCCCGCCTCGTGCCCGAAGTCAGCTGGGATAGGCTCCAGCACCTCCCGCGGGCCTTGTGAGGATAAAGTGGCTCCGAAAATGAATGAATGAATATTATTATTATTTTTAGAAAAAGTTACCCCTCGTGTTGTCTTGCAGGTCTGAAGTGACACACTTAGCAAAAGGGTTGCAAACTAAAAAGTTGCACAGCTCACAACTCCCATGTATTCTATGAAATTCAAATTATTTTCATGCCTTATGATACAGTTTATTATTCTCTTGACAGCAGTGTACAATTGCCGTAAGTGTAAAGCTTGCTTCTCAAGGACGATATCACTTGTTGTTTTTTACTTTCTTCAGAGCTTGGGGAGCAGAAAACAGTTGACCTTAAAGGTCTCTATCACGTGGAAAGGGTACTCTTTCTTAATTCAATAGTTGGGACTTCACTGTGGCACAACCCATAGTCATTTTCTCTGTAAAATAAATAAAAAATCAGTTTTAGGAAATATATTACAGTTTTACTGCCGAGTGACATCACGAACGTACAGTTTCCTCGCACACTCCAACCTTTTACATTCATGTTCATTACTGTGGTGTTAGTTGTTTTTGTCAAAATATTTCATTGGAAAATGGTTTATACATGTTGTGTAGCAAAACAGAACAATACAAACACTGGTGTTATAATATGGTGCACCGTTTGAAACGCTGTGCTCGGTTAAAAATATCTCTCTTATTTAGCAGCACACAGTTTCAAATATGGTCTGAAAATTTTACTTTTTCTCATATTTACAACAATATTTAGCAACTTCGGTATTTATTTCTAAAAAAGTACTAAATCTAAATTGTAAATCTAATTGTTAAATCTAAGTTCTAAATATAAATCCCAGCTGACTTCGGGCGGAAAACAGACTACACCCTAGACTGGTCATCAGTCAGCCATAGGGCACACAGAGAGACAGGCCGTCGACTCAGACTCAGAATCAACCCGCCACCGAGTGGGAATCAAATCCAGATTGCCCGCACAAAAGTCAAGCAGAAGAACCACTGCACCATCAGGTGGCTAGAAGGAATTCAACCCAGGCAATTTTGCATCTTCAGATGATAAGGAAATCCCTCATGTTGACTTACACATCCTGTTCCAACCTCCTGGTTCTCGTTTTTCATCTAAAGAGGCGGGATGCCTTCTTGACAAACTGCTGGCCTTCTCAGTCTGTCTACCAGGTGTCGATGATAACTGTTGTTTTGGGGGAGTTGTAATTGGAATATATTTTATTGCTGTGTCTTTGTGACGTGTGATAGCAATAAACATACCCTGATCCATATATTTTTAGTTTTTTTTCTTCCAAACATTTATTTCATTTAGAATTTATTCCTTTTCTGTATTTTTTTTCATCCTCACAAAGGTCTCAGGGGTGCTGGATCCTATCCCAACAAACTTGGGGCCGTAGGTAGGGGACACCCTGAATTGGTTGCCAGCTAATCGCATGACATACTGATACAAACAACCATACAATCTCATACTTTATTTGTAGTGCTTAATTAGCCTGTTTTGGGGATTTGGGAGGAAACCAGAATACCTGGAGAACACCCACGCACACCAACCATATTAGAAGGTTGGAATCCACCAGGGATGGAACCTTTCGATCTCAGAACTGAGGCGGAGGTGGTAACCCCCCTTTCAACTGTGCTGGCCTATTTAGAAAGAAATCCATGAATAATGTCAGTAACCATGGTAGGTTTATGTATGCAATATGTATAAAAGGACTGTGATTTCAAAAGCTAAAATCACTTTTACAAAATTAAAAAGCATATAACATATTGGTATATTGAGTTATAATGGGTCAATATGCACAAGTATACTTTAATCCTTTAATGCAGTAATAATATATGAAAGTGAATACATTTTTCAAAGGTTATTAATTTTGTCTTTTTCATTTCACCCCATTAATTCATTTTTTAAGCTTTTAATGCCACTTCTATTTGTGCAAAGCCACACATTTAATCATTATGTCTTAAATGACGAAACAATTTAATCCAGAACTATAAAAAGTCACTAATCCAGATATGTAAAATTTATCCAAAAACCCCACATGTAACCAAATCTACTCCATACACAGAACATATTTATGATTTACTAGCTTCCAATAATTTAGATGTAATTCAGATTATATTACGTTTTCTACATTCAGACTGATATAATTCAGATTTATCTATTAATACCATGATATCCTGTATGTAACCGTATGAAAATATGATTTAAACTTAAAACCATGCTTGATACTCAGAGTTGGATTTTATGTCTTTTGGAAAGTCAATACATTTACTGTTAATATAGCCAGTGATCAAAATGAATGTCTCAAAGGGCTTCATCGTTGAGAAATTATGACATCCACTCCCGTGAAACCCCAAAACAACCAGGCCAAAAAAATAAATAAAAAAACATCAGGTAAAAATAAACAAATTTGGAAACGGGCAAATTTGGGAGATACCCCTTTCAGAATGAACAGGCAACAATGGATGATGGTTTTCACTTAGTAAAATAAATTTACTGTAGCTCTATGATAGAGTTCAGGGACCTGTTTGACTGGGAGGGAGAACAAAAATAAAACAACAATAACAAATTTCTAAATATGGCTGTCTAGTAGAGCTCAGCACTATAGATAACTGGTACAGTGGGCACTCACAGACCACACTAAAGCAAAATGGAGATTTACATTAAATAAAGTTTTCTGATATGAGGATATAACTTATATAATGTTTTTACAATAAAAGCAGTCATGAGAGAAAGTGTCGTTATGCAGGCAAAATATTCACGATACGTGCCACAGGTGAAATGAAATTAAAAAAAAACACTCTGGCTTGGCGTGTAAAGTGCAACCTGCCAAGTCTTTTTTGCCTTGATTTCCCATGTGTCTCAGTGTAACGCACGGTTGCATACGAGCCTCTCACATAAATAGGTGTTATGAGTAGAGCTCATTCTTTCAAATTGTTGATACACTTCAGTCTTCATGCCACGTGTTTGTATATAATAAAAACTATTTTGATACTTTTAATTTTTCTTCATCAGTTCTTTTCTCTTTTCACTGCCACTTTTTTCTGCCCTCTTTCTCTCTGTTAACTTTTTCTCTTATTCTTATTCTCTCCAGCTGAATAATTCTGAATAACCAAGACCTTGTTCAGACTGCCGGCCAATGTCCAATTTTTAGCCCGTTCAGAATTAAACTAGATGGCTAATTTGTAGTTGGAACAGTCACAAACCAGAAAATTCCAATTTTTGCGAGACAGATTGAAACCACATACCAGCAGTGGCGGGCCGTCAGGGCCTTCAAGGCCTTCTCTGCTGGCCTAAGAAATATCTGAATCATATATTATATTTTGTCCATCAATACTTATTAAATAATTCCAAATTGTCTGGTAGCTTCCTTTCATTGCTTTTCCCCCTGATTGCACTGCTTCCAGATGTGTTTTCATATTGAGGCATTTAACCAATCACATTTCAGCCATTATTTGTTGCCAGGGTCAGAAATCTGCCTCAAGGCCTTCACAATGAGTTCTGCAGGCTCTGCTGCATTAAACAAGCATCGATATAGACTGTTGCTTTAACCAATCAGATTTCGAGTTGGCAAAACCACAATGCCTTGTCGCAGGCGTGGGGATACGTCATTGCCTTCTCGCAGGCGTAGGGATCACCAACTATGATTGGCTAGTGATTAGCCAGAGCTACCAAACTGTATATGGAGCGAGCTGCACAAGCAAATATATTGTTGTGTTGATTTAAATAAATTTTGAAGACGGACTATGCCAGAAATACGACAGGACAGGCTCGACTTTCACCATTAGCTTCGATGGTGATAGAAAAGAAGGAAGAAAGAAAGAAGGATGGATATTGCGTACAGTTAAAAAGGATTTTTGCTGAGTAAAATATGACTATATTCCAAAATAATATTTCAATTGTGGGCCCGGTTCTGATATCTGAAAAGCTCCAGTGTTTGTATTTAAGCTCCAGTGTTTGTATATAATCACAAAATGCTGCTAGGAAGTGGATTTTACCCCATTTTAGTGCAATTTTTGTCGTTTCGCCATTGACGTCCATCGCTGTCTTTTCCCGGAGAAATCACCCCCTGGCCTGGTTGTGATGTCTGAAAAGCTCCAGTATTTGTATTTAATCAATAAATGCTGCTAGGAAGTGGATTTTACCCCATTTTAGTGCAATTTTTGCCGTTTCGCCATTGACGTCCATCGCTGTCTTTTCCCGGAGAAATCACCCCCTGGCCTGGTTGTGATGTCTGAAAAGCTCCAGTATTTGTATTTAATCAATAAATGCTGCTAGGAAGTGGATTTTACCCCATTTTAGTGCAATTTTTGCCGTTTCGCCATTGACGTCCATCACTGTCTTTTCCCGGAGAAATCACCCCCCTGGCCCGGTTGTAATGTCTGAAAAGCTCCAGTATTTGTATTTAATCAAGAAATGCTGCTAGGAAGTGGATTTTACCCCATTTTAGTGCAATTTTTGCCATTTTGCGTATGGACATGTGGACGTATCGATGTTCATCGCTGTCTTTTCCCGGGGAAATGATACTCCGGGCCCGGTTCTGATGTCTAAAAAGCCCCAGTATTTGTATTTAATCAATAAATGCTGTTTTCGGCTGGATTTTACCCCATTTTCGGGCAATGTTTGCCGGTACGCCATTGACGTTCATCGCTGTCTTTTCCCGGGAAAATCACCCCCCTGGCCCGGTTGTAATTTCTGAAAAAGCTCCAGTATATTTGTATTTAATCATTAAATTCTGCTATAATGTGGATTTTACCATTTTTTTGCATTGATTTATTGATTATTTTTTATGTGTCGCAGCTGTAGCTGCAGTAGAGGTTTTATAGCCATAAAATAGTTTTTGAGGGTTAGATTGATTAGTTGAAGGCGCTACGAGAAAATGCACGAACCACCACTGCATACCAAGGGTTGTGAAGTTAGACACAAAGAGCCCAAATTTTAAACAGTGAGACTCAAAGAGCCACACCTTACATCAGAAGCAGCATAAAAGAATCCAATGTGCCAAATTATTTTTTAATTATAATGTATTTGTTTTTAATGGGTCCTGATGAATTTGAGTTTGTTTTAAGAGAGAATAAAAATAAGAGAAACTTGAAACGAGGCAAGGAGACAGTATTTAAAAAATATGATCAGAAGCCAAGAGCCGCATCCATTTTGTCCTGGAGCCGCATGTTCGCCACCCCTGCCACATTTGATAGGTACCAAGTTTCATATCTGATATAGACTACATCAGACCTGAGCAATTTGGTCCTCGGGGGCCGCTGTGGGTGCAGGTTTTAGTTCCAGCCGATCCAGCATAGACAGTTTAACTAATTAGATTTCTGCTGAAACAAGAAGCACCTGACTGCAATTCACGGATTGCACTTCTAACATACCAGATTGGTGGAAAGGTTTCCTCTTGTGGGTTGAAACGAAAACCTGCACCCACTGCGGCCGTTTGTGAAATTAATTGCCCAGGTCTGGATTAGATGCTTCTTAATCTGAACAGCACAAATGAAATTTGAGTTACTGATACTGAAAAACAATAATATATTTTTTTCTGTCCAAGCAAACCCCCCCCAAAAATCACAATGAATTAAAAAACATACTTATGAATGTATAATGTTATCTTTTTTTGATATATTTGGTATTGTGAGAACATGTGTGCGTATGCCTCCTGAAGTGACTGTTTACTTGTCATTTTCTGGTAGAGATGTTGAATGAACATGGCATATTTAAATGTTGTGGTAGCGGAGGTGGGTGGTGTTGGGCGTGATTAGTGTTGAAAATCACGCTTGTTAGTACTGCACACCCATCACAAAGAGCACATACCTCGTACTGTGTACTACTACAGTAGATATACATATAGGAAGTGATTAACAGCCCACTGTGTCTCTTACAATCACAAAATGTTCCCTTATTCATCAGTATGAGATGCTAAAGAGCCTTGACAAAGTGTTGCCACTTGGCGACCAGTGATGAGAAGAGGCACTTCATTAGATTAGCTGTCTAAAGATTGTGCTGATGTGTTGAATTGAGCAGGTCTAAGTGTTATTTTAAAGTCACCTGCCATGTGTTGTCATTTTATTTATCTCTTATCTCATTTTCTGAACCGCTTTATCCTCATTAGGGTCGCAGTCTTATTTATTTAATTAATTATTATTAGTAGAGGGCTATTTTCTATAATGTTTGTTTCTATGTAGTTTACTTAAAATAAGACTTATGCCTTCAACTTCCATCTTTCAATGCAAGAAGGTATCATGCCTACTTCTGGTTCTTATAAAGCATGGCACCTAATACATGAGAGACATACATGTTTATTAATCAGATGTTTTTAAAATAATGGCAAGGCAAGTATGGGAGTATTTTGTTCAGTAACAGATATGTCAATCCAACTACACAATTCAATAATGAAACAGAAGTCACTTAACTTGAAATTTAGAAAAAATAGCAGCTTCATAGAATAATAAAAATCATTTATATCACAAATACCTATTGAATAACTATTTTGTATATGTATTTTCTTTTTCTATTTTACGTGAGGAAGCACAACTGAACAAATAAAGGATTTCTTATAAAAATAGAAGATGCAGTTTTTAAACTTCCAACAATATTTTAAACTAATCACATGTTTCATGATTTTCCGTTGATGGGTAATGGATCTTTTTATACTTTGCTAGAGTCTTGAGACTGAGAAAATGGCTTTGTAACCCTCCCGTGACTAATGTGGTTGTGTCGGTTCTCATCTATTTTTTAAATTCATTGGACTTTGTTCAAGCCTTTTGAGATCCTTTGTCGGATTTAATTTTAATCATGATTTAGCAAGGAGACTATGTTTTTCACACAGGACAGGGCAGGTAACAAAATTCTCAATTTAATCTTCAGTTATCTTTGTGTTTAGATTCATATTATGAACTTGAACATTCATCTTCATCATATCGTGCATCCACGTAAGGGGCGTAGGGGGTTGCCGGAGCCTATCCCAGCCGACTTTGGGCAAAAGGCAGAGTACACCCTAGATTGGTCGCCAGTCACTCGTAGGGCACAAATAAATGACCATTCATACTCACAATCATACCGCCACCAGCGGGAGTCGAGTCCGTGCCTGCCCACTCCAAAGTCAGGCGAGTGAACCTCTACACCACCAGGTGGGTCGAATTTGAAAATTAGAATTGTAAATTGTCAGAATGTTGCAAAAATACCTAATTTAAAGAATATGTTTTTATCGGAAAAATTGTTCATTTGTGTTGTGTAGGAATTGGCCTTATTTGTCCAAGGGGAGAACTGGGACAAAGTTAGGAGATAAAAGGAAATGTGGACCAATAGCATATTCTGTCCTTTTAAGCAAAGAATTTTACTGAATATTTTTTTTGGACCAAATGTGTCCAATGAAGAGTTGTTGAGAATGACGTGGGAAACGCTTACCTGTCAACCTCGGCCAATTGCTCCCCTTATTAATGATTGCAATTCTCTTTATTAGGTGATAAAAAAAAATAGAAAATAAAAAAAACATACAAATGCAATGCGGCACATATTTACTTACATAGGGGGCACTTAAAAGTTTAAAATTTTCTCCAAAGTGGGTGGGGTGTCCAATCAGTATGCTTCTGAAATATCCACTTAAATATTTTTGTTTTTTTTAAACACATCCAATGTTTTACAATAAGTACGTAAAGCTGTTTATGAGAGGTTCAATATGTTGTTCAATACCTCTATATGCCTAACCTTTTGAAATAATGAAATAGATTGGCTCAGATTTCATTTGGACTATTATTGTTGATAATATTCACTACATTTCAAATAGTTTTTGTAATGGATCTCATAAAGCATGCTTCTCTAACAATGTGTTATTTGAGTGGACTTTCTCCCTCTTTTTAACATGTATAGTGAATTTCAAAAATATATACTACTTCAAACATTTGAGAGTCAGTAATGCACCATCAAGTGCAGCCTGGCATGGTTCTGAACAAGCACGTTCTGAACAAGCCATCTAAATGCAATTTACCTTCCACACCTACGTTTTTGTGTTAACAAATTTCAAAATAAATAAATAAAAAAGAAATTTGATTTTCCCCAAAGAGTTTGAGAAACATCACCGATGAACTTCCCAATCAAAATTATTAAAATAATTGATGAATGGACTGCTGGGAAATGTATGCCTGGAAATGTTGCTGAATGCTATTGCATCTTTGTTTCTGAAATTCAATTATTAGCCCAGAAAAATAAAAATAATTTATTATCACTTTGGATGGAGTTGGCACCTGTGTGGGTTTTCACCGAGTACTCCGGTTTCCTCCCAGATCCAAAAAACATGCATGGTAATATAGTTGTGAATGTGTCATTGTGGAAATGCCAGCCCTGCGATTGGCTAGCAAACAAGTCAGGGTGACCCTGCCAGCTGCCTAAAGTGGGCTGGGATAGGCTCCAGCACCCCCGTGACCCTTATGAGTATGAATGGCGGTACAGAAATTGAATGAATGATTATTATCACCCATAAACCTAAAACTCATTTTGGTGTCCTTCACCTGAACACATGAGCTGTGAGGATATGAATATCCAATAAATACTACTGCAAATGACAGACAGGCAAAGGAGATGAAACCTTCAAATTTAGCAGAATGCTATATTAAAATGGAAGGATTAATATTGAAATATTTGCCACTACCGTCCTATTTGTCACCTGCTGCTCATTAAAGGTGAACAGCCCCTAATCTTTGATTCTAGCAGCACTGTAGCATAGTACCTAATTAATTGGAATTTGGGACATCCAGGGGCTGTTTGGTGTAGATATCAGTGTGACATATAGATAGATGCCTTCCAGTGGCAACGTTTACCTGGACACATTTATTCGGACTAAAAGGCTAATTGGAATAAAAAAAAATCAGGTCCACAACCCATTCAGAATATTTGTACCCAATCAAGCTAATTCCCCTTTACACCAAATTTGAATTTGCTATGTATTATTGTAAATGCAGTCTTTTATAAAAGAAAACTAAACACTCATTTTCTCATCGTTTATACACCCATTCTATTTGGCCGTGACTCCAGTACGGAAACGCTTTGAAAAAAAAAAAAATCAAAGTGTACATTTGCCAGCGAATTTATGCAACCTAAATTTTCAAGCTCTACACAGTTGAAGTTGTTTATTCAAGAACAAATAATATACAATGAATTCAAAACAACATACTTTAAATCAGCGGTCCCCAACCTTTTCTCGCCGCGGACCAGTAAAGCTCTTTCTATTTTCTTGTGGACCGGCTAATGGGGAGGGCGACAATAAGACAAAATTGTGTGGGGGTGGGTTCAGTGCATGAACGACACCCACAACGGCAAAAAAAAAAATATTATAACATTTCTTCTCATTTGAAGTAGGATGGTGAGATTGAAAATGTTAATATTTTTTACTCTGACGGACCGGTACTAGGTAGCTTCCGGACCGGTACCAGTCCACAGACCGGTGGTTGGGGACCGCTGCTTTAAATGATACATATATGCCAGGGGGATCAGTGAAGCTCTGATCCACCCTGCTTTTGTATCAGTCAATCTGACTGATACAAAAGCAGGGTATTTGTAAAACATGAAACAAAGCCTTAAATTTTGTTCAAAACAGAATTAGACATCAAAACTCAATAGTACACATCCACTGAAAATAGTCCCTGATATTATTTGATTTATTGTACGCAGTGGAAAAAAATATGCAAGGACAAGTAAAATCATGTGCAGCAGTGTGTCTCTGCATTCCAATTGCCTGCCTGACTTTTTCATCAGCTGGGCCTATCACAGTTTATTATCAGCTCCTTTGAACCATGGGCTCAGAGCATGATTACATTCTCAATTAATGTCTCTATGATCTACTTTGACGGAGCGAATAATGACAAGAGATCTACTGCTGTGCATGTGTGTGCACTTGACAGCAATGTTTGTGCTGTTGTGTCGATAAAAGACTGGCAATTTTTTTTTTGTGTATGTGTTAAGTTTCTCATCAGGGGGTAGTCAGCCAAATTAACAGAGAAACTTAGACACCATGTATAGAATGTCTTTTCAAAGGCAATATATTTGCTGTGTCTTTGTATGATGACAGGCTGTCTGTGATTGTTGGTCAGATCAAAGATTAATCACGATGCCTCTCATTTATTTTATGTATTCTAGACATGGAGATTAAATGTAAAGTAATGAGGTCTGTGTTTTGATTTGAACATAGAGAAAGACACTAATCTCCACAAATATTGAAAAGTTATACCAACCAATTCCAGACATACAAATCCCACAGAATTTAAGGGATACGGGATGAGTAGACAAATTAATTATAATATGAACACAGAAAAAAATTAGGGTATTGGCTGTTTCTATTTGGCATCCAAATCATGTGTACAAAACATGGTCAGCTCAGGCACAAAGATACACTTGCATCACAACTGACATTGGCATGCACAGGCACAATTTGAGTTTGATTTATTTATTTATGAAAATAGGACCTCAAAAATGATTTGTACAGTAATTTGGGTTTTTCAATCATCAAGGTTTTAATATAACTATAAAAGGTCAGTTAGTTGATCATTTAAAAATAAAAACAGAATGATTATTCATTAATTTTCTGTACTGGTTATCCTCATGAGGGTTGCGGATGGTGGTGGAGTATATCCCAGATAACTACCTGTACTAGGTGGGGGACACCCTGAATTGGTGGCTAGCCAATCAGGGAAACAAAGAGATTAACAACCATTCACACTCACACTCACTCATACATTGGGGCAATTTAGAGTGCTCAATCAGCATACCCTGCATATTTTTTTGCATGTGGGAGGAAAACGAAGAACCTGGAGAAAAAACACGCAAAGTCCGGGTAGAAAATGCAAACTCCACAGAGTGAGAACCGACCTGGGATTAAACCCTCGAAGCCAGGACTGTGTAGCCGACACACTAACCACTCGCTTAATTTTTTTTTATATAACCACAAGAACCAATAAACCAATTTAATGTAAACATTGGCCTTAAATCTATGTGGCCAAATTCATCATATTTATACATGAATTTTGAGCAATGTCATTATTTTAGTTTTCTGACAGTTTTACGAAATTAGATTTGAAATGTTGCAGTCTTTAGGTTCCTGAGGGAGAATTAAAGGCTCAGAGTTGAAATAATTTTAATTTGCTGTCAATTATTTATAGTTTCTAGTTCAAAATAAGATTTAGAAAACATACAATTAAAAACAAGCAATGTTAGTATTTTTTGACCATTGTACTGTTCTTCATACTTTATTTTTTTTCTAGATTTCCCAGAAGAGTGTGAATATCATTGTACAAGCAAAGTCAGGGGCTGCAATATTTTTGCGTGTCTTTGTGAAACATTCTGCCAAAAGCAGTTACAGCCTCCCTGCTTTATGCAATGTGGCACATGGAGAGCAAAACATCTGCTAAGAAAACGAAAAGCCTTCCTATGGGTCCCAGACTTACTTTGGAGCAATAGACGCACATACACACGGATACACAAGTTGCCAGTCTCTCTTTGAGATATTGAATCAGTCTTAAAGGACCTCCTAACTTATAATCAGAAAATTCATTACTGTATATTTACAATATATCGAGAAGAGTGTTATAAGTGACTACATGCAAAGTCAGCTATTGCCCAGATACAATCTATCCTTAAGAGTGTCTTATCTTTGATCCCTTTTCTCAGTTGGCACTTGTTTCTTCTTATTCTGGTGTTTCTCGCATGTCAAGGGCATTGAAACAATCCCCCAGTACCTGCCATCACACTCCATTCTTCTACTTATCCATTTCTTTTTCCCCCCTCCTGTCTCTTCAGAACACCCCTGAGAGGAGAACTGCCATGTGAGGTCTGCCTAAAAGAGAATAGACACACAGAGAGTTCAGACTGCCTTTGACATCAGAACTGCTGAACCTGTCCACATCTACTCTCACTAAACTTGTCTGTCAGAATGTGGGTGTGTGTGCGCATGTATGGAGGTGTGTTTGTATACATATATTTGATCTCTCATCTCATTTTCTGAATCGCTTCATCCTCACTAGGGTCGTGGGGTGTGCTGGAGCCTATCCCAGCTGACTTTAGGCATGAGGCGGGGGACACCCTGAATTGGTGGCCAGCCAATCGCAGGGCACAAGGAGACAAACAACCATTCACGCTCACACTCATACCTAGGGGCAATTTTAGAGTGCCCAGTCAGCCTACCATGCATGTCTTTGGAATGTGGGAGGAAACCAGAGTACCTGGAGAAAACCCACCCAGGCCTGGGAAGAACATGCAAACTCCACACAGATGGACCGACCTGGATTTGAACCCAGGTCCCCTACCGTGAGGGTGACGTGCTAACCACTCATTCCACCAGGCTTCCCCAAATGTAAGCTATAATTGCATTTCAATGCTTCATCTTAGAATTGTGAAGATACACTAGCCACTCGCCACCATGCCAATTCGGGTTGATATATCATATAAAATAATTTGTTTACTCTAGGTCCTTCTAAAGTGGTCCCATGCAATTATATCTCTGAGAACAAATGTGTACTTGCTCTTGATGATGTGTTTGAAAACCTTAACTGACAAGCATGAGCAAGCGTGTTTGTCCAGCATGTGTTAATGTGTGTTTAGCTCAGTGAAAACAAGGCCAAATGAAAGCATGTTAGGCACTTTATGCACCTCTTTGCACCTTCTGTTTTTTCTTGTGCTAATGTTTTTCACAGGGGAAAGGGAAAAGCTTTTAACAAGGAGGACAGTACAGGAATCATATATTAACTTTTAAAAAGTTTTTTGGGGGGTAAAATTCAGCATTGAGCTACAAATTGGGAATTGGCATATTTATTGGCTTCACTGTTGGGGTATGAGGTGATAAATCAATATGTATATGTTACACCCTGCATTCGATCTTGAGACACAGGGGGAAATAATCAGAACAGCGAGATGTTGTTGTTAGTTCAATCCAAACTTTTACTGTAATCAATTAACACAAAAACCCATAACATACAATTACACCCATATATATACATTATCAACACGTTAGAACCCAAAACATAATGTACAATTACACCTATATATATAAATATATATATATTCAACACTTTAGAACCCAAAACACAATGCACACACACACTCGTTCAACACACGGTCATAACTTGTCATATCTTTTCCCATTACAACTTCCAGTAGTCCTACTATTATTCAACAGGGCAAACAATGCAATATCAACAATATAACATCCTTTCTATGACCGTTATAGACACTGTCAACGATAATGGTGGCCGAAGGTAGCGTGCTAAATGCTATTCCATGTGCGTGCCCCGAGACTCTCACATTCACGCCCGTAATTCAAAAGTAAATAAACATTAATAACCATTATCTCTTTTCTCACACGCTAAACAGTGTATATTACAAACCCCAAACTCAAACAGCCTTTACAACAAACAGCATACCTTGAGACACAGGGGGAAATAATCAGAACAGCGAGATGTTGTTGTTAGTTCAATCCAAACTTTTACTGTAATGATTCAACACACCTCCCGTGCTTCAAGCTATTTGCTAAGACATCAATAATCGAATACCGATCTACTTTAACATGCCCCACACTTGCCATGTGGATCCAAGGATCACCAATCGAACACCGATACACACATTCAATCCAAACTCGTCATAGCTTCTTTACATGCAATCGTTAATAAATCAAACACTCTAGCATGTCACACTAATAAATCAAACACTCTAGTATGTCACACTAATAAATCAAACACTCTAGTATGTCACACTAATAGATCAAACACTCTAGTATGTCACACTCTCCCCCACAAAAACAAATGTCGTCCCGACATCAGTATATTCCAAATATCTTCCCCTTGTTGGTTGTTATGCTGAACAGTCTAGCGAACTTGTCATTTCACATCCTCTTCTGTAAACTGATACTCATGAAAACTCCAGGCGGCAAGGCCCACAGTTCAAATATAATCCACAACTCGTACGGTCCACGTTCACTGGATGGAAACTGTAATCACAGTCCGTAACAGTCCATGTTCGCATAATACATGCCACCCTTGTAGGCTCAAGCCTGTTGGAGTCCATACATAAAGGGTGGTTGAATGTAATATGGCTGCAGGTGTACTAACCAAGGAACCACTCCTGGTGCAGGGTAAGCAGGTAGCAGCTGATGTGGTGACTGAGTACTATAACAGGAGGGGACACCAAGCTGATCATAGGTCGTTCGTCGTGGTGGATGTCTCTCCCTTCTTGGCCGTTCATAAGTCAACGCCTCAGGTTCATTCACAGTGGTTGGCGGAGAGGTCTCTGATAAATGATCATCACGAGGATCTTCAACAGCCAGATTTGTTCCCTCACCAGGCAGGTCCTCCCGCTGATAGTCATCTTCTCGTTGTACTGGTCCGGAAGCAGGGCCCTTCACTCCGAGTCTCTGATTCGCTGGCAGTGGCCTGTGCTCAGACTCCATCCCTTGAGCATCGCTCTCATTTAGCCCCTGGAGGGGCTCGTAGTGAAAGTCATATTCGTCACCACTGTCTTCGTCTGACTCTTGAAGATGAGATACGGGCTGCTGTTTCTTTCTCTGCATACTTTTGCCAATTTTTCCTTCTTCTAGTGTTGCCTCAACAGGTAAATGATCACAGGACATCAGTAGATTTCTGTGCAGAACTCTGGAACGCCCTTTACCTTTTTCTGGCCTGACTTCATAAATTGGTAGATCAGATCCCATTCGCCTCACCACCGTATGAACTGTATCTTCCCAGAAGTCACGGAGTTTTCCAGGTCCGCCTCTTGGTGTCAGGTTTTTTATCAGGATGCGTTCTCCTGGTTGTAGCACAGAGCTCCTCACTTTGGTGTCATAGTGCTTTTTACCTCGTTCTGCAGCTTTCCGTGCACTCTCGGTGGCAATGGTGTACGCCTCCTCCATCCCTCGTCTCCATTTCTCCACATAGTCCTGCTGTCCATCTGTATCGGACTTGTTGTACAGTCCAAAGAGCATGTCCACTGGAAGCCTCGGCGATCTCCCGAACAGTAGGTAAAATGGTGAATAACCTGTCACATCACAACGGGTACAGTTGTACGCATGCACAAGCTTGTTCAAAGACTCCTTCCAATTTGATTTCTGTGTCTCACTCAGTGTTCTTAGCATCTGCAGCAATGTCCTGTTCATTCGTTCCACCTGACCATTACCCATCGGGTGATAAGGTGTTGTCCTGGATCCAGCCATGCCACTGAGTCTCTTCAACTGTGTGAACAAATTATTTTCAAATTCTCTTCCCTGATCATGGTGGATACGTAAGGGGAACCCAAACTTCAGGGCAAAGTCATTGAAGATAAGGTTTGCAGCAGCCTTTCCTGACTTGGAGGTGGTGGCATATGCTTGGACAAAACGTGTAAAGTGATCGACAATAACGAGGATATACTCATATCCGCCTTTGCATCGATCAAGATGGAGAAAGTCAATGCAAACCAGCTCAAAGGGCTGTGTTGTCACAATATTCGTCAATGGTGCTCTCTGTTCCTGGCATGGTTTTTTTTGTTTTAGGCAAGGACAGGTTTTAGTCACATAATGTTCAATATCAGACTGCATATACGGCCAGAAGAAACGATCACGCACAAGGGATACTGTGCGGTCGACACCCTGGTGCCCCATGTTATTATGCAACTCTTTCATTACTGTTTCTCGATATTGTTCCGGTAAGACTAACTGTTTACGGGTTGTGGTGGTTCTGTACAGAATCCCGTCACTGTCTGTTATCAGTTTGTCCCACTGCCTGAGCAAACATTTTGTCTTTGGGCTGAGCAACTTCAACTCCTCCGCTGATGGCTTACAACCTGACAGTTTATAATTCGACACAGGACGAATGAACAGGTCAGATTGTTGTGCTTTCCTTACCTCTTCTTTTGGTATAGGGCTGATTGACGCAGCAGCTGTCTCCTCTACATCTGTCACTGAACAGCACATCTGTAATGAAGGCAGACTCAAAGGGAACATTTCCTGTACCTTGATTGCTTGGATCGTGGCAACGATGGCATCGGGTGGTAGTTCCTCAGAACATTCCTTCATCAACGACTCAACATCCAGCGGCATCCTTGACAAAGCATCAGCATCATTGTTTTCCCTCCCTGGCCTATATTTTATTGTAAAGTGGAAATCAGCCAATTCTGCAACCCACCTGGAAGTGGTTGCATTTAATTTTGCAGTGGATAGAATGTATGTGAGCGGGTTGTTGTCGCTATATACCGTGAATGCTGGGGCATAGTACAAATAATCTCGAAACTTGTCAGTGATTGCCCATTTTAGAGCCAAAAATTCCAGTTTACCAGAATGTAAGTGATAATTCTTTTCAGCTGCTGTCAATGTGCGGGAGCCGTAGGCAATGACTCTAAGTTTGCCATCCTGCTTCTGACACAACACTGCACCTAACCCTTGGTGTGAGGCATCAGTGTGTACAATGAATGGCTGGGTAAAATCTGGGAATCCTAATACTGGTGGATGGAGCAGGCATTCAATCAGTTGTTCAAGCGCCTGCTGGTGCTCGTCAGTCCATGTGATCGGCTTGTTTGAGGGAACAACATGGCTTGGTTTTTTTGTCTTTGTTTTGTTTGGGGCATTACTCTGGTCTGTTTTCAGAAGGTCATACAGACAACTCGCTCTTCTGGAAAAGTCTTTGATATATTGTCTGTAATAAGTCAGTAGACCAAGCATCTTTCTGAGTTGACCCACAGTGTGTGGTTTGATGTCTTTCAGTGATCGAACAGCTTCAAAATCTGCAGGATCCACCCTGCTGCCTTCTGCAGAAACTATCCTGCCCAAATAGCGAACCTCAGCTTTGAAGAGATTGCACTTGCTGGGTTTTAGTTTGATGCCATACTCTCTGAGGCGACAAAGTACTTGTCTCACATTTTCTACATGCCCTTCAAAAGTCTTACTGAAAACCAGCGTATCATCCAAGTAAGGGATGCAGATATTATCCCGGAGTCCTTCCAGACATTCCTCCATGCAACGCTGAAACGATGCAGGGGCGTTCATGAGGCCAAAAGGGATACGGATCCACTCGTACAGTCCCCATGGTGTAACAAAAGCAGTCAGTGCTCGGCATTCCTCAGACATAAACCCCTGATGATATGCCTTCCCCTGGTCTAGGAGGGAAAACCAGGAGTTCCCGCCCAAGCTATCCATGATGTCTTGAACTCTGGGGATCGGCTGTCTATCTGGATGTGTCTTCCTATTTAGGTCTCTATAGTCTACGCATAACCGAAGAGTTCCATCTTTTTTTCTGACACACACGACTGGCGAGGAGTATGATGAGTTTGACTTTCTCACCCAGCCCTGTGCTATTAAGTCATGGAGATAACCCTTCATCTCTTGGTACAATGGTCGGGGCACTGACATATATGAACGCTTTACTGGCTCAGAATCTTTGAGAGAGATAGTCATTTGTAATCTGTCAATACAGCCAATGTCATTGTCTGAGATTGAGAAGGAGTGACACTCTTCTCTCAGCATTCTTTTGACTACCTTTCTCTGCTCCTCTGTCAGGTGACTTACATCTACAGGTGGGTCCCATTGTTCACCTGTATTGAATGGGGTGCGAATGCTCGTATGGTTCACTGCAGTTGGTGCTGGGGTTGGTTCAAAAATCTCAGCGGGAAGTATAGTCAAAATTTGTTGTACTGTGCCAATTACAGTGCGCCCGGGTAAAAGAATATCATGGCCTGTAGGATTCGAGACATCAATTGTGATGACAGGGAAAACACCCTTTCTTACCCTGACCAAGGTGTCGTTGAACTCAAGACCCTCTGGCCACTGGGCATTCACATCTGGCTGAAAAAGCACACTCGTGCCCTCTTTGAAAGGTTTGGCAGCTATACGACATTCAATCTGAATAATGGTGTGTTTTGGCACTAAAACCCTGTTTTTCCTAGCTCTCACTACATACTGGTCTATCTGTTCCGCACTGACGGCCTGTATAAAAGTCCTCACCTCGTTTCTTTTGAGACTTGGGAAAGCCCTCCTCACAGCAAGGTACTGTTGATCCACTTCGGTCTGTGCCAGAATGTGTTCAATAACGTTAAAACCAATAATGGGATGGGACAGATGATGCCCGCTTGTCACAAGCATTGGAATTGTCAATGGGTTTTTTCTGTGTACCCCTGAGACCAAATGAAATGTTGTCTCAACCCACCCAATATAAGGCATCTCAATCCCATTTGCTGCAATCAATGTCAGATCTGCAGATGTTTCTAATATTTCTGAGACATTTCTCAGTCGCACGCCAGGTAAATATTCCTCTTTCCACCTTTCGTCAATAATTGAAACTTGCGAACCCGTGTCCCATAATGCTTGTAGTTGGTGGCCATTCAAATAACACTGAACTAGACATTGCCTTCCAACTAGGGAGGTAATTTTATATTGATGACCTATTGCTGCCGGGGGTGGCCGGTAGGACGTGCCTTTGTCTCTGCTAGGAAATTTCCTACAGTCACCATGTATAAATAGTTGAGACTTCTCTCTCTTCATGGTTGACACTCGTCCCGCAGGGGCAACCACTAGCCGTTTAAAGGGGCTTCTCTTAGCGGCCTGACAATTCGTGTTTTACATCCAACTTGGAAATGTTCTCCACTCCCACAGCGATAACAGTGTGTGCACTGTACATCTCGCCCTCCTCGCTGACAGGCAAAACACCTCCTTGGGACATAAGCAGGGCGGCTAGTGTTCCAGTGGGGTGCTGGGGGCTGGCTGTAGTAATTTTGTTGAGCAGAAGGTGGCTGGGGGTCCCCAACTGGTCTTCTAACTGAGGGTGGGGGGTAGGACTGAGGCTGAAATGTAGACTGCTGTAGTATCTCCTTTATCTGAGCTATTTCTGCACTGAGATCTTTAAGAGAAGTAACACTTGCCTTAAGTTCAGTCAACTCCGCTCGTACCTCAGGGGACACTTTTGGTTTTTCTTCTACAGGGCAATTGGTAGGTCGTAGTTCTTCTGACTGCACCTTGCTAACATGTGTCGCTGCCTGTGGGGTACAAAACTTCTTTTTATTTCTCCTTTCCACTTCATTAGCACAGGCTATATTTAACCGCTCTAGTAACAGTTCATCTGAAGTCTTACAGTCCAGCAAGAGAGGCTGCATATCTACCCTCACACTGTCACTCTGGAGACCA
Organism: Stigmatopora argus; assembly: GCF_051989625.1. Classification (NCBI taxonomy): domain Eukaryota; kingdom Metazoa; phylum Chordata; class Actinopteri; order Syngnathiformes; family Syngnathidae; genus Stigmatopora; species Stigmatopora argus. Next base: position 5,885,710 of record NC_135393.1, read on the forward strand.
GTGAGTATTGTGTGCAAGCACATACGCTGGACTAAACTTGGGTCATACTGGAGTCCTGATTCTGATTCTCGAGATGCAAACAGTACCTTCTGCCTAAGACCCAAGACTCGCATTAAGAAACTTTGAGGAGTCTCTTTGATCTGCTGCACTTCTGAAGCTAACTGCTTATAGAGGTCGGTAGCACTCCTCTCCTGAAAGTGAGTGCGTAGGATGCATTTGAGTGTGGGAAGAGTGAGGTTAGGTTTCTCTTCCAAATAATTACGTAGCTGCAAACTGGGGGAGATAGCTCTGATAACTGCATCAATAATTTCCACATCTAGGTAACCCCTATTCAGTCCATTTTCAATTTGATGAACAAGGCTGGAGAATGTCAGCTTGTCCCTCTGGCCTGGTTCACCTATTTGGCCGGCAATTTTGAAGTCCTTGCGCCAGTATGAGCTTGGCTGGGGCTGGGGAGACACACCCCCTTGAGGGTCCGCAGCATCTGGTAGCTGGGGCAAAGTTATTGGAGTCTCTTCCAATCTTGATCCTTGCTTTTCGTTTTCATCTATTTTGACTTCATGCTTCATATCTGATATTTTATCTTTCAGTTTCAACAATTCAGACATGCCTTCATCCTCTACTTCCTCTAGTTCTTCTCTTTCTAGGTACTTTACAATGTGAGCCACTAATGATAGACGCAATTTCCGTTTAACACTTCTTAATATGTTAAGAAAATCACATATTTCCAGTAGGTTATTTTCCGTCAGGTTGTTCAATGTTCCTACCACCTCTTCGAGTAACTGTTCCATTTTGTTGACGATCTAGGAGCTCTGTTGACTGTACAGGAGTGAACTCTGAACTGGCACGTCTTTACTGTCCATCTGATGATCTCGTAGGCCTCAGATGACAAGTACTCAACCGCCAACTTCCAGTTCTTCTTAAACAGCAACACCTCCTCTCACTGCCATCGGCCTGGTTTGTGGGGGGATTTAGCTGGCTCAGAATTCAGTGAGCAGGTCTTGGACACTGGACATCTGAACAGCAATCCCAGCGGTGCCTCCAAAATGTTACACCCTGCATTCGATCTTGAGACACAGGGGGAAATAATCAGAACAGCGAGATGTTGTTGTTAGTTCAATCCAAACTTTTACTGTAATCAATTAACACAAAAACCCATAACATACAATTACACCCATATATATACATTATCAACACGTTAGAACCCAAAACATAATGTACAATTACACCTATATATATAAATATATATATATTCAACACTTTAGAACCCAAAACACAATGCACACACACACTCGTTCAACACACGGTCATAACTTGTCATATCTTTTCCCATTACAACTTCCAGTAGTCCTACTATTATTCAACAGGGCAAACAATGCAATATCAACAATATAACATCCTTTCTATGACCGTTATAGACACTGTCAACGATAATGGTGGCCGAAGGTAGCGTGCTAAATGCTATTCCATGTGCGTGCCCCGAGACTCTCACATTCACGCCCGTAATTCAAAAGTAAATAAACATTAATAACCATTATCTCTTTTCTCACACGCTAAACAGTGTATATTACAAACCCCAAACTCAAACAGCCTTTACAACAAACAGCATACCTTGAGACACAGGGGGAAATAATCAGAACAGCGAGATGTTGTTGTTAGTTCAATCCAAACTTTTACTGTAATGATTCAACACACCTCCCGTGCTTCAAGCTATTTGCTAAGACATCAATAATCGAATACCGATCTACTTTAACATGCCCCACACTTGCCATGTGGATCCAAGGATCACCAATCGAACACCGATACACACATTCAATCCAAACTCGTCATAGCTTCTTTACATGCAATCGTTAATAAATCAAACACTCTAGCATGTCACACTAATAAATCAAACACTCTAGTATGTCACACTAATAAATCAAACACTCTAGTATGTCACACTAATAGATCAAACACTCTAGTATGTCACATATACATTGATTATTTTAATATTTAAAAAAATAAAGGAACTGTAGCATTGACACTATATGCCTGAGTGTGTTTGCTCTTTTATGAATATCATCTCATCAAAGTGATTTAGAATAGTAATTCATTTCTTATTGTGAATCTTAATGGCCTGGTTAGTTTATGATGAACAATTTCTGTTGTTCTGTTTATTGCCACCATGAACCTGCTGCTGAAGGCAGGACGATCGCAGTGCAGAAGCCCCCAAGCGGATGATGGCACAAGACACTCGCCCTGTCGGGCTTTCATGGATGATGTGACAGTAATGACACCATCAATCCACAGAACACAATGGCTTTTGAGTGCAGTGGAGAAGATGGCAACATGGTCGTGTTTGCAGTTTAAGCCTGAGAAGGCAAGGAGTCTGAGTATTTTGAAAGGGAACCCAACAAGCAACAGTTTCAGTATCCAACCTTCAGAAATTCCAATCATCCAGGAGCAAAGGATTCGGTGCCTCAGGAAGCAATACGACAACTCCCTAAAGAATGACCATAATCTCAACACTTCCAAAACCAACTTCACTCCTGGCTCAAAGCAATAGATCATGCCTAACTTCTTGTGAGCTTCGAGGTATGGTGCTTCCACTATAGTGCCATACCTCGGCTACAGTGGCTCTTCCTACTCTAATGTAGTAATTGAGAGTGTGCAACAATATTTTGCCCACGTGGTTAGGATCCTAAATCACACAGACAATAAAAGATTCAGCTTTTTTGTCCCCCCAACATCCATGTCATTGGTGCTGTACACATCTTCAGACATTGTATTGTTATATGCAAACACAAAAAAGGCATTCCGGATGGGTTAAATTGTAGCCCAGGAAATTGTTTCCTAATAAACTTACCTCAAATGTAGTCTTGAGTAAACATTCTTTGTTTCACACAATGGACCAAGCTTGTTCAAAAACCCTTTTTCTACAGCCTGACAACTTTCTAGAGGAAGCTCATTATGCACTCATTGATTTTTCATATTTCTTCTTACCAGTAAATACCCCCAAGGTGCTGCCTTTACACTTTGCCCTCCCATCTCTCCGTGGTACTTGCAATTGTTATCGCTCTGCTGTGTTTTACCAGACCCTCAATAAACACCAGCACACACGCAACACTTCAGGGAGATGAACATTTTCCAATTAGCAAAGCAAATACCTTGGGCTTCCACTCAACATGGCTTTTAGTGTCTCCATGTCTATGTGTGACCATTACAAAGAATTGGGATATAATAACCAGGCTATTCGGACAGAAAAATAGTGACTTTCTTTTATTTCAGTTATTAATAATCAATTTCATCTCATTTTCTCAACCACTTTATCCTCATTAGGGTTGCGGGGGGTGCTGGAGCCAATCCCAGCTGAATCGGTGGCCAGCCGATCGAAGGGCACAAGGAGACGTACAGCGATGCACACTCACACCCATACCTAGGGACAATTTAGAGTGTCCAATCAGCCTATCGTGCATGTTTTTTGAATGTGGGAGGAAAGAGGAGTGTCCGGGGGAAACTCATGCAGGGCCGGGAGAACATTCAAACTCCACACAGGTGGACCGACCTGGACTTGAACCCAGGACCCCAGAGCTATGAGGCCAACACACTAACCACTCGCTCCACTGAGTTGCCCCATCAATTTCATTGTTACATTAAATGGTTAGAAAAAAAACAGTTCTTGGGACGAGGGAAAAAGTAATGAGCACTGATTAATAAAAAGCAAGGCATTAGCAAAGCCAGCTGCAACTGACAGCAGAACCTGGACAAGTTGTTCGGGCCATGAGATGGTACCTTCAGTTGGCTTTTTAAGGAAGTTGATGGTGATAGCATTTAGCGGAGTCTACTTCAACCCATCTGCCTTGCAACCTGCAATTAATAAAAATAAACTAAAATAAGTAAATTAAAAAGAATGTGCCAAGGGGGGGCAGTTGCCTTTTATTGGTTTTGTAACTTTTTGTTTTTGTCGTTCCTGTATATCAACTACTATATTTTACCTGCACACTCTACACTACCATGTTCATATGCTACTACATTTTACATCATTTCACTCTAATCTTGCAACCCCCTTTTCATCCTTTTTTGTTGTTTTTTGCAAGTCGCACTAATGCCTGATCAAATGAGGTGTTTCAAATGACATTTTATGCGGCCTTGCAGCACAACCAGGCTCAACATGACAGGCAATCATAAAAGCAATTGCCTGCTGTGCTTTCCATTTTTATGTATTCCATTTGATTCAATGGATGCAAAAGGTGAAGCAGAATGCATAAGAAAGAGAGGTCTTGGGGGTACGAGATTCCAAATGGAATTTAAGAGAATTGGATCAAGGTACAATTTTCAAGTGAAAGCAGCGCAAGAAACATAGGGAAGATATGTATTCCATATCCAACTTGGTTTGATTGTTGTATGAAACAGTTAAGCACAGTGCGAGCATGGCTGTCTGACCAGTGCACCGTCGGTGAGTTCCTTGATTCATGTGCCTTCTACCTCTATTAATCACTGTTATTTCTTGAGATGTTCTGAGTATGCATAACATAATGGTATGTTGTTAAGTTGTGTTTACATGCATGTCAGGCTTGGAGATGCTATAGCTCTAACTGAGCCTGACCAGGATAAGCGGTGTTGAAAATAGATGGATGAAAAAGTGTTTATTTAAAAACAGGATAATATTTACATACACATCATCAACAAGTGTCATGTTGCTACGACAGTAATTTGTCAAAAATGAATCTAATGTATATGTTCATCATGCATCTATTAGTAAATTTTGGGATTTTCTTAAATTGATAAATGCAATTATAGGTTACAATTGGGGAAGTCTGGTGGAACGAGTGGTTAGCACATCGCCCTCACGGTAGGGGACCTGGGTTCAAATCCAGGTCGGTCCACCTGTGTGGAGTTTGCATGTTCTTCCCAGGCCTGGGTGGGTTTTCTCCAGGTACTCTGGTTTCCTCCCACATTTCCAAAGACATGCATGGTAGGCTGATTGGACACTCTAGATTTCCCCTAGGTAAGAGTGTGAGCGTGAATGGTTGTTTGTCCCCTTGTGATTGACTGGCCACCAATTCAGGGTGTCTCCCGCCTCTGGCCCGAAGTCAGCTGGGATAGGGTCCAACCACCGTGACCCTAGTGAGGATAAAGCCGTTCAGAAAATGTGAGAGAGAACTTACATTCCTTATCAACTTTCGATTGTTTTTTTTTGCGGGAACATAGGTAACTAAAAACCGGTCACTGAGCAGGCTGAGCTGATCAAGCCATCAAGCCTAGTGGACGTACCGGGCGACTGAGTGGACGTACCCATTAATCTGTCTCCAAAAACATTTGCAGGTCGCTCAAACAAAACTACCATCTGTGTTTCCGCCGTAAAAGTTTTAGTAGTTTTGTATATACTAAGGGCTGCCCGGCGGATGAGTGGTTAGTGCATCGGCCTCACAGTTCTGGGCTTAAAGGTTCAATCCTTGGTCGATCGTCACTGTGTGGAGTGTGCATGTTCTCCCAGGCTTGCTTCGGTATGAGGTATGAGTGTGAGCATGAATGGTTGTCCATGTCCTTGCGCCCTGTGATTTGCTGGCTCCCAATTCAGGGTATCAGCCGCCACGTGTCAGCTGGCAATGTATATATTAAATATTTCACTCCTGATGTCATGTAGTTCATGTTATCAAACAAAAAAAGAATAAAAGCAAATCTTGCAAGATACAAGGAGGGAAGGGAGTTCCCATTGGTGGCCACTGTACATGCCAAAAATGACATGCAGCATGTGGTCATGTCATTGGAGAAAGCGAGTCCACTGCCTTTTTCCATTCACAGGGCAGCGAGGCTCTGAAAGTTTGCGTTTTTGTTTTATATTTCCACTGTTGCCGTGGGAACGTGAGGCCAATCCGCAACACAATCAATGTGGATTGGTGTGGCAGTGTTTCTGTGCAAATGGGCCCTTAGTCATTTCCTTGATTTGTCACTGATTGAATATGCAAATGTATCAAAAGCTTCATACAATACTATAAATACATTATGCATCACCTTTTTTCCCCTCTGGGATTATTTAGTTAGTAATGGTCATCATAGAAAACCACATTGCAAACAGATAAAATCATTATAGCATAAAGAGAAGTGAAGCATGTATTGTATGGAGTCAGGGATTCTTAAGCACACTGCCACAACAGTCATAGTAGTCAATGAATACGCAGGAGTCTCATTAGGACTCTGTGTAAGTGAGATGTACTGTATATTCAAAAAGAACCTTAAGCATTCAAATCCTTTCATTACAAGACACTCAGGCATAATCCACATTAAATCACATACATATCCATACAAATGTAATAAAACTCAACTGGATGAGTCCACACTCATCTACTCCCCCTCTCTTTTGCTCGAGATGAGCCCTGGCTTGTTTAGGCATACGCTGTGATGTGCTCAATTATTTCATGGAATCCCAGCTTCTCCTTAGAGAGCATCAGTAGCTATAATGTTGTGAAACATTAAGACACCCCTTGCTTTGTGCTTTTCTCCTCCAGAACAGGTCTTTGGAATAATAAAATATCAAGGCAGTGTGAACTACTGTATGATTTTATTCATGTAACATAACCTATCATATACAATTTGTTCGTACCATCTATGTTTCTTTCTATATGCATTGTCAGGCACATTATGCATGAAATTATTATTCGTGGAGGTGGCAAACCCACTGATCAAATGAGAGTGGCACGCACATTTTTATATATATATATATATATATATATATATATATATATATATATATATATATATATATACATATATATATACATATATATACATATATATACATATATATATATATATATATATATATATATATATATATATACATATATATATATATATATATATATATATATATATATATACATATATATATATATATATATATATATATATATATATAGCATCCTACATGGATGAGCTTAATGGAAGTTTGTATGTATGTCAGAAGTAGTGACTGTTCTGATGTGTCATGATAAAGTAAAGTGATGGTCAATTAATCTTGTCATAGCACTGAAATGAAAAAAAGGCACACAAGCTGACATATGAAACATGGTTCATCACTAGCCTACAGCTCACATAAAACTCTGACCTTCATTCAATTTGTACAGTAGTTTATGTATGAACAAGCAGGTAAATGTCATCACGGCAATCACAAGGTCGGCAATATAATTCCAGGAAACAGGAAATTTAATATAAGATAGAAATTGAAAACCACCCAAAATATCTTTGTTAGTTTAGGTATATATATATATATATATATATATATATATATATATATATATATATATATATATATATATATGGGTGGCGGTCCGTGAATTTCCTACCAACGCCTTCAGCTGTCTGAATCAATCCAACCCTCAAAAACTATTTTATCGCTATAAAACCTCTACTGCGGCTACAGCTGCGACACATTAAAAAGCATCAACAATAACTTTATACAATTGAAATATTATTTAGGAATATAGCCATATTTTACTCATCAAAAATCATTTTTACCTGTACACAATATGCATGCTCCTTTCTTTCCTCCTTCTTTTCTATCGCCATCGAAGCTAATGCTGAAAGTCGAGCCTGTCCTGTCGTCATATTTCTGGCATACGTTTTTATTCGATTTAGTGCTGAAAATGTTCGTTCTCGGTTGTGACAGGCTTGCTTGCTTCGGAGTTGTCCGACCTTTCTTAATGATGTCCAGCTTTTTTTCTTGAAAGGTCCGTCTTAAAAATGGCTTTGACAGTAAGTAAATCTGCAAACAAATCCATTTCTTCTCCTTCAGCCATTGCGGGTTGACACAACCGCTATTAAATCAACACAACAATATATTTGCTTGTGCAGCTCGCTTCAGATACAGTTTGGTAGCTCTGGCTAGTCCACTCTATCACTAGCCAATCATAGTTGGTGAAAGCGATGAGGTATCCCTATGCCTGCGAGAAGGCAATGACATATCCATACGCCTGCGAGAAGGGATCGGTGTCGCCAACTCGAAATCTGATTGGTTAAAGCAACAGTTTTATCCACGCTTGTTTTATGCAGTAGAGCCTGCAGAACTGATTGTGAAGGCCGCAAGGCAGATTTCTGACCCTGGCAACAAATAGCTGAAATGTGATTGGTTAGATGCTTAAATATGAAAACACACATCTGGAAGCAGCGCAACCTAGGGGAAAAGCAATGAAAGGAAGCTGACAGACAATTTAGAATTACTTAACAAGAATTCATGGACAAAACATAATTAACATCAGTCTGTGATTCAGATTTCAGATGTTTTTTTAGGCCAGCAGAGAAGTCCTTGCCTATTATATATATATATATATATATATATATATATATATATATATATATATATATATATATATATATATATATATATATATATATATATATATATATATATATATATATATATATATAAATATAATCGGACATAGGCCCTGACAGTCTTACCTGAGAAATTGAATATAGATTTTGAATTTCTTCGATCTGGGTAAAAGTTTTTTTTCATTTGAAGGCATTGCTGCTCCACTACATCGCTAGCCTGGAAAAATATTTGAGCCTGATTTTATCATGGATGAAGGGACATTCAGTCAGCTGCTTTTGTGATAATGACTAAAAAGGGACAATATTTGTTCTTGTTTTCAACAGCCTATGGGAGCAAATATGATGCAGAAGCAAACAAATTCACAAACAACAATCAAAAGACTTTTGACTGCTTTTGAGTGTTGTTGGCCTAATTTTACAAACATGTAGTTCTGTGTAATATGTCTCTGTGTGCATTCACATTCAAATTTTAGCACCATATAGCTCTTTCAATTAAGTTTAAGGTTAAGTCTAAGGTTTATTTTTTTACTTGTAAAATAAGGAAAATATATAAAACCACGTAAAAAATGTTTTTGGATTGCTGTTTGCGAATTTGCTTGCTCGTATAGGTTGTTGAAAACAGGAGAAATTATCATCACCTGTTAGTCATTATCATGAAAAGCAGATCGTTGATTGTCCCCTCATCCATGACAAAAACGTTGTAATTTTGTATTACTTGAATAAGCAGAGTTGTAGAGACCTGTGTGGTGAGTCATGCCAGATTGCTTATTTGGAATTTCGTGTTAATGGTTTGGAATACATTCATGTCCTCAAAGGCTAACACTGGTACCACAATTATCTCTGCTTATTCATTCATTCAGTCATCTTCCGAGCAGCACATTGAGGGGGTGCTGGAGCCTATTCCAGTTAATTACGGTCAGTAGAATGGGTACACTGAATTTGTTGCCAGCCAATTGAAGTAGCCCTGACAGATGACAGATCATCTTATCTTTTGGTTTTGACATTCACTTCTATTCCTTTAAACGTTCTTAAAAAAATAAATAAATAAACAAATAGACAAATGAATAGATATATAAATTGATAAATAAATACATAAATAAATACATGAATAAATAAATGAATAAATAAATAAATACATTTTTAAAAACTAGGTGTGGGGGGGTTTATTAAATTGAGAGATTACAATTTATTTATGTTGTTTATTGCCACATGTGGGCAGGAATTCCCAAGAACGCTATTTGTATAGAAACATTAAACAGTCAATTTCCCTCCTCCCCTTCAAATCATAAATAACTGAGGAGTTTGGTTCATGTCTTTAATTTTTTGTTTGTGTAACATTACCTGAATTGTTTTCTTCCCATCAATCCAAGCTTTTCAAGTGTTATAAAAAAACAAAATAGCCATAAAGACAGGAGATAAGCAGTTTGCCAGTAGCGTATCCCACACAAAATATACAGGCAATATCATTAACTTAGACACCTCCACACCCATGTAGAGAGAATAAATTATTTTGCCCTGATGGATCATTTAAATGGCATTTTGTCTACATTATGAAATTTGCTAAGGGCTTTTTTACTACTCTTATGTCTACATTACAAGATCTGGGCTACATATCGTGGCACATTCTGTGTAGCACTGTCTTTTTTTCATTATTCCACAACAAATAAGATATAGGTAGATATTGCAATCTCCAGGTAAATGAATGGGGCATTGCCATATGTGAAGGTTCTACAGATCCAAAGAGTTAAATATTTATCAGATATCGACAGTCCGCTGGTATGCATTGTATGGATCTTAAACGCATAAATAATAAATCATGATGAAGGATAGATGAATGGGTGGTAGAGGAATAGATTTCCAAAAATTAAATTTGTTGTAGTTAGAAGTAAATATAAATAAATGGCCTTTTCACACCGTGACAAATCAAGGCATTGGCGATTAAATTGATTTGACAAAAAGCTTAGAGTCAGTCCTTAAAATCAAGGTCATTCTTGATTGTGTTACTGTCATTTTGGACCAAGTGGACTAATTTCATGCAGAATTGCTCTAAACCAAAAAAAACCTCTATTTGACAATCATGAACATTGTCATTGCTAAGTCAAAACAGTCTATGATTTCATTGGCAGTTTTGGGTCACATCAAATGTTTCCTTCAAAGTGACATTTTAAAACAATTTTATTCCATAAATTCATAGAAATAACAACAAAGCAACATTCTTGTTAATCGACAGGTGAAGTTTAAATATGAATACTGGCTCACAGACACACCAATTCACCAAATGATGATTAAATTTAGAAAACCGATACTTTAATTACTCAAATTGCATACAGTAAAACCTAGAATTAAATTGGCTTTTTGTTAGAGGTCAGCAAAAAGTTATATTATTATATTATATATATATTTTGGGCATTCTCAACACACATTTTCACATTGCCTTGCAAACCTAACAAAATGGCATTAGATTTAAAATAATAATTTTAAAAAAGTAATTACATTATTTGTTTATTCTTTTTAAAGAGATGAAATTTCACCTTTAAAGAAAGTGGCTCTACATTCAAGGTCACACCACAGATCAGGATTTATGCACTGAGCACTCAAGCAACCAATGCAGATACAAACAGACATACACACTTTCAATGTCACAAGTGCAGAACTAGTCACCAAAGACCCTAAAGAGGTGCCTAGGGGCTGTTGGTGAGCAACAGAGCAGACAAGGAACGAGTGAGTATAGAGCGATGGATGGCGAGGCAAAAGAGAGGTGATGGGAAAGAGAGACAGAGAGAAAGTGGGGTAAGGGCAGTTCAACAGCGCTCTGAGCCCTTGTCACAAACAGCATGTGATGAAAGAGAACAAGGTTACAGATCATAGACATTGGAGATATGGCCAGTCATGTAAGGCTATATACCTACTCACCCTGCATCCTCCAGCGCTTAGCAAACTAGAGATCTCCTAATCTTTGAACTATTAAGCAATGATAATAGCTGAAAATTATGCATACATGTAAAAAGTTGCTTCTACATTACGGTAATCCATCCATCCTTCCATCTACCCACCCATGATTGCACCAACCCATCCATCACCAATTATCCTCACTCGAACATGTGTAAATAGTGACATTATATTACTTTTGTGTTCTGCAAGATTCAGGTAGTTTATGTACTTATCTTTGAACAACAGCAAAACAAGGCCTTACTGATTTCACATTAGTTCCCAACCTCACTGTTGCCCCTGTCAGTCAAAAGTAATGTACAAGAGCTGACCTGAAAACAGGGCTGCCTGCAGGCAATTTGTTATGCTCCCTCTCAAGTGAGTGCTTTTTAGACTGGTGTTGCCCAGAGTTGTCTTGAGTCTATTAGTTTAGAGTTTATTTACAGCCAAATGCCCAGAGACCCGCCTCTGTAATGGTGTTTGGGGGTTAGAAGAGGAGAAATTGAATGAAAAGCATCACACCACATACATAATTCATAGACATCATTATCAAGCACACCCATATGCACAGATAAATACACATAAAAACACAAGCAGAGCCATGCTGGCAAATACAAACAGGCGCGCACATGAGACCACAGGTCATTATGTGCACTTATGAGAAGGCCCTTTTGGACATTTATATACAAACTTCAACCAATTGTCCTAGCATGGTGCCTATTTAGGCATAAAGCCAGAACAAGAGCATCATAGCCACGGTTAGGACTACTTCAACAATGAAAGTTAGGAAAGAAGAGTAATAAACTGGATCCTGATTTGATCTCAACAAACATCAGTAGAGGAAAATGCCTAGATCTAGGAAACTTTCACCCCCTGATGATGTAGCGATACACTTGCCTGACTTTGGTGTGGGCAGGTGGGGGCTCAATTCCCACTAGTGGTGGTTTGATTAGAAGTGTGAATGGTCATCCGTCTCGCTGTGTGGCCAACGGTTGACTGGCGTCCAGTCTAGGGTGTCGTCTGCCTTTCACCAGAAGACCACTGGCATAGGTTTCAGAAACCCCCAGAAGAGGACACGCGGTACGGAAGATGAAATGAATATAAAACTCTCTTTTAGCATTGGTAGGGTTATGTGTAGATTTGGACTGGGACAACAATTCAAGCTAGCATTCTATTCTATTCTTTCAATTGAATTGAATCATTTTATTGTCATTATACAAGTTTATATATAGCTTGTATTGATTTATTAAAATACATCATGTAACCACTGGATGTTTTCCATTAATTTCCGTTTTTCACCCATGAAAGGTCTTTGAAATTGGCTAAAAAGTGGAGGTCTCAAACAATGTTTCACATCTATCTGAAAGTATTCCTTATTCTTTGTGCACTCAAAATCATACATATTGCACCAAAATCTCAGCAGAGAGTAAGGAAAAGTATTTGAGAGCTATCTCGATTTACTTTCATCTCTCACCTCTCTTTAACACTGCCTGCTTTCTGGAGTATTCTCCCTACACCCTCACTCCCTCAAATATTATTAAATAAGCCTGCAGTGTGTGAAATATATTACCAATTACTGAATGGGCTGAGTTGGAATTTGAAATCATGTATAGATATTAGATTATGCTTGTCTCATTTTGTTTTCCAATGTTTGCTAAGGGGTCGGACTGGCAACTTGAGTGGTTAGCACGTCGGCCTCACAGCTCTGGGGACCTGGGTTCAAATCCAGGTCGGTCCACCTGCGTGAAGTTTGCATGTTCTCCCCGGGCCTGCATAGGTTTTCTCCAGGTACTAAGGTTTCCTCCCACATTCCAAAAACATGCATGTTGTCCGTGTCCTGCGATAGGGTGTCCCCCGCCTCTGGCCCGAAGTCTGCTAGGCTGGTTTCCAGCACCCCCTAAGACTCTAGTCTAGAATAAAGCAGTTCAGAAGATGAATGCATGTTATATATATATATATATATATATATATATATATATATACATATATATGTATACATATATATATATATATATATATATATATATATATATATATATATATATATATATGTATACATACATACGTATATATATATATATATATATATATATATATATATATATATATATATATATATATATATATATATATATATGTATATATTCTCATATTAACATGGCCTCGCTGGCAGGTTCGATGACTTCAGTAGACATGAAAAACTACAAGACAAAGTGTCCTTCACGTTGTAACAAGCTATGGTAACAAGTAGACATTTGTCGAATGGCCTGATTGTGGTTAGTCAGCAGACATGCCTACATACATCATTGTTTTTCCCATTTTGAAGGCGTGTTAAATATAATCCTTTTTATTACGATGCTTTTTGAAAACCCAAATAAATTGATGACTTTCACTGTACTGTCCCTTTAAAGAAGATATTACTAAACAGAGATGACCTATGTATGTGCTTAAAATCATTAGTTAAATTTCTCTCAACTTTTGAAAGGCAGGTCTTTAGGTACATATCTTGAGCACATTTTTTAGCATGGTTTAGCCAGTTATTTTGAAGCTATTTGCGACATTTGTTTTTATTTTTCGAACCTTCCAATATGGAGTTTTCATGTTCTCCCCTGGCTTGGGTGGGTTTTTTCCTGGGTACTCCGGTTTCCTCCTACATCCTCGAAAAACATGCAGTCTAGGCTGGTTGAACACTCTCAATAGCCCTGACATATGAGTGTGAATGATTGTACGTCTCATTGTGCCCTGTGATTGGCTGGCCATTACTCCAGGGTGTCCCCACATTTGGCGGGGATAGGATCCAGCGACCATTGTGAGGATAAGTTGGTTGGAAAATGAACAGACAGACAGACCCACACACATCCCTGAACACAACTACCCCACACAACACTTATTTTGTGGCTGCTCGTAGTGATTCAAACTGAGTAAAGTTTGATTGTCATGTATTTATTCATTCATTCATCATCCTCATCCTTGCAAGGGTTTCTGACTTAAGGCAAAAGGCACACTAGACTGGTCACCAGTCAGCCGTAGGGCACACAGAGTGACAGACATCCAATCGACTCAGAATTATACCGCCACCGAACGGGTTTCTCACGCTTGCTGCACAGCTGACAGGTGTGTGAATAACTAAACTTTAACAATTACCAATTTGTATAAATTATGAGAATTTTTGTTTATATTAGTTAAAATATTCTATTTACAAAAAAAAAAACAAATAAAAAAAACACCCATGTATCCATTTTCTCTTCTGATTAGCCACACTTTGTCTCAGGAGTGTTGGAGAGTCTTCCAGATGTGCTTAGGAAAAAAGATGTGGTCTAGAAGTCATTATCATCAAAGTTTTATCACCAGTAATCAAATAAACCCTCCAAATTAATCCTAAATTAAAATGTTCATACCGGCCTGTCACCAAATGGTAATGTTGATGTATTACTAGCTTCTTGTAATTTACCGCACCACACCTGACCATCGCTCACAGCACACCAGGTTAGTTCTTGGCAAACACTGGTCTAGACTCTCGATAGCCTGTAGGTCTGGCCTCAAATTTCTCACAGTCCAAAGTAGCACCAACCTCTTAAACATGTTAGTGCTTGAGAAGTGTTTTTCCATTATATTTATTTTATTTTTTCAGATGATTTTTTTAATGGTGAGGGCAAATATAAATTATCTTCTTGAGTTTTTCCATATCAGTTGGTAAAAATGTCCCAGGACCTGTGTTTTCGCACCCCACGTCGTATCCACCGCTGGTGTTCTCCTCGGTGACCACTAACTATGGGACACCTTGCCCGGAATAATCTTCAATTCACTCGCTATGGATCCTGGCTGCTTTAGGATCTCCTGTAATCATGAACCCCAACAGTTCCTATCTCCTACACAAAAGGTATTAAACATTTTTCGATGAAATGATTACATTTCTTGAGGAAAAAAAATCTACTTAAACAGAAGAGGTACGCAAAGAGCCCTATTCTTCCTTACATCACTTTGTAATACTATATAATTATCACCAACAGCGAAATGGGATTAAAACTGTTTTTTTTTCTTCTCAATCTTTTTTAGTATACTTTACAATAAAAAATAATTAGCATTGTGGCTCAGCGAAATCGAATATACCAAATTCAGTAAACTGCCACCCACCCTATACATAGGAGGCCTATAAAAAGAAATAGAACATACAATATACTTTATGCCGCCTCATGCAGTGGGCAGGTGCGGGCTCGATTCCAGCTGGTGGCAGTATGAATGTGATTGCGGATGCTCGCTTGCCTCTCTATGTGCCCTACGGCTGTTTCTTTCAGGTTCAAACTCCATGATAGGTTCAATGAGGATGCCAAAATTAACTCCCGAAGTGTGATTGATGGTTTTTTGCTTTGTCAGTCATGTGATTGAATTGTGATGTATCCTGGGTGTACCTGTCTTTTGGTCGGAACCACTTGGGATAGGTTCCATCTAATGTGTGGATGGTTGTGCGCCTTAGTGTCCATCACTATTAACAGAGGGGTTGACGTATTAGTGCCAGTAATTGATTGTGACCTTGAATCCTCTGGTTTCAAAAATCTATTGGACATAAAACTGTATCAATGATGTACCACCCAGGATTTAAGAAGTGCAAAACCAGGGATTACCATAACTAACAAAAAACACCAAAGTGTCTCTGTGATGTACACAACAAGGGATTAGGAGGGTCCTTTTTGCAGGATTAAAACAAAAGTGAGTATTTTCTTCACTCCTTCCCCAAACCATATTCATCCCAAATGCTGATCCGACATTGACATATGTTTTCTTACCTTTCTGTGCATTTGGCTGACTGGTCTCCATATCTTACCCCTACTTTTTAACCTGTCCTCTAGTATCCTGCCTCAAATCCTTCCTTCTCTGGAAGGATTAGTTAAATCCTGGCTAATCCTAAAATTCCACACTAATGCCATGTCTCAGCGTATTTCTGTCATTTATGATTTAGCATAGAAAGATTTAAGAGGGGAAAATGGTCTCTAATGATTTCTGTTGACTTGCCGAAACTGATTATTTGATTTATTACACCTACAGATACAGAAATGCTCAAATCAGCATACCAATTTCATCTTCTGAATGGCATGTAGAAAAATGTGGTATATTTGTACTACAAAATCCCCAGCCAGTTCAAAGAGTCATGTATGATGTCAAACAAAAATCAGTCGTAAAATCATAACATGAAAGACCGGAAATAACAAATGTAGTCTAAATCTTAGCTGTAGAAGAAAATGTAATGTTTAATTTGGTCAAATAAGCGTCAAAAGTCAAAACTCAAGTGCAGATAAAAGCTGTGTTAAATGTTTTTATTTTTAACAATTAACAGTTGCCAAGCTATGCCTAAAAGGTACAACGTGTACTTTTGCATTCAAAGTGCTGTATTTTCCAGAATGTAAATCACTTTTTTTAATATTTAGTGTGCGACTTGTACTCTAGTCCAACTAATGTGTGAAAATTTGCACGCATTATGATATTATTCCACTTGTTATTTTTACAGTCAATGAACTGCAAGAAGGCGCTTAAGGCCTGTGTAGATAATTTACATTGGCAGTGGGGGGACTTTTTGTATAGGGATACATATAGAATTATAGCAGTAAATAGGTTCCAAGACCAAGTTCCAAGGCTATGTTCTTCTTTCATCATATGGCCAAAGTATGGCGGGCGTAAAGCGACCTGAGCTGCAGGATGGATGGATACTAACTGAGTGCGGAGAGGAGCAATGTTAAAATATATTGTAACATTGACAAAGGAGTTGTCAGCTTCGTCGGGTCTTTAATAATTTGTTTGGATTTTGAAAACAACACAACTACAAACAACGGAAAACTTCCGTCTAAAACTTCCACGTCTGTTGTCGTCCCTGCCTCTGCTCATTCTGACGGCGCATTCAGGAAAAATAGTAAATTACAATTTAAACATTAGAAACCAATTTGTTACAATAGCTTAGACACTGACTGAGCGCGGAGAGAAAAAAGGTAAACAGTATATGCTGTGTGCTACCTGACACCAGGGCAGGCCACGAGCTAGATATCAAGGTTGTTTTCTTGATCCTACAATATGAATGTGACATATCTATTCTCATCTCTCATCTCATTTTCTGAACTGCTTTTTGCTATCCTCATTAGGGTCAGCGGGGTGCTGGAGCCTATCCCAGCTGACTCCAGCTGTCATTTTTGGCTAATGTGACGTATAGTCTGAAGAATACAGTAGGAGTATTTCTGCCAGATAAAATTATGCCAAGGACCCACACAATTTCAAGTGTTACTTTCTGAGATAACTGAGTTGTGCCTAAATTTTTTTCCTAAGGGATTATGGGGACACAACAGTGGGACCAACTTCAACATGATCCAAGACGGGTTGTTCTTCTAAAGCAATTGCTGATATACAGGAGGGAGCAAAGTATGCCAAAAATGTGGTCAAGAGATGGATGGTTCTGACCAAGAATGTGCTTGCCAAGTCTTGCTGTGGTGGTAGTAAGAGTATTGTCAAAAATGCATGTCTCCCCATGTGACAACTTTGCAAAACCTCACTGACATGGTAGATAATTTGTGTACACATAGGAAACTAGATAGACAAATTAGCATCCTTTTTCCATGTCATAACAAGTAAGGTTGACATTTGGAACTTGAGTGGCCTGTGATTTGAGCACTGTCAGCTGACATGCCCAAAGCATCTGAGGTCTGACGCGACATCTTAAATTTTCTCAATTTTGAAGCCTTATTACATATATGTAACTAGCAAAGTTTATATCAATTCAAATATGCCAGACTCGTAAACAGCACTTTTCTACTGGCCCAATGAAATAATGCTCAGATTTTGACTCATATAAAAAGTGAGCCCTCACCCAACCTATAACCAGCCAACATTCCTGAAGCAGAAGTAAATTGCGGCAAATGAGCCATAACTAAATTCTCAACAATTATTCAAACAAAAATGCTTATAAAGAACTCATAAATATGCTGAAAACCAGACCACAATATTGAGGATCAAACAGGGTGGCATTAACTAAGTAGTACGAGTATAAAAGGGAAACATTAAGGAAAAAAGATTTCTCTCTAAGGATGAAAAGGCAGAGCAAAATAAAATAAGATAAGATAAAGACTCATCCTTTATTCCATCTAATCACTAGTTATTCATGCCTATACCTGCAATTATTTTCTGACCTTGAAATGAATTGTCCTCTTTTATCTGACCAGGCACTAAGTGACATGTGGTGAGGTTCATGGCTTTTGAGACACTGACGTTAGTGGCAGATTTACAAATGCATCACAAGTGTTCCAGCAATGCTGGAGCCTGTCCCAGCTAACAGTGGGCAGTAGGAATGCTACATGAACTGGTTGCCAGCTAATTACCAGGCACAAACAACTGTGCATGCTCACATTCATACCCAGGGAGTCCATTTGGAGTGTTCCGCAGAAACAGAACAGATTTAAATTGTAATGTGTCCTGAACTCCTACAGCTTAAGTTCATGTACAGTTCAAGTTAGTGCTGTCCGCGATTCGCTAATGCAGTGTGGATAAAAATACAAGTACTGTCCATTTATCCACTCCAAAATGCAACTTTTCATTCATCCATTTTCATG
Organism: Stigmatopora argus; assembly: GCF_051989625.1. Classification (NCBI taxonomy): domain Eukaryota; kingdom Metazoa; phylum Chordata; class Actinopteri; order Syngnathiformes; family Syngnathidae; genus Stigmatopora; species Stigmatopora argus. Next base: position 5,904,537 of record NC_135393.1, read on the forward strand.
CTCTTCTACTATTATGACGCCAGATGATTTAGATCCACTTTGATTAAAAAAAAGACTGAAGAAGAGTCTCTTGAAATACATTTTTGCCATGTTGTACTCATTCAAATGTTCTCTTTAGAGCTGTTGCCTGGGCATAGGAGACCTGAACTGAAAGTTCATTTATTCATTCATTTTAGGAACCACTTTATCCACATTAGGGTCGCGGGGGGTGCCGGAGCCTATCCCAGCTGACTCCGGGCCAGAGGCAGAGGACACCCTGAATCAGTGCACACTCCCACCCATACCTAGGGGCAATTTAGAGTGTCCAATCCCACACAGGCCCGGGCAGAACATGCAAACTTCATGGTGGACCGACCTGGATTAAAACCCAGGACCCCACAGCTGTGAGGCCGACGCACTAACCACACCACTCATCAGCCGCCCTGAACTGAAAGTGAAAAGTTAAAACAAAAGAAAATATTTGTAATATACAATATCATCCTTTATTATTGCTAAATATATGACAAATTGTCATGCTGCCACCAGCGTGACTTGAGCCCGCGCCTGCCCGAGCCGAAGTCAGGCAAGAGAACTTCTACACCACCTGTTATCTTCGAATCAGGTATCATTGAAAATCTCCCACTGGTCTATACATAAAGTGAATGAAAGGTTTATTAAATTATGAAAGTATTTTTGCTTTAGGTTGTCCATCTCCTTGTGTACTAAGATTGGCTGGCAAAAATTTCAGGGTGCCCATAGTTGGCTGGGATAGGCTCAAGCACCCCCCACGACTCCTATGAGGAGAAGTGTTACCGAAAATGAATGATAATTTTTGCTTTATGTTTTTGTGAACACCTTCTGTATAGCAGCATTTATGTCAATTTCCCTGGAACAACTTAGTCCAAAGAGTGTTTGTAGGAAATACCTTTTATTTCTTGACACTGAATAATATACAGTTAGTTTTGTGAAACATAAAAACAATGGTGAAGGGCTAATATAGTAGGTTTTAGTGAAATTAGGTGGTGGAAATTATAAGAACTGTATTTTTAGACCATGAAATGAATAATAAATTAAATATGATCACTTACCCAGATTTAAATTCAATTTTTACATAGTAAATTTTGTAATATAGGTAAAGTAAGACAATGTAAGTTTAATATTGAAGGTCTAAACATGAATACTTAAATGTGGCATAAATTTAGCATTTTGTTCCCATTTTCCCATTTTTTTTTCCATTTTTCTCTTGTGAATTTATCTCTGTAAAGCATTCTGTTTCTCTGCTTCCCCTCTGCTGCTTGGCTAGATTATCGGAAAAATAAAATAAAAGCCAAAGCGCTAAGGGTTACTCAATAGTGGCATGGTTAACTATTTAATACGATTAAATTTAGCAGAGGCACAATGCATATTCTGAGAGAGTACATCCAAAACCAAAGCAAATCTTCTGTGAAACCAAGAAGGTAGTTATTCAAGTGAAATACTGAGAAAAGAGCGATACATTAAATATAAAGCTGAATGGCAAAAAGATCTGAGGCAAAAGAGGAATTCTTACTGTAACCTACCAAGTGGATTGACTGTATGACCTGAAATGTGACAGTTAACAACAAAAGCTCCTCTGTTTTCATCAGCGTAAAAATGAAACACCATTGACAAATACTTAGGATGTCAAGTATGGCTTGCTGACCTTGTGGTTTTATTATCTGTCTTGAGACTGAGAGTTTGTGAGCTCACCCATCGATGGTTTATTGCATGGCATGAAACAACTAAATTGGTTTTGGAGCACAGCATACCAATCGACTCAGAAGTGTGCACACCTATAAATATACAGATACAACGCAAAAAGACAAAAAAAGATATCAAACAAGGCAAGACAAAAGCATTAAATGAGACCCTCATTTTTATCAAGCAGACTTCTTTTTACTGCAATTTTAGTAAAGATATAGGATTCAAATAACGAATATTTATGGGTTAAATGGACAGAATATTTCATGAGGTGGAAGATAAAATGAACCATTCCACGAGGCAGAGTTGAAATGAATCGAGTATTTCACCTTTAAAAAAATTAACTATTCTGTCCATTGCAAAAATGAAAAAAAAAAAAACGTCATTACGTGTTTTGTAAAACACTTGGAAAGAGGTGGCTATAGCTAGATAGGTATATAAATACTCTCATGGCCATTTCGAATTTGTGGTTAGCAGCAGGCCATTGTGAAGAAGTCCCACAGCAATATGGAATTTGACGGCAAAATATTGACAAGCTGGGCTCTCCAAGCACATGATAAGATTGGCAACATATTATCTTGTACACACGGCAACAGTGAGTTATCAAAGAAAGGAAACATTTCACTTAGTTTTCGTCCTTTTTCGCGGAATGGCATATATTTGGTTAGAAGAGAGAAGGCGAAATCTTGAGGTATTAGCTTAGTATTAGTAGCATTGAAAAGGTACGCAAATACGAAACCACTCATTTGGTTTTGGAAAGAGGTCCAAACAACTAAATAATTGGACCGTATTTTCGTTGGTTTCTAAAGGGTTCCCCTTCATCAACAGAACCATACCTCTAGGTAAAATAGAAAATCTTTAAACGAGAACTTGTCAAACATGTTTTTATAGAAAATCAGAGATTAAAGAATATGATTTTACGCATTAAATTAGTATTAATAATTTATAACTTGATTTTCCTTTGCAGGCGGCTAGGTGGTGCGAGTGGCTATTGCGTCAGCCCACAGCTCTGGGGTCCTGGGTTCAAATCCAGGTTACGTCCACCTGTGTAGAGTTTGCATGTTCTCCCCGGGCCTGCGTGGGTTTCCTCTGGGCACTCCAGTTTGCTCCCACATTCCAAAAATGTGCATGGTAGTCTGATTGGTATAGGTGTAAGTGTGCATGGTTGTCCGTTTCCTTGTGCCCTGCGATCGGCTGGCCACTGATTCAGGGTGTCCCCCGCCTCTCGCCATTTTGGTGAACTTGCATTGTTCCAAGCAAAATAAGAATAACCTAATTATCTTTGGTCTTTCTCACAATTTGTGTTTATTTCATTCCCTTCTTGATAAGAATACTGAAGGACACTGCTGGTCAGGTCCTCATTATAACAATGTGTGTTATACCTTTTACAGTTGTCAAGTGTAGGGATTAATGCTGCCACTGCGCCCCCTCTGGCAGGGACCCGTCACATTAATGACCCGTATTCACCGTAGTTTGCATGCTAATTCTCATGTGTGTTTAGGTCCGCTATTTGGAGATAATCAAAACACATTTCACCAGTGACAATGAGATTTGAGGTTTTTTTTTTAATTTTTAATTTCTAATTGTGCTTACCGCATCGGCCTGACAGTTGTGGGGTCGAGGATTTTATCGCAGGTGGGTCCTCATTGTGAGCAGTATGCATCTTCTCCCCGGGCTTGTGTGGGTTTTGTCCGGGTACTCCGTTTTCCTCCCACATCCCAAATACATGCATGGTAGGTTGGTTGAACACTCTAAATTGCCCCTGGGTATGAGTGTGAGCATAAATGGTTGTCCATCTCCTTGTGCCCTGCAATTGACTGGCCACTGATTCAGGGTGTCCACCGCTTTGTGCCCACAGTTAGCTGGGACAGGCTCCAGCACCCCCTCGCAAACCTTGTGAGGTTAAGCGACTCGGAAAATCTAGGCATATTTTAATTTTAGATGACTGCAAAATATTGACTTTGCAGTTGGCACTGATTGTGCCAGTACATGTCAAGGGAGCAACTGAAGCAAGTGACAAAATTAAAAAAAAACTCAAATTTAAATGTTTTGAGATAACCGTTGTGTTTATCATTAACTTGTCAGACCGTAAACCTGACATTTCAGTGTTTGAGTCTTTTGAGGGATCTTTTACAGATGGGAAATCGTATTGCTTTTTTAAGCCTCGCTGATTATGAAGTCAGAGAGGATGATAAAAGTGCTCATTTGAATGTCAGAAAATGTTAATTGCATCCACTGGGAAGAGATGTATTAAAAGCAAGAAAAAATACCATAAATATAGTCCATTAGAACAGTGAGATACACTTTCCCTCAGCACTTGTACACAATATTGTAAATCAATAGGTTTGACCATCAATTGATCAATCTCCATGGTGATTCAATTTACTAGATTGTATATCACACAAGTGAACAAAAAGGTATCAGGGAGGTACACTAATACACACTTTATGCTTCTGTAGACATATCCACCAACAGCTACTTACTGATTGACAAGCTATTGTACCACAGGAGGGAAAAATGCCCCACAAAAAATGTGTCAAGGTGTTTTAAGGGAGATATACGTATACCACAAAACATCAATTGATGAAATTTGACCTTGATATTTTCTTTTTCCATTTGGATTGTGTCGGAAGGAACAAATGGCGCAGGTTCAGAAGACAGCTTTTATACTGTCTGTGGAAAAAAGTTGACACAGCAAACAAGGGCAGTTGGAATAGTTTGGAGTGAAAAAACAACAACAAACACATCGGTGTGAATAAATAAATCACATGCAAATATAATGGAGCACTTTCTATGGAACAATTGACTAAATTGCAGTTTTAGTGCATCAGGTTGCAGCAACGATTGTATGAGAATTTTAACTAGAATTAAAAGGTATTTGATAAGTTATCTAATACACTGTGATTGACCTATAATGGGGTGTTGCAAACCCCAAAATTGGATTTTTGATTGGAAAAGAAAACTAAATATTGAAGTTTAGTTAATTACTTTACTGAGCCTCACGTGGACATTTCACCTTCAGAATTGTGTCTTTGAAACGACTACATTGCCTACTCCATTAACCTAAAAGACCCACTCATTTTTCTTCTTTGAATGGAATCGTACCACTCTTTCTCTCAAGTCAACAGAAACCATAGAACCATGAAAGAATGAGTTTGAAAACATCTTATTCAATATGTATTCCTTTAGATTTGCTTTTATATTGCTCTGTTCAATTATTCTCTCTACAGCTGGTTAGGCATGAACATTGTTTATCAGTTTCCTTATGTGCTAAATCTCAAGGCTTCTTTCAAAAAGAAGCTAAAAGTAGCCAAGTAGTTCTGCATTCGTCATTTCAAAGAGATTTTATTAAGAAATGTAACGACTGCAATGTGTAAAGAATGTAATATTTCAGTTCATCCTTTGGAAATGGTATGATCGAATTAATATTTGACAATATATTCCACTGATAATTTTTGAGGGACATAGTGCCGCCATGCATACTTTATATTTTCAACAACTAAAATCCTTTGCACAATACTGATTAAGAGCTGTCTCGTGGTGTAGAGCTACACTCACCTGACTACAGTCTGGACAGGTGTGGGATCAGTTCCTGCTGTTGGCAGTATGACTGTGAGTGTGGATGGTTGGTTGTCTCTTTGTGTGTCCCATGGCTGACTGGTGACCAGTCTAGGGTTTAGTCTGTCTTTTGCCCAAAGGCAGCTGGGTTAGGCGCCGGCAACCACCGCAACCCTTTGGAGGATGCGTGGTATCGAAAATTAAATACTGATTAAAACCCCTGCCCATCTATTCTATGGCTGGGGGTGTGCTTGAGCCAGCCCAGACAGTCAGTTATTGGCTTTCTGTGCATAGTGATCAGTCTCCATGCAAAAACATACATTTACAAATGTATACAGGCCATGCAGTTATAATTACTAGTGGGAAAAAAATGCGACAGGATCCACCTTCAATGGGTTGCTGTTTACTAACAGATGTGTTTTTCTTTTTTTTTTTCTCTTTGTTTTTTCTGGGTTTCTGTGACCTGCATGTGGACAACAGATGGAAATTAGCCTATGGCTATAATTTAGTGTAGTGGTTTTTACATTCATGAGTCTGTTGGGTTAATCATTAATATGCACTATCCTACATGACCAAAAAAAATCGAGATAAACAATTAATTCACAATTATGCCTATGAGCAATTTAGACGCTTATTTTTACCTACTATTTTTGTTATATATATTCATATGTCATTATTTATTAATTTCAATGAAACAAGAGTAACCATCAAAAATCCAGGCTCCGGTGAAACGTATAAACTCAAGACAGAAAAGCTGACACTATGATTCAAACTCACATTCTCAGAACTGTGTGGCAGCTGTGCTAACTAGTGGTCTAGTATTGTGCTTGAGTCATTCCTTATTTCTGGCTTCATTTAGTCTTTCATTCATTATTCAAGTCATTCATCCACACAAATGTTGCAGGGGTGCTAGTGGCTGTCAACAATGGGCAGAAGGCAGGGTGCAGCGTGAATCAGTTGCCAGCCAATCGCAGGGCACATGGAGATTAACCACAACACACTCGGACCTGGGGACAATTTGGACTGTTCAATTACTCTCCTCCAAACAGAAAGGCCAGAACCTACCAGGCATTGAGCCCTCAATCTCAGAACTGTGAGGCAGATGTGCTAACCACTCTCAGACCGTGTTGCCGCTTTATTTATTTAGTTTCTGTTCAGCTGCACACAAAGACACAAAGAATGTTAAATTAGTTTTTAAAAAGCCTAGAATCGTTTTTAATGTGCCACATGCATGGTAGTTTAGTGTAGTGCTGTAGTGGTTGCTTAAATTCAGTTTATTCAGAAAATATTCCTGGAGAGAAAAAGACAAGATGGAATAGTGATGTAAAAACAATTGATTGATAGGAGTCTGATAGTGGAAGGTGATGGTAAGGTAATTGTGTTATTAATACATGGTATGGAACCAAGGTTTAGAACAAATCACCTAAGAGAGGGTGGATAGTTTAGTCAGAAACTACCAGCAATACAGAGAAAATAGTACTATTATCCTGTTTATCCCTGTCAAATCATTCGTCAATTGAATTAGACTCTTCCGGCATGTCTCTTCCAACCACGGAAGGATTGTGGGGGTTGTTGGAGCTTATTGCAGCCAAATTCAGGCGAAAGGGAGACTACACCCTAGACTGGACGCCAGTAAGCTGTACTAGTGCACACAGGGAGACAGACAACCATTCACACTCACAATCACACCACCACCAAGTGGGAATGGATCCCAATCTATCCTGCACTGAAGTTAGGCGAGTGAACCACAACACTATCAGGCGGCTGGTTGCAATACAATATAATATAATATGAGTTAAACAAAATAAATCCATGTATGCTACATTGAAAATGGATGTCATGTAAAAAGGCGCACTTGATAAACAGACTGGCAATATGCTGGTTTTGGCTGATATAAGAGTTTCAGTTCAGTTCACTTTCAATATAAAAATCACAAATCCCTCCTTGTGATGAGAAATCAAATTTACTTTGTGCTTTTCAGAATGACAAAGGGAAAATTCAGTGAACCAGTCTTCACTTATTAAGCTGCTGTTCCTTTCAAATAAATCACAATAACAGATCTTACTTTTTTAAAATCCTTTGTGTTTCTATCTGGCACATTTGTATAAGATTTTAAATTCAATTCATTTATGCCTCCTGAATATTTCCATTACACTAATCCCATTTTTCCCCTTGCCTACTTCATTGGAGATAATGGTACGCCAATCTGACATACGTGTCCACCCACAGTCTCCACCAATTGGTTTCATCTGTCTGCATACAACTCCACTCAATTTAACTCTCGAAATAATGAATGAATCATCTTACTAATGTGGCAGACGTCTTATCTCCAGAAAGACTTATCATCATTGCACAATTTCTTTTAACAACTAATATGTCTATGCAAGCTCTAAAAGGTCAAAACATCGACTTGTGGGGGACATGAACAGGAAAAGGGAATGGTGTGGAAAATAAGATTTGGAGGTAAAAATGGGAATAGTTCAATAATGGTGGTCAACTCATTGGTGAATCAATACACCTGCTGTATATTTCCCAAATTCTAACTGGAATTAGGAACACAGATAATATTTATATAACAATGTAAAGGTGAAACTGAATCTGTTTAAAGTGATGCACTAAGAACTTTAGCTAAGAACTGTGTCTTAAATTCGGCTTTGGTTCAATGACAAAGTGATTTGTGAGCACTCAGAGTCATTAGATCTCATTGGGGTGTCTGGATATTACTACAAAAAGACTACAAGAAGACATCAAAAGTTAAAATCGACCTTGTATCTAAAAACCTATTGAGGAGGCAAGAAAAATCTAAAGGTGAGCAATCAATATGGAATAGGAATAGTGAAATGCTTTGCACAGCAAGATGTGAAGCAACTATTGTGTAGCTCAGTTAAAAAGGATAAACCTTTAGACTTATTAATCATCTTATCAACATTTATTTTCCAATTCTCACAGTATTACATGCAAAATGCAGGGAATATTTTTTTTATTTTTGAACAAAATTCAGATAAAAGGTGAGTATGCCGCACTAACTCAATCTATGTCTTCTCATCTCATCTCATTTTCTGAACCGCTTCATCCTCATTAGGGTTGCGGGAGATGCAGGAGCCTATCCCATCTGACTCCGGATCAGAGGCGGGGGACACCCCGAATCGGCGGCCAGCCAATCGCAGTCGATCTATGTCTTTTTTGAGAATATAAAATAGATTGATTCAACCAGCGGTGGGTAATTTTAATCATTTAAATTAATACTTGATGTTATTTCTCGATTCCCCCTGGTGGCGGAATGATCGTGAGTGTGAATGATCGTTTGTCTCTCTGTGTGCCCGACGACTGACAGTTGACCAGTCTAGGGTATAGTCTGCCTTTTGCCCAAAGTCGGCTAGAATTGGCTCCATGAACCCCCTAAACCCCTATGAGGATGTGCGGTATGGAAAATTAATGAATGAATTAACTTTGTTAGAGTATTTGCACCCAATAAAATATGATTTCCATGCCAATGTTTTTATTTGCTGAGGTGCTTTTATCCCAAAAGAAAAGGACTTAGTGAAGGATTAATCCCTACCACTCATGCTATTCAATTAAATGTGTTTTAATTTTAATTGGTCATTACATCTTAATAATGTACATTTTACATTGGTTGCAATTCTCCAAAAGAACAATTTACCCCAAAAAGCCTATTAAAGAAGCCTTTTTCATTAATTGAATAAAATCTAATTTATGCAAATTTACTCCATCCACTTGTCTTGAAAATAGCTAAAATGATATGTACTCAACTGTATCCCAGGTGCTTTATTTTGCCCCTGTCTCAAATGAGTCATTGAATTATTTGTATAGTATTAATTACTATGCTACTAAGCAAATGATCGAATATAATGCTTAAAGTCGTATTTAGCCAGCAAAACATAACTAATATATGTATATATTAAGCAAAAGATATATTTATACAAAAAGGGAGTTGTGCTACGTACAGCGGACACAAGATACAAGAAAGAGGAACCAAAATGTCATCTAGTCAAACGACAAGCTTAGATGATGCAAAGAACATCAAAAGACACACATGTATTGTATAAAAACATCATATTGGCTAAAGAACAGGACTGAACTTTGTGTTAACTCCTTAATTGCTAGGCCCAAGGAATCTCAACTGGGATAATTATCCTATCTTCAATATATCTGGAATATCAGTAGGCATGGAATCTTTATTCTCTTTATTGTCTCTACGGCATGACTTTGAATGTCCTGTTGAGCTTAAGAAAATAAACTCCCCGGGCCTTGCATACCTAAATTCCAACAGTCTTATTTGAAATGTCAATGATTGTGAAATCTCAATTCAAAAAAGAAATTGCACAGTACATACAGTCCTAAAATGACATAATACACTTCCTGCACATTTCTCCTTCCCTTCCAAGGGGAATATTATTTTATACCTGCCAACTCATGTGCAGGCATCTGCATTATACAACCACAGATAATTCACATAACTGTCTTCAAATTATCACGAGCAGGTGGACTTTCCCCTTTCCATCACAATCCTAGAAGACAAAAAGCCACTTCAGAACTCAACAACTTTTTGGCCCTCCTGGGCTTTAGTGGATTAGTGAGGACTAGAGAGCAAGGAGAAAGAAGGTCTGAGGAGTAGAAGACAAAGAGGAAAATAGAGGGGGAGATTGGCTTTCTCTTTTCTATTCCCAATGTGGGCCATGCACCGTGCCGACTGAAAAGCTATGCTAATGACAGCTGAAAGTACGCAGAGATAACACCAAACCCACTTGACTTCCTGACACCTACTTGAGTGGGGCCTCAGCTTTATCCTTGGCTAGTTGTTATTCATGGGGCCTAAAACTATCCTGTCTGAAAACCTCAGGCTGGACTTTTATTTTGTCTAGCATAGAGGAGGTTTTCAGCCTTTTGGGATATTGTTACAATTGCCAGCTTAAGCATTAATTGTCATTTAAATGATTGTAGAAGTTTAAGAGTCCTTTTCAAGATGGAAAAGCAGATTATAGCCGTGGCAATTTCACTGAGATTTAGCTTGACCATAATAGGTCAGCATCTGGTGAGGTCCTCATAGCAGCTGTTTTGCACAAATAACATTAAGTGCTCTGAGAATTATGCTGTCCGGTCGCCGTACCTCTCGCTACTAAATGTTTGCGGTAAGCAGCACATAAAATAAAAAAATTACTATACTCCAAAAAAACTCTATCAACACAAACAGTGTGCTTTGTAAGAGATGAATATTCAGTCAGGCCCATAAATATTAGGACATCAACACAATATTTCTTTGGCCTCAATACAGCACCTCAGAAATGGATTTGAAATGACCATGTTATTAATGCTCTGCTAGTAAACTAATATTGGATGCAAACCTTCTTTGTTCATTTTGTCAGTAGTTAACTCATTAGCAGTCTTGAATGAATGAAGTACTTCCACCAATACCCCTTTTGACAACAGCTATATAGTTTGGTTCGACTCAGGCTCAGTTGTCTATGGTTAACAAATACATTTTACAAAACATTATACGATAGTGACTTTCAGTAGCGGTCCGTGAATTTCCTAATGACGCCTTCAACTTTCTGAATCAATCCAACCCTCAAAAACTATTTTATGGCTAGAAAACCTCTACTGCAGCTACAGCTGCGACACAAAAAATTCATCAATAATAACCTCATACAATTGAAATATTATTTAGGAATATAGCCATATTTTATTCACCAAAATCCATCCTTCTTTCTTTCCTCCTTCTTTTCTATCGCCACCGACGCTAATGATGAAAGTTGAGCCTGTCCTGTCGTATTTCTGGAATAAGTTTTTATTCGATTTAGTGGTGAAAATGTTCCTTCCCAGTTGTGACAGGCTTGCTTGCTTCGTAGTTGTCCGACCTTTCTTAATGATGTCCAGCTTTTCTTGAAAAGTCCGTCTTGAAAATGGCTTTGACAGTGAATCTGCAAACAAATCAATTTCTTCTCCTCCTTCAGCCATTGCGGGTTGACAAAACCGCTATTAAATCAACACAACAATATATTTGCTTGTGTAGCTCGTTCCAGATACAGTTTGGTAGCTCTGGCTAGTCCACGCTATCACTAGCCAATCATAGTTGGTGAAAGCGATGACGTGTCCCTACACCTGCGAGAAGGCATTGTGGTGTCGCCAACTCGAAATCTGATTGGTTAAAGCAACAGTTTATCAACGCTTGTTTTATGCAGCAGAGCCTGCAGAACTGATTGTGAAGGTCTGAAGGCAGATTTCTGACCCTGGCAACAAATGGCTGAAATGTGATTGGTTAGATGCTTAAATATGAAAACACACATCTGGAAGCAGTGCAACCATGGGAAAAGCAATGAAAGGAAGCTGACAGACAATTTGGAATTATTTAATAAGTATTCATAGACAAAACATAATTAACATGAGTCTGTTATTCAGATATTTTTTTAGGCCAGCAGAGAAGGCCTTGCAGGCCCTGACGGTCCACCACTGGTGACTTTATTTTATAATAATATGACTCGAATATCATGATATAAAAAATGTTGCAATATTTATATTTTAGTGATATGAGGAAAATTGGACAACAGTAGTAATATTATGACTTTTTTCTTGTAGTTATACAGCATATAACTTTATACATATATATGCTAACCACTCAAGCTGTCGGGCCGCCATCCTGCAGAATCCTCCATCCTAAACACTTTGTTTCCCATTTTCTCCTGTTTAACAGAGTAGTCAAGATTCCTTATATGGAAGGAAATTTCAGATTGATGCGTTTTCAACCCCTGAAACGCCAACTGTGTCTAAATGATATGGATATCTGAGAAAGTATTTAGTATTTTCCCCATGTTTCTGTGTAAATGGCCTCTTTGCTCTTCTGTCAGACCACTTTCCCAAATGGCTTCAATTTTGACTTGTTCTTTGGCAAATTTCCTTTCAATTTACTGTTATAAATGCCTATTAAGATTCAGGTCAGGAGACTAACCTTGCAAATACATAATAATCTACATATTTGATTAAACAAAGAAAAAATCTTTGGTTTCTTCAACATTGTGTCAATGTCCACAATGATGTGTTGTCAACTGAGGTCTGAAACATTGCACATACTTTCCAAGGTAGGGTTGAGGGCAGAGTATTAGTAATTGAGTTTTGGGTGGCCCAGCGGATGAGTGGTTAGCTCGACCAGGGTTCAAATCCAGGTTTGTCCACCTGCGTGGAGAAGAAAATGAATGAATGAATAGTAATCGAGTTCAGATCTCTGATTGGAGCCAGTGGCAGGTTCTTCCTAAGGACATAGCAATGTATTTTTTTTATTTTTGGGGAATGTGGGAAACAATCCACCTATGAAGGCTGTATTTTAGATTTGAAGCCAAACCATCAAAACAATGGCATGGTTCTGCTTACTAGTCATCTACCTTACTTTGAGCCCAGGTCGGTCCTCACTGTGTGGAGTTTACATGAGTTTTCTGTGGGTACCCTGGTTTCCACTCACATCCCGAAAACACGGCTGTTGGCCAGGGGTGGGCAAACTATTCAACAAAGGGCCCAATGGGTGCAGGTGTTCATTCCAACCCACATTTTCCCCAATCTGGTGTCCTACAAATGTAATCAGTGGATTACATTCAGGGGCTTCTTGTTTTTTGCACAAATCTCATTGGTTAAACTGTTTGTGCTGGATCGGTTGGAACAAAAACCTGCACCCACAGCAGCCCTTGAAGCCTGGTTCACCCACACTTGCTGTAGGCTGTTTGGACACTACAGTACCCCTTGCGACCCTTGTGAGGATAAGCGGTACGTAAAATGAATGAATGATATTTAAATCAAAATTTCACTGTCTACCATTGTAGGAGTTTTACAGGTCAATTTGATAAATCAAACAAAATGTATGCTCTGAATGACAGAAATAATGTTGGGGCTGTTGAATTGGGCTATGAGCTTGCAGTCTCTGACATGAAATAAATTAATCAACAGTGGTAACCACTACCAGGCCCTGATTATTTATTTTTTTAGATTGTTTTTGATGTTCACCCCATGACCGATAATATAGTTTATAAGAGTCATGCTGGCAAAGACAATTTGATGGAGCGCACAGCAGGTGGAAGAGAGGAGTAGCTGGATGGAAATTTTGCAGTTGTATAATGGAAGTAATGCATAAATATCAGAAAGTAAATTTGACTGTTTTTTTTTCAGAAGCACTGGTGGGAGCCAGTGTTGCAGGAAGGAGGTAAAGTGTAGACTTTTTGTGATTTTGTGCATGCTGACAACACTGAATGTTCATCGTAGCAAGTACAAGAGTGGCAAGGATATAGGGTTAGGATATTTCCAGGCTGCTGCGGTGATACATGGTTCAGCTCCAGGCCATGCAGGTTTAGTTAGAGTCTGACTCATGGCCATGATGTAGTGTCTCATACAGTGATAGCTTTGAGACATACGAGGTGCTTTTTCCAGTGCTAGGTGCGGGACATCATTTTCTTGGTTAGATTAAAAACCATTCCCGGAGGATGAATCTGAATTTATTGTGATATTAGGTATTGGAGCAGGTCCTAACCATTTTAACAACTTTTAATATTTCACCATATTAACATGCATTTTTATAAATAAAAAAAATAGAATACAATAAAAATACGAGAGAGAGATAGAGATAGAGCGATAGAGAGATAGAGAGAGAGAAAGAGAAAGAGAGAGAAAGACAGAGAGAGAGAGAGAAAGAGAGAGAGAGAAAGAGAGAGCAAGAGATAGAAAGAGAGAGATGTTTGTGAGCAATTGGAAACACTAATTGCTTATGTTCTTTTGATTGAGGAAATCCGAGTTGTTAAAAAATGGTCATGGTCAAGGGTGGAATGTTATAGTGTTCTGGATCGGTGTATTGATAGGTGCAAGGAGCAGACAAGACCTAACATAAATAATATTCAAGTGAAAGATGGCTTCTCAAAAATGTTCAATCTCCAAATCATAAATTTACTATGATAACAACATGAAAAATAAAATGTTTAAACAAATAAAAAGAAATAGCTGCCAGGTAGGTATTGCCATTTTAAGTAGAATATAATTTCAGTTCTCCTTTGTGCTGCAGGTTACTTACAGTCTGCCTGCCAAGGTGTGTCAAAATGCTAGAAAAGGCATAGTTCGAGCACTTAGTCTGTCTTAAGTTATGTGCTGAAAAGCGGGAAGCAGACTAATAGTTTGAGCCAGGTCACGATGAACATGTGGCCCGGCGAGTGAGTGGTTAGCGTGTCAGCCTCACAGCACTGTGGTCCTGGGTTCAAGTCCAGGTTGGTCCACCTGTGTGGAGTTCGCATGTTCTCCCAGGGCCTGCGTGGGTTTCCTCTGAGTGCTCTGGTTTCCCCCCACATTCCAAAAATCATGAATGGAAGGCTGATTGGACACTCTAAATTAGTATGGGTATGACTGTGCATGGTTGTCCATTCTGCCTCTAGGCCGAAGCCAGCTGGGATAGGCTCCAGAACCCCCCGACCCTAAGGAGGATAAAGCGGTGCAGAAAATGAAATTAATGAAAAGATGAAAATTGGATTTAGAAAATTCAAAGGGAAGAGAATCATTGTCTTCATCAGAACTGTTAAATATCAGTGAAAAATATTTTGATGTTTGTGCACTCTTTGCACTTTGGCCACAATGTTAGCAGACATTGTTAGCACAACAGCATGTATATGCTGATATGACTCAAACACAGTTCTAAAGAAGTGAATATAAAATGGGAGGGCAGCTTGGCAACTCAGTGGTTAGAGCGTCGGCTTCACAGTGGGGGACCTGGGTTCAAATCCAGGTCGGTCCACCTGTGTGGAGTTTGCATGTTCTCCCCGGGAGTGCGTGAGTTTTCTCCGGGTACTCTGGTTTCCTCCCAAGTCTAAAGACATGCATGGTAGGCTGATTGGACACTCTAAATTGCCCCTACATGTGAGTGTGAGCGCAATTACTTGTTTGTCTCCTTGTGCCCTGCGATTGGCTGGCCACCAATTCAGGGTGTCCCGCACCTCAGGCCTAAAGTCAGCTGGGATAGGCTCCAGCACCCCCCAGGACCCCAGTGAGGATAAAGTGGTTCAGAAAATGAGATGAGATATAAAATGGGCATACAAACGTTAAAGTTACTATACCTGTTCTCGTCTCTTTTTTCAATTTTTATTTCATCTTGGACACAAACGAAGACTTCTCATTTTGGCTTGGCAAATGGGACTGGCACCTTTAAAAAATGCTTTTTTCGCCAACAGAGCCTTTCTTTGCTCCATATTTTGGCTGGTGGTGTTTAATTGAAGGGTCTCAAACTGTTCCACCAAAGGAGAACATTTCTGTAGATGCCGTTGTTGTGGGGGCAGGATTTAATTACAACTAAATAAGATGACATCATTTCAGGAATCAGGTATTTTACGAGTGTAACGAGTTCATTGCACTCAGTTGCAGCTTATTTAATCAGAAACCTCCTTGGTCAATCTGTGCTGGATCAGTAGGAACAAAAAAACAAGAACCACAGCAACCCTTGAGGACCAGTTTGGAGTGCTGTGGTTTAAATCATCCAAATCCACAATTAATTTGTTGGTCAGACATTGTACGTAAGCAGAATGCTGCGGCTTTGTAGACGAGAACAATGTGGAGCCATCTATTTGAAACTATATATTTTCCCTCCACCCTCTTTATACAGCTAAAATCTGACATACGGGCACAGCCTCTTCATGTTTCCGAGTATTAAACGACTATACACAGCAGAGCCGCAGACTAGGAGTAGCAGATACACCACACCAAACCAAACAACGGCATCTACAGAAATGTTCTCCCTTCACACCTATTAATATTGGAGGTACAGAGAAAGGCCTTCAAGATGTTACCCTGTCCTGGTTCTGTGCTGGATTTGCACCCCTATGTCTCTTGCATTGCCTGCAGACACCTGTAAGATGACAAGAAGACCTCCATGTGCCGTGTGTGTTGATGCAAAGTGAGTGAATGTTTTATTTAAGGAGTATGTAACCCAAAAGTCACTGTGAAGGCTTTCTTTATTAAAGCTGGGATTGTAAAGTGAGTGAATAGAGTGATTTTGTATAATTGTGAAATAACGAAGATTGTAGTCCGTGTCTCTGTGATGTCCGTTTGTCAATTACAACATGCTGTGCATGACATACCTACTCCACCGACATCCAATCAGAGGAAAGAATGTAGACAGCAGTGACAGGTAGCTCCATTTTAAATAGAAATGATTTCTCAGGGGGGGGGGTAATGAAAACGGACCAATTAAAATGGCTTATGAAATGACATCTGCCATAATGAATCTGTTCACTTTTAAAGAAAATGATGTGCTGTGTGTTGAGGGAACCTTTAAATGTATCTGTATTTGTTTAGTTCTTTTCATATGTTTTAATATATTATTGGATATAAATAAAACAGTGGCCTGGTGTCGCGAATGGTTAGCGCATCGGCCTCACAGTTCTGGGGTCCTGGGTTCAAATCCAGGTCATGTCCAGCTGTGTGGAGTTTCCATGGTCTCCCCGGGCCTGCGTGGGTTTCCTCCCACATTCCAAAAACATGCATGGTAGGCTGTTTGGACACTCTAAATTGCCCCTAGGTATGGGTGTGAGAGTGCATGCTTTTCAGGCTCCAGCACCCCCAGCGACCCTAATGAGGATAAAGTGGTTCGGAAAATGAGATGAGATGAGATATGAATAAAATTCTAGTAATAACATATGGACGTTTACATCTTCCTATTCCCTTTAAACATTCAATTTATATTATTCATTAATGAATTCATTCATTTGCCATGACGAATATCCCCACATGTTTTGCGGGGAGTGCTCCAGCGAATTCTGGGCACCAGCCGGGGTACACAGTGATTGTTTAATTTTTTTTTCTTACCTACAATGTGTTCATATGTCAATCAATAAAATCATGTTAATAAAATCGGTTTGAGCATTATAAACATCAAACAATGCATGACTAATATTGAATAACTAATATTGAAACACAGATAAACATAACCTTGAAGTTTAAATTAATTTCATTTGAAAAAAACATTAAAAACGCAGCAATAACTTGTCAGTGGTGGTTAAGAAATGAGCTCTCCTTAATTATCTTGTCCATTTGGGTACAGTCATCCTAGTTAGGTTGAGGGATGAAGGAATGTGAAAGATGAAAGCGTATGAAGAGAAAGAGGGCTGCAAAAGGATGACACAGCTTCTCGAAAAGGCACAGGTGGTAAGAATAAGGTCTCTTGGCATGGCAGCCAGAAGACACATTGACACCTACATACCTATGTGAATGCCAATAGAGATATAATGCAATGGATGTCCTCTGTGTTTCATCATCAAAGCCTTATCAGGCTGCACAGGGTCGGAAGGGTAGAATATGAACCGGATAAAACAAATCGTTTGATGTGTGAAAGACAGACACTGCAGCTCCAAAGTACTTAAGCTTCACTTCCCAGTGGACTGACAAAGAAGGAGGATAGCAGTGAAGGAGTGTTTCTTGCTTATTCTCCTCCCCCATTCCCTTCATCATGAGTTTTCGAAGCATTGCGTCATTGCCTATTTAAATTCAAGTGTCAGCTGTTTTAATAAAGAAAATAATGTATGCAATGCTAAAATACTAATATGATGATCAAACGTGTGGTGATCCAATGCCCACAGTGTTTTTGATTAATTATAATGTTCCTACTGGTTACCCAGTCCTCCATTTCATTTTAATGTGAGGCAGTACAGGAGCTTAGTCTTTAACATGTCTTTTTTATACCATTGTGGTCTGGTGTTTTTAACCTCTGCTCTGGTTTTCCACTAGGCCCAAAGCATAAATGTCAGGCTAATTTAATGATGGCTGGGGGACACATTGTAGTACAGTCATTGCTGTTTTAACAATGAAAATCATGAGAGATGAAGTCATTAGGAAATGTTAAAACAATTACATTATTGTATTTCCACAAACAGAGTAACTAATAATTAACCGAATATTCATGGATTATTACCTGCAGTGGCGGCACAGTGGAAAGTGGTTGGCGCGGCTACATCATGATAGGCTAGTTTAACACTAAATTGTTCCTAGGTGTGAGCCTGAATAATTCTTTGTGATTGGGTCACAATTCAGAGGTCAAGGGTTGAATCCCTGTTTGATTTAGACTTTCCTGGTTGGAGTTTGCATGTTCTTTCTTTGCCTTTTTCCAGGTACTCTGGTTTCCTCCATCTAAAAAACCTTCATGGTAGTCACGTTGAACACTCTAAATTGTCCCTCGGTGTGAGCATGAACGGTTGTTTGCGATTGGCTTGGACCCAATTCAGGGTGAATAATGAATAAATAAATGAATGATTATCTCATCTAATCGCATTTTCTGAACCGATTTATCCTCACTAGGGTCGCGGCGGGTGCTGGAGCCTATCCCAGCTGACTCCGGGCCAGAGGCGGGCGACACCCTGAATCGGTCGCCAGCCGATCGCAGGGCATAAGGACAACCATATACACTCACACCCATACCTAGGGGCATTTTGAAATTTGAAATCAAATGAAATTTCCTGAATACGGGATGAATACAGTTATCCAATCCAATTTAGAGTGTCCAATCATCTTACCATAAATGTTTTTGGTTTGTGGGAGGAAACCGGAGTGTGAGCAATTGGACACAAGGGCATGAGGAACTACCTTCCGAGGCAAGATTCTGAGGGATTTCATCCAGATGTTTATGACTGTCCCACCGCAGGGGATGAAACAATTGGAAAAGCTGTTAAATAATTAATTTGTCAAATGCATGGGCTAGTATGACTCTTTGAAGATAGGGCAGATGGTCAGCCGAGCGCAACAAGAGGAACTACACACAGAATCTCACACAAGCAAGCCCAGTGCTGGAAACTGGCACAACACCTGCATGTACACCATATGCCACCAAGGCTGACGACCTCCTCGCTGTACCAGTACGCACTTTAATATGCAAACAAACATTTATGCTTATGCACATACGCACCTAACTGTTCTATCTTTCCCCCAAACCCAAATATTCCTTCTTGCATACTGATTTGCAGCTCTGTTTACATGAGGCTGCAAAGATAAGAATGAAACTGTTGATAGAAATGCCTGGCAGAATGTCTTTACATAGACACTGATCCACATCAGTGCATGCATCCCAACTGTCAAACAGAGAAAATGGGCAGATACTCATACTTTCAGGTGCCACCTCTCCCTGCATACCCGAGGCAATGCAGTGAGGAGCATAAACAGTGCTTCCTGTCAATCCACCATTGTGTAAAATTACCGTTGCAGGTGGCAATTACTCCAGAGCCCAGGCTCAACACTGAAACAATCATTATAATCTAATGAGGCAACAACACACATGATAGCTAAATAAACATTTGGCATCATGTTATGGCACACACCAACACCCAAGTCACCCAAAAAGCAACCATTTTTTATTCAATTGTTCAACTGAGTCTAATGATTATGCGTTACCTTATAGAAGGGGTAGGGAACCTATGGCTCAGGATCCATATGTGGCTCGTCTGATGGGTGCATGTGGCTCTTCGCTAACTTGTGAGGTAAAATATGCATTTAAATGCGATTTTAAACAAAACTATGCATAATATTACTTCATATAGAAATATTTGTATGTATGAGTTAAATTATGCTTGTCAGTCCCAGGGCCAGACAGGTGGGTGGTTACGCCTGCCAGCCAATCACAGGTCCAGCACCAGATGGGCCAAGCATTGCCAAGTGCAGTTCATTCATCGTCAAGGAACCATTTAAGCCACCCAGAGCCTGACAACGGCGCTTGATCGTCTTACACAGTTTACTGTTAAGTACCTTCTCATGCTACTTCCTTGCTTTGTTTTGCCTGATCTTCGACTTGACACATTTATGACCAGGATCATGATAATGACCTCAACCACAACCACAATTACGACCATGCACCTTGTACCTTTGCTTTGAACCTCTCTACAGGCCTCTCAGTTATCGACCTCCACACTACGTCAAATGAATTTTCTGCGCTGCTCCCCTTTTACCTTCGTCCACCCCTGGAACACTCACAATAATCAGAAAGACCCCATGACAAGTTTGCGGGTGCTTATGTTTCGGGGCTCTCCGTCCACGATCGTAACAATGCTGTGGAAAATGCTATCAATAATTTGTGTTAGATAAGAGGGTGGTTTGCATGACGTGAAATGTATTTATTAGAGTGGCATAAGAGAGTTTTTTTTCTAACAATTCAAGACTTGCTAAATTTAGATAAATGTGAAATGATTGTGGTACTTTGTGGTTATGATTCCCCCCGAGCTTTTATACAAACGGTTTAAAAACAACTCTCTGCATGACTATAACATTTTATGTAAATCAAGAAGTGCTAGGATCAAGGAATATTTTTTTGCAATTCATGTCATATGTCATTGAGACTGTACTTTGATATATAAAGAGCAATCTCACCATTCAACATGGTGATGACAAAATAACGTTTTGTAGTGGTCAGCCTAGTTCAGGGGTGTCCAAACTATTCCACAAAGGGCCGCAGTGGGTGCGGGTTTTCATTCCAACCCATCAAGATGACACCTTTTCACCAATCGGGTGTCCTAAAAGTGCAATCAGTGGATTGCAGTCAGGTGCTTCTTGTTTTCTTCAGAAATCTCATTGGTCAAAATGTCTGTGCTGGATCGGTTGGAACAAAAACCTGCACCCACAGCGGCCCTCGAGGACCGGTTTGGCCATCCCTGGCCTAGTTGAAATGTGTGGGATGACCTGAAGGAAGGTTACACAAGAGAGATGCTGTCACGATCTGGCAGATTTAGAGCACATTTGCACGTGGGTCAATAATATCGAGTCAAGATGTTTCATGCTTGTACTGTAAACGACTTTCCCCAAAAGTTTGAAAACTCAACACAATAAAGGTAAGAGACTGACTGGCATCAAGCATAGGCTGGAATCTGCCATTCGCCCCCAGTCAGCCTCTATAGTCTGGGTCACCCTGCACCCCTGAAAGATGAATGAACATACATTTTTTTAAAAATCGTGTGGGCAGACCGATGGACGGGTGGTTAGCGCATCAGCTTCACAGTTTTTGGGTTGATTTGATCCTCGGTCTGTCCTCACTGGGTGGAGTTTGCATCTTCTCCCTGGGTTTGTGTGGTTTTTCTCAGGCTTTCTTCCCACTTCCCAAAAGCATGCATTGTACGCTGGTTAAACCCCGTAAATTGCCCCTAGGTCAATGTTTCCTCTAAGACAGGGGTAGGGAACCTATGGCTTGGGAGCCATATGTGGCTCTTCTGATGGGTGGCTCTTTGCTAACCTGTGAGGTAAAATATGTATTTAAACCGCTGGTGACAGAGCCGAGTCCCGAATGCACCAATAGGAGCGTCACGTCGGCACTATGGCGCTGACACTACCTCTAATTTCAATCATCTTTTTTATTTCATTAGACTTTTTTGCATGCATATTTTCATTGACTATCAACTCCGTAACAGTGTTGTCAACAGAATTCATTTAGTACTTAAAAGTGGTAAAATGACCCCCAAAAAATCAAATTCTCACATTTTTACTCTTATATTCTGAATATGGCGCACAACAAATACAATTTGAAAGTAGGAATTCTTTAAGGCTCTTTGTGTCAAAAAGGTTCCCGACCCCTACTCTAAGATGTCCAATTGCGCAATTGCGCACTGGTCGTAAAAAACCTATCTAGAGCAGTGAATGCACTGCAAATTAATTATATTTAAAAAAAATATGTATCATTTTGCTGTGTAACTTAGTGATTGACAGGTGTCCAGCCAATCATAGGATCCAATGCGATTACGTTACGCAGCCAATCAGGGCATTGACAATACTTGCATGCAACAGTGAGACAGAGATAAGTGATGCTAATGCTAACTCTGCTAAAGTGAATGTGAGACGTTGACTCCTCAAACCAAAGTCAAAAAGAACTGTGATTCTTTATAAGTTGGAATAGCTGCTGGAGTATGTGCAAATAGAAGAAGCAGACTCATGTGCACTGTGTACTCTCTTGGCCTCTAGTCAGTTTGGAGGCAAGAGATGAAAACCCTCACTCAAACTGCACATCACAGTACATCGAGACTGGGAAAGTTAGTGTTCAATGTTATTTTTAGTACATTTACGGTAATGCCTAGGGCCACAGAATTATTGACAGTGGGATTCCAGACTATTGAGATCTGCAGTTGAGTTGTTTCTCCTTTGCATTGAGAGAAGCAGGATGAGACAACATGGGTTTCTGAACAGAATGCCTTCTGGATGATTCTCTGGTGAGCTGTACAGGGCATGTCCCCCTGGGAGGAGGCCCAGAGGAAAAGGTCTGGTCACAATGGATAGACTATGTTTACCTAGAAGTGCCCCGGGGCCTTCCTGGAAGAGTAGGATGAAATGGCTGTTGCAAAGGAAGTCTAGGATCACTGGCTGAAGCTGTTGCCTCTGCAATATGCATATGTGTACACATAGAGACACACAAGGTGCAACACAATTCATGTGGCTGTTACAAAGTAAATGGGTCAAACCTAAAACCTTGGCCAAGTGCCTTAAATCACAATACAGAAATGATTCTTCATTGTTTTGACAGGTGGACCAATCCCCCCCATCAAGATTAATGTTCACTTATCTAACATGATGCGGTTGTGAAGTTATTAAAATGTTGATTTATACATTTCCTACCAAATAACAAAGCAAACTACGATCCCATAATGTCTCAAATGTTGCATGTATGTGACTTTATTGTTTTCTCAGAACATTCAATGACTCTCCATTCATAGTTTCGTCATAGAAGTGGCATCTAAGCAAAAGTTTGCATGTTCCTTTAATTAGATTTAACACCCCCCCCCCCCCCACACACACACACACATACCTCTTACCAGATCTAACCGATAGTCCATACCAAAAGGCAAAATAAAGGAATGTTCATGAAGAATAATTAAACGAATAAATTCCAATCAACAAGAATATAAACTGGGTTCCTTGCATCTTAAAACTCTAGACTGCATCTCTCTTGTTTGGCTGCTCCATCAGATTTTCTCCAGTTTTATGTCCGATTCTATCGATCAACATCCATTCTCCAAAAAATCTGGTAGAAAAGGTGCTTTTGTGAAAGGGAATGGAAGTGAATTATTTTCTCACGGCTTTCTGAATTGTGAACTGTTCCCCTTTTTGTTATTTTTTTGATTTGCAGATGATCTTTACTTATTTATATGAGACTCAGACTTATATTTTTCCCCCTTTCCTTTATTTATTTGACTTGTTAATGTGATAATAAGAGAGTGAGTTCAAGAGAATAGACATGTTTTATTTTCACCGCATGGTGGGTTTTCATATAAAGTAAAGGTGTGGTGCATGTTTAGTGCAACACTACGTCGCTGTTTGACCAAATAGTCCTCGCCAAACAATATTGAGTGATGAATGATAAAGCTAGAAGATTTTTGCTTGGTTTATCTTGGTCATCCATCCTCCCACGATCATATTGACTTTGTCTAGAAACACACTTTGCAACGCAAAAAAAAAAAACTCAGCCTGTGTGAATGGAGCAATAGGTTTATCTTTCTGCAACAGATTTCACCGACGGCGAGGAACCAGCAAATTGAATACTTTTTCTCATTCATGTGACCGCCAAGTAACTAGCTGCCTGAGTCGGTATCCTGCTTCAACATCCGGTAAACAAATAGTTCAATTAAATAGTACGACGGCATATGAGGGCCAAGCAATGAAAAAATAAAACTAAGACTACACGGATAAAGTCATAATATTGCAAGATTAAACCAATACTACGAGAATAAATCACTCTTTCAGTGACAATATGATAAGGTAAAAGTTATAACATTACGAGAATATCTCTCTCACTGTCTTAGCCCCATATCTAAATAAAATTTAATTGCACTGAAGCGAGTATGTATGCGAGTATAGATCCTCATGTGAGAGGACGCATTGGGGAGAATTTGGGGAACGCAGTCCGCACGAGACTTCCAAGTATCTCGATAACTGCTGCCTACTCGTCTTATTTTTTTTCTTCCGCTAGCCGCCTTTTCCAACCCTTTCAACTGTTTGTGATTGATCGTAGCCTCTAAAAATAAAGAGAGACACTATTTTTCTCATGCTAGCTTTAAATCATTTTGCACCCTTACATTTTACTGTCAACCCCAGCCTCCTCCGCCTTTACTACTCTGTCACCAAAAAAAGGTCTTCAATGATTCCAGGATAGAGGATGCGAGCCCTAGGCATAAGGAACAAAACAATGGAAAAGGGGCAAAAAGACGAGTGCAGAGGAAAGCTTGAAAACATAATTTCCATTGCGTAACGAAATAGATGAGAGTTTGAAGAGCAAGAATTCAAAAAAAAGGAACTCAAAGCAGAAATCACAAAGAGAATGATCATTAAAGTGTAGCCATTGGGGAAAGATCAAGAGAAAATGAAGCTTATGGGATCAGGTGAAATGGTCTGGACGGGTAAAAGAGAGGGAGAGATTAACAGTGCACAGTAGGGCCCTACTGATTACCATGAGAGTGGGAAAAAATGTTAGAACTATAAAAGAAAAGGTGGAAGGCCATCAGGGGATGTTGGGCAGTTGTTAAGCTAGAAATCAGAGACCCATGTGCGCTGAAACAAATGACAGCTGGACGACCTTCAGTCAGGGATCACGCACACGCTCACTCTCACACATGAATTACGATCTGTCTCTTCTGATGAATCTCTCTGGAAATGTCTTAAGTTGTTGCAGGGATGCTATGCGCTCTTTAGGCGGCTTTGTTTCTAAAGGACAACACTAACACAGTAGCTAAATTCCAGTTGAAATGCAGCCCATATTTTTACTGGTTGAATACCTGTCAAGAAACCACTCAGGTAATTTTAGTAGCTCTGTGGAATGTAATTTTGAAGTCTTACCCCTCTGTTAATTCTGAACCGATCATCTTGAAACTTTGGAATGTAGTGTAAGCCAATCTCTATCCATATTTAGAACCCGGTTTTTGATTATTATTATTTTGAATCAGGGCTGATTTATTGAATAATTCTGGAATTGTAGTTAGGAGTTAGCCAACAGAGGGAAGTGTTCTGTAAGATTATGTATGTATTGTATTATGTATGTATAGAAAAATGTTCTTCCTATCACTGTCATGGATGAATGAACAATATTATCTTTGTGACGGATAAATATTATTTGGACCAAATGAATTAAATTATAAATGTTGCTTTTAGAATATAATGCACACTTCAAATGATTATTCTTTCATTGTCTATTGTGTGTTTTTTAATCCAGTGTGCTCTGTATGTACTTTTATGTATTTTCCATAAGGACCGCAACCAATTTTGTTACTGATCTATTGAAAAATGTTGAAAACACACATTCAACATTATCATACCCAGAAAAAAATAAAATGAATAAACAATTACATTGTTAAAAGATAAAGAACAAATGACACATCTAATATAATACATTGATCCACTAATTTGCCTCATAATGAAGTGAACCTTGTGTATTTAAAAAAACGGTTCATTGTTTAACATATTTTTAATCTTTTTAATTGCTTTCAAACATCTAATAATCTCAGTAACAGCGGTTTGGAATCACTTTTCTGAATTGTGAAAATTGTGCATGTAATACACCGAAACACTTACATTTACTAGGGAAATTGCATTCTGCCTAGGTATATTTATTGCCTCTGGCATCCTATTAGATACCACATTTTGTGTCATTCCATCATAATTATACAAAAACTACCATATGCTTTATGTGTGGTAACCGTTTCATTAAAATATCAGAGTCACAGCTCAAATAACTCAAAACGCCAAAGAGTTAGCCCTTTAACTAGTTGTTTGTTGTTTCAAAGTCATGCATTTATTTTTAACACTTCAGATCATGGACATAGATAGGGGACCAATATTACTTAAAATAAAGTGTCTGGAGGTGTAAAGTAGATACATTTACCAATAACCTTCTTTTAATATGCTGTTTCTTGGTTTTCGACGTAGCAGTGGGGCTTTCTGCAATAACACACATGAATGAATGAGAGATTCATTTCATGGTTTTCAGCAAATTTGCAATTGCTGGACAAATTGAGTGGTTTCAATGGAATGTAGCACAATAATGGGCTACTTTATTTAACTTTTAATCCTGGACCAGACTAACTTCATGGAAAGTGAAAGAAATGTTTGAAATAAAGAAACAAACATCAAGCACCAATCAAATGTTCCACCTATAACCATGTTCAGACATAGGTACAGAGAAGCCTAGTATTGTACCAGTATTTGGCCTCTGAATGTAAACGCAATTTGCCGGCTCAGCTGCTAGGGACATTAGCCGGAAGATTACTGGCTCACGACCCGCTCACGGGTCCGTGCTATGTCTAAATTCAGCAAGTAATGTTCTGCTTTAGAGTACAGAGGTCGATGATGTAGCTATTACGTGACTACAGCACTGCTCTCCTCATTTTTCTTCAATATTTACATTTGGCAGGCAGCAAACAAAGAACATAATAACAAACTTATAAACAGAATAGATCTGACATGTTGTGTATATAGGTTTTTGAGAGGTTTAGTTGTCCCCCCCCCCCCCCCCCCCCTTTATGACGTGTTTTGCGATTTGTACTTTCCAGCGGGTACTCTTCTCTGTTTCCAGAGTTTGATTTTTGAAGAACGAATTCATGTTTAATTAAAGAACATTTCTCGTGTCTGCCTGTTTCCCTAAACATGGCTCCAATTATGCTCTGCCACCCTTATCAAGACAACTCTTTGTCGATCTTAAGGTTTGGAAAGAAACTGTTAACTTGTGATTCAGACTCTGTGGCTAAGGAATGCCAGTGCAAGTTTTTGTAAGACATTTATTTGCAGTATTTCTTTTAAAGTTGTGAATTAAGACTTGTTGTTCAGTCTGGTCTCTTACAAATGACCTATTAGAACTGTAAATGAACAGAATCCAAAATAGTACACAAGCATTGCATCATATTCGAATTGTGCACTGCAAGAAATAGCTGGGTAAGTATCGTTAAATTTCTCTTTAGTATAAATGTGGCTAAGTTGCCGTTAAAGTACCGATTCTGGCCCTGATGTTTAACAAGCTCCAGGTCATGTTACCCGGTAATGATCTGGTATTATATGTCTGAAATCATCTTATTTTCTGACATCCAGGCCTATTGGTAATCTTCAGCATATTTACCACTGCGACCTAATAGGAAAATTTTTTATTATAGCTATGAAGAATAACCTTGGGAAGCTTTTCACTGAGAGTAAGATTAATACAACCAGGATTTTTGACTCATCAGTAAAAAAACGGTGCACACGGGACGCCTGCTGCATAGAAGAAAAGTAGATTATTATTTGAAGTTGAGAAATGATTGTCAACAGCCAGATGATAAGGATCGGGGTTTTTGGAATAATACATTTTCATATGGGGAATGAGATTGGGGTTGATCTGTTCTCTATATTGTTTTCAACTCCCAAAGTAACACATCCAACCCTCAACTCACAAGGCACAAAATGGTCAACTCAAACCCTGAAATAACAACATTAATTTATTCAGACAAAATGTATACTAGTTGCGTGCTTCCATGCTTTAACTTTTGTGCTTTAAAAACAAAAGTACTTTTTTTCTTTCCTTTGGGGTGGCTGTAGTACAGTTGGCAGAATGGTATACATATTTGTTTATCTAATATCTATTCATTTTTTTATCTGAGCGGCTTATCGTCTTATACTCTGGGCTGTAGTCGGGGGACCCCCTGATTTGATTGCCAGCCAATGGCAGGGCAGAATGAGAACAACCATTCATTCCAAGGGACAATTTAGAGTGTTCAAATAGCCTACCATGCATGTTTTGTTGGGTGTGGGAGGACAGCAGGTCACCCAGAGAAAACCCAGACAGGTATAGGAAGGTAACCAAACAGTAAAAATACTAATTATTATTTAAACATTTCACTGTAAGTACAGTACTTAAAGTATTTATGTTTTTGTATTTGTAGATCATATTTAGATATACGGTGTCCCCCGCCTCTGGCCCGGAGACACCTGGGATTGGCTCCGGCACCGCCACGACCCTAATGAGGATAAAGTGATTCAGAAAATGAGATGAGATGGGATACATTAGTCTTTTTATGTGCATATAACTATAATATTTTATAAATACACTTCTTTATAAATAATTAAATAATTGTACTTTGTATTTTTGTAGAGGCATGAAAACTTGTAGTACGGCACTAAAATTAGGGGTGATCCTACTTCACGGTCTTTCGATTATTTTGGCCATGTCTGATCTACATTATCCACAATATTCGAGGGATTACTGTATGTGTGTGGAGATGGGCGCGTAGGGGTATTCTTGCACACTGGCGCAAGCCTCTCTTTCTGCTTGTGCGTGTAATATACTTCTCTTTTAGGGCATGTTAAACAGTGTACAACCTGTTCGTATAAGGGGAATCTAGTGATCTAGTCCTCTTTCATAGGATGTGTAAATGAAGATAGAATAATCTGTGGGAAAATAAATTGGTCAGCAATTTCAAAGCTTTCATACAGAGAGATAGGCATGTTGCGGATTGGGATGATGGAAATAGAGACTTGTAGAGAGCATGACTGTGACAGAAAATATGAGCTTGAGGGTGAATTAGGAGTGAACATGAAATATAGAGAGAGCGATGCCCAGAGATAAGTGCACAAACAGTGAAAGAGAGTCAGAAAGTACCCAGATGAGAGAGCGGAGATAATGGGCTGGCAGTTTCTAAGCACCAGGCTGTTTTTCAGGGCTGTCAAGCACATTGTGAAGCATTGTTTGAAAGGCCCAGGCTGATTGCTGACATATTCACTATGAATTCAGTTTGCCAAGCTACTGTCCATTGCCTTAAACTCAAGACACACATGAGCTAATGGGCAAAACTGTGTAAAAGTGGCTGTGCGAATGGACGTGCAAGTGTGTGTGCGTGTTGGTCACTGAAGGGTAATTGGATGACCTTGGCCCATCAGAGTCTCTGAGATGAGCAAGGGTGAGGGTATGGAAAGAAGAGGAGGCAGGCTAATAATACATTTTTCTACCCCATCAGAGCATTTCTGTCAGTGGCACTCTACTCTGGCAGTTAACTCATACCACTAGAAAAAGTTAGGCCACACGTACACACATGCCACTAGGATTAAACATACGTAATGTACTTGCAGAATAATCTACTGATGCACAGTACATAAATGATTTATGTGTCGTAATTTATTGGCCGAGTTAGTATTAATCCCTTTACCCTTATTTCAAAGAAAAAAAAGCAATAGTGAAGAATGGCTGTAAGTATTCTTTTTTTCTATTCAGTCCAATTTCACTATCCCTGTGTTGCAGTATTTGTCTACAAATTCTCAGTCTTAAGGATAACGAATATACTGTACAATGTATCAATATACTATATGTATGCATGCACTGCAGTTTATTTAATAAGTACTGCATATATTTATTCATTCATTCATTTTATGTACCAATTGGTGGCCATCCAGTTGCAGGGCACAAGGAGACGGACAACCATTCACGCTCGCACTCAAACCTCATACAGACCAGATCCGGTCTGTTTTCCATATCTCCCTCCAAAAACACTCTGAATCTAATTATAGGGGTCGGTATCAAGCTTCTGGACAGCTTGCTGATGAGTTGATCATTTTATTCGGTGTGGTAGAAGAGGAATATATGGAAAACAGACTGGATAGGGGGTCTCGAGGACAGAACTTGGCCACGCCTGATTTAGAGTGTTCAACCAGCCTATGCTGCATGTTTTGGGGATGTGGGAGGAAACTGGAGTGCCCATGCAAAACCCACCCATTTTAAGGGACTGTTTACATGGAAACACAGTGATAGAAATCTCATCATCGTTATGAATTCAGTATGTTTTTGCACCCTGTAAAAAATAGTGAGTAACTTTCGCCTTTTGGGAAGGCTGGTTATGTGTTCTGGCAATGTACTTTGGTACAAAAATGGGTTTGTTGATTTCCATTGTTCTCATATCTTTTTCTGAACTTTATCCTCATCAGGGTCGTGGGGGGTTCTGGAGCCAATCCCAGCTGTCTCTTTGTCAGGGGCAGGGGACACCGCGAATCAGTGGCCAGCCGATCGCAGGGTATAAGGAGACGGAAAACCCTGCACACTCATACTTACGGGGCAATTTAGAATGTCCAATTGGCCTACCATGCATGTTTTTGGAATGTGGGAGGAAACCGGAGTACCCGGAGCAAACAGGTGGACCGACCTGGACCCCCGGAACTGCGAATCCGATGCGCTAGTCTTGGCCTGGACAGTTGTCAAAGATCCTTTAATTTGATGTTTAGAAGTTCAACATGTCTAAATCAAATGTACATAAAATATGATTTCGTACCACAAGAATGTGATTTTATCTTTTCTGGTTGGTTCAATTTGATCTTGCTTTTCTCTTTAATAACAGTTATATTTATGTGCTTTTGTCTGCATTCTAGATTGATTTATATATTGTATTCTCCTATACAATATTCTTCTATATTGAATTTATGACAGAACTAGTTTGATTTAGATAACCATTTGGAGGAACAGACCAAGCAAAAAAACTAGTAATCATTTGATCTGATGAGCAGGAATCTGTGAATTATTCATCTTTTGAAATTAGAAGTTTGTTCATGAGTAATGTAGGCTTCAACACAAAGATATGGATTTTACAGATTGTTTTATGAACCGTGTGTGCATTTATACTATTCAAGATCAAAGTAGTTTGAAAGAGGCATGCTTCCCTTTTAAGACTACCAGCTCAGTCTTATCCTCACTACAAACACACATTTCTAACGACTCCCCCGAATGCATCTGCTAACTGATTACAACAACCAACGGATTCATCATCTCCCATAGTAGCAATGATACTATCATCTTCTGACTCTCAGAAATGCTCTTGAAATCAAGTCTTTGTCAAGCTGTGGTGGTGTGCCAGAAAAAAAAAAGATTTAGGATGGAGCATTTATTTCTGTTATCCTGAAAGACAGGTCGGATTTTCTTGAAGTCCTTGCAAAATAAATTCCTAATGTGGGGCAGCCTGTGGGTTGAGGGGTTAGCACATCGCCCTCACAGTTCTGGGGTCCTGTGTTCGAACTCAGGTTGGTCCTCCTGTGTGGCATTTGCTTGTACTCCCTGGGCTTGTGTGGGTTTTCTCCGGGTACTCAAATTTCCTGCCACATTCCAAAAACATGCATGGTAGGCTGATTGAACCCTCTAAATTGCCCCTAGGTATTGTAAATGGTTGTCTGTCTATTGTGCCCTGCGATTGTCTGGCCATTAATTCAGGGTTTCCCCTGCTTCTTGTCCGACGTCAGCTAGGATAAGGCTCTGCTGGACACCTGACCTTTGCTCAGCATACAGCAGTATGCCACGGCATATTGGTTGAGAAACACTCCCCCATGTAAAGAAAATTGATTGGAAAACTGAATAGTCCCTGGCGATTTGTTCACGACCAATCACTACTGCCGATAGTTAGATGGGAACAAAGCACCCCTGTCAGTCTTGTGAGGATAAGGAGCTCAGGAGATGAATGAATGATAAACTAATATCCCATAATACTATTTTAATGTGCAATATATCACTTTGTGTAACAATCACCTCCTACTGTTTTTGGAAACGCATTGATTCATTCATCTTCTGTACCGCGTAAGGGTTATGGGGTTGCCGGAGCCTATCCCAGCTGACTTCGGGCGAAAGGTAGACTACACCCCAGACTGGTCACTAGTCAGCTGTAGTGAACAGAGAGAGACAGGCGACCATTTGCACTCACAATCATACCGCCACCAGCGGGCATCAAGCGCACGCCTGCCCGCAACAAAGTCAGGCGTGTGAACTCCTACACTAAAGGTGCCCAATTCCGGTCCTCATGTGCCCCTAAATAGTATTTTTTCCATGTCTCCCTCGCCAACACACCTGAATCGAATGATCAACTCATCATTAAGCTGTCCAGAAGTGGGATAACAAGCCCCACACCATCAGGCAGCTCTTTTTGGAAAACCTTATATATTTAGAAACAGTGGAACAACTTTACACCTTTGCCAGGGTCCTTGCAAGTCATGTTTCTTGTTTTGTGGAATTGGAGGACGTGCTCTTAAGTTTCCCTTGGTTAGTACTGTGTTAGTAGTGTGCCAGGATTATGGGGTACTGGTCTGCCTGATCTGGTTGGTTTGGTCCCTCTATTACTGGTGTAAAAATCCCCACTTTCCCACTCATATGTTACCGGATTTCTGGGTAACATAACTATGCCAACAGGCACTTTGCAACTAAGACTGTTGTTAGATAATGGAAGATTCACGCTAGTTAGATAGAGAATCTTTACGAGGCATCAATGGCAACATCAACAAGATACTCTGGGCTACTTCATTCATTCATTCGTTCCTTTGTTGGTTCATTCATTCATTCGTCTTCTGAACCGCTTATCCTCATAAAAGTTTGCAGGGGTGCTAGGAAATATCCCAGCTAACTACAAGGTACACAGGGTGGACAGTCATTCACGCTCACACTCATACCTAGTGTCAATAAAGAGTGTTCAACCTGCCCATCTTGCATGTTTTTGAGATGTGGGACGAAACCGGAGTACCCGGAGAAAACGCACACAAGCCTGGGGAGAACATGCTAACTCCACAGAGTGAGGACCGACCTCGGAGGCTGAACCGCTAACCACTCAGCCACCGGAAAAGTGAAAAATTATTTAAAGAGACTGTGAAAGAGTACAAGATGTAACTTCACTCAAATAATAAATGCCAAGTGTATTCTGAACGTTTTTGCCACTCAGGAACATAAGGTAACACTAAATTGACAAGATTTTAAGCCTTTCAATATTTTATAAATTCCTAACGAAACCTTGAAGTCTTAAAATAAAAGGACCAGCAGCCAATGCAAGTCTGAGGGTTACTTTCTATTGTCATAATAACTGAAATTCATTTCAAATGTGAAACAGTTTATTCCTTTGACTATTCTTCATGACCATGAAGAATAGTGGAAAAGAGTGACTAGATATTGAATGTTTCTGCCACTGTGTTTTATGTTTTTTTTTTACAATTGTTTTTCATCTGTCTCTCTGTTTCTAATCTCCCACAGGTAAGGACCAGTTACTGGTCACAGATCTGCAAAAATAACTGTAATTTACAGCACTAATCTAATCGATAAAGTTAGGCACTAAGGTAAACCATTTCTCTTTATAATGTGTATGCATGCTTGTTCGTGCATGTGTGCGGATCACTGCTCGACCGGCCGAGATGGCAAATAGGTATCTGACTCTCCCATAAATGTAAGAGCACACAATTTAACATGTACAACCCCCATACAGTGAGTCATTCGTTCTCTCCCTTATCATGTTCTTCCAACGCAATGCCTGTGTGCCATCCCCAGTTTCTTCATGTAGTAATCTGAATGAAATGGAAAAGAGCAGTGTGACAAAGGGGGTTCATAAAGCCTGGTTTAGCTACCATGAGCAGAGTGAGAGAGTAATTTCATAATGAAGTATTCCAGCCTGTTTATCCTCGGAGGTTGCTCTCTTGTAGGCTGTGTGTTTGTGTTTGTGTGTGTGTGTGTGTGTGTGTGTGTGTTTGTGTGTGTGTGTGTGTGTTTGTGTGTGTGTTTGTGTGTGTGTGTTTTTGTGTGTGTGTGTTTGTGTGTGTGTCTGTTTGTGTGTGTTTGTGTGTGTGTGTGTTTGTGTGTGTTTGTGTGTGTGTGTTTGTGTGTGTCTGTTTGTGTGTGTTTGTGTGTGTGTGTGTGTGTTTGTGTGTGTGTTTGTGTGTGTGTTTGTGTGTATATATATATATATATTTATATATATATATATATATATATATATATATATATATATATATATATATATATATATATATATATATATATATATATATATATATATATATATACACACACATACACATGCTGCCTTTAAACTGTATCTGTGCGGCTATTATGTCAATTGAATTTAAAAAAAAACAATAAAGAAATGAGAGGGCAACAAAAGGATTTAAAATTACATTTAGGGGAAAACAAATTATCCAGAAGGAGGTACAAGGGGCTAATGACACATTGCCTCGACACTCAATGAATTTTCAGTATTCTGCTGGTTTTATGAGATTAAATCTCCAATATTTCTTCTACGGCTTTGAAAGCTGCAGATAGGTCGATGTTAATAAAGCAGCTTTTGGGAGGATTTTATTGCCACTGTAATAATTTTAATAGATAATAGCTCAAAAATATTAGTCCAATGATGGTTGTTTTGCAAAATGCAATGAGGATGTTTCCCTAACAGCAAATTAAGAAAAGCTCACAAAGTGTGTGCAATTTTGCTGAGAGCAAGGCTTAACATTTGAAGAGTGTTACAGGATTTAAGCCATTTTCATTTGTGTCACCCTACCCAGTACTGTATACCTGGAACAGAGACCAAGACTACATGGGGTATTAATCTAACAAGAGGAAAGAAAGATTGGAAAGGAACTATTGATTTTAAGTGGAAACAATGAAAACGAACACAAGTAACAATGGTGCCCATGTGCCTTAAAAAATACAATATGATTTAAGAAAAAAATACAACTTCTGATTTTCTTTGTGTGTGTTCGAGTTTATGTGGTATGTGATTTATTTCTACTATTGTGAGTTTGCTGCTATGGTAACAGTATTAAAAATGTGCCTGTCCATCTACACCCAGAATCATAGTTTGCAAATTTACAGCTCCAAATAACCTTTGGAAAATAAAAATATAAAAAAAACAAGTCTTCCGCTTATAAAAAAACATTTTTAAATGTGACATGTCTTAATTAGAGTACAAAAAATGTAGAATTCAGTAAATAACACATTTTGTAAAGTATTTGAGGGGGACTTATTACAAGAAGGTGATTAAGTGAACAGAAAATAAATACATGAGCATTATTTTTTCAATCAGTTTTTCTGAAATATGTATCTGTGACAAAAACATTTAATTTGGATCCAAAATCTACCACTATTCTGGAGTTGCCCAACTGGATCTTTGAGGAAATACTTTACTGCCATCTTATGGTGAGATAAGTAACATGATTCAGTGATGGGATTTGGCAATCTACAGTTTATCTGATAAACATTTTCAACACAGATTAGCCGTCTGCCGAGACGCTGCCGAAATGATATGAATATTTAGATCTAAAATAATGTTATCTACTATCCAAATTTTGTATGAAACCATACATGGTTAATTGGTGATGGATGGGTGAGGGTGTCTTTCCTTGTGACTAAATCATTAGCATCGATTTTGCATCTGTCCAACATTTAAAAAATATATAGCTAAAAAAACACACGAATGTGGGTATCAATGTTTATTTTTTACCTTACATTTTCTGTTCTCTACAAATACACGACACATAAGCCGGACACCACTGTCTGGTTTTAATAGATAAACGTTTGAATGTTTACCTGACTGACCTGAGCCCCCCACTGTCACGCAATTCTCTATTTCAAGACAGTTTGGGTTATAATTTTTCACCTACTGTTACGATGAGCATGGTTGTTCTCAAAAAAATGTGCACAGTCATTGCTTTTTGAAGTAAATATGCTATTAGATCTGCAAATGTCTGACTTGCCTGATTCCTTCCTTCTGAAACCCTTGATTTAGCTTTTTATTTATTTATTTACATACGATAAAAGTATTGTCCTGAATATAGTATGAGCAATAGTTTTGAACAAGGAATCTCTTTGACGACGGGGGTGCATGCAGATACTTAGTAACCTATTTGAATGTCATCTACTGGCAGTATGAAAATTGCAGGATTGTACACTAGAGTCAGTCAGTAAAATGTCCACCATCTGCAAAGTGTAATGGCGCATTGACTTTTGGATTCAGTGGTGGTTATGACCAACTGTTTACCAAAGTATGTGGAGCCATTTATCATCTGCCCTGGATGTCTGCACTACATCGTAGGTCCTGAGTCCTCGCACCTTTGATTTATTCATTCATTTCCCCTATGCTTATCCTCACAAGGGTCCTTCCACCAAATATATAGAATAATGATCTATGACCAGCCACCTGATGGTGTAGGGCACCTGTGTCAAAGTGGCGGCCCGGGGGCCAAATCTGGCCCGCCACATCATTTTGTGTGGCCCGGGAAAGTAAATCATGAGTGCCGACTTTCTGTTTTAGGATCAAATTAAAATGATGAGTATAGATGTATATTAAATTTCCTGATTTTCCCCCTTTTTAAATCAATAATTGTAATTTTTTAATCAATGTTTTCTGTGTTTTTAGTTCAAAAATCATTGTGTAAAATCTAAAAATATATTTTAAAAAAGCTCAAATAAACATTGTTTTAGATCTATAAAAAAATTAATATTCAGGGATTTTAATCCAGTTCTTTTAATCCATTTATTTAAAAAAAATCTAAATATTATATCTAAAATGGTCCGGCCCACATGAAATCGAGTTGACGTTAACGCGGCCCGCGAACCAACCCGAGTCTGACACCAATGGTGTAGGGGTTCACTTGCCTGACTTCGGTGCGGGGAGGCGCAGACTCGATTCCCACTGGTGGCGGTAAAATTGTGAGTGTGAATGCTTTGTCTGTCTCTCTGTGTGCCCTACAGCTTACTGGCGACCAGTCTAGGTTGTAGTCTGCCTTTCGCCTGAAGTCAGCTGGGCTAGGCTCCAGCAGCCCCTGCAACCGTTACAAGGATGTGTGGTAGGGAAGATGAATGATTGAATGGTCTAAGACCTTGGGCTTGAACCTCTCTGGTTCACCATTGGACAATCCCAAAAACATGTACAAATAAAGAGAAAAGAGACTTTCTTGGATATTTACCTCCAAGGACATCTCCCCAACACCGTTCTGACCTTACACATATTTTCTGTTGCTTTAATGCATTTGGTGGCCCTGATTACATGGACGTCTCAACTCTAAAGTGAGGGGTGGATTATCCAATTGAGACGTCTAACTGTGCTTGTCTATGTGTGTGCATGTGGGATGGATTTTTAGCCAAGTACTTGCGTACCAAAATACATGCATACATGTCAAACCAGAGAAGGACCAAAGTGTCAGGAAGCCTATTGGAGCATCTGTGGTGAGAGGCAAATGACGCAGGTGGAGTGCTCACTGCAGGTCCTTGAGTCAGCCTTGACTTAGGTTCGAGTACTCCGAGGTGTCCTGGCACCTCTTTCTTTAGACTAAACAAGGCTTTCATGAGCAAAGCATTGCAAGCAAGTATGATAGTAATAATGTGAACATAACTAAAGGTGAGCAAATGATTCTTTAATAGCAAGGCCAAACTTGTACTTCATTGCAGGCAAATGTATAATGAAATGAAAATTTAAAAAAATAATTGAAAGAACCCTTTGGGTCGATTATAACGGAGACCTTCCCAAGTAGAACTAATTTCATTGAGGGTAAAAAAGACCCTCATCGCAATAGCCAGAACCTTGTTCCTTTCTTCCATATGCTGTCTGTGGCCCCCTTCCGACTTAGCGTGTGCTGATGCTTGTTCTGGGATCGTGCTTTGCTTATCACAGGTTCTTTCTGTTAAAATCAAACAAGTACTGCTCCAAGGGGCTGAAAACTGGTGATTACCATGAACTCGTTGCTGGGCCAGATGAGTACCAGTTGATGGCTAACTTCGAAAGGAGGTGGAGTTATTGCGACAACAATGAGCTGTCTCTCTAAAAATACTCAATGTGATTAGAATGCCAAAGCTTTTCATGAAGAGGGGCAAGACCTCCACTGAATTATTATATCTGAAAGCACTAATTGTGTGTGTTCTTAATGTGAAACTGCACGGGCATTTGAGAGAGAGTGGGGGATGCAGTAGAGGGAGAGAGAAGATATACATGTGGGTATTCTCTTCTCTTAAAACCCTGACAATGACTCACCAAAGCCTATCCTTGCAATTTGGTTGCCATTCAAGTACTGAGCATAGACGTAGAGATGCACAACCATTAACCTCCACGTTCCAAAAATATCGACAATCTTAGATAAACTCTGCAAATTTCAGGACTTAAAAATGGGTGCATTGACCTGTTGTCATTGTTATATATGAAAAAGGGTTCTACTAGAGCAAACTACTTCTTTACTTTATGCTGCCAGATCTTTTTAGCTCCATAAATGTTCCACTTTCATGTAATAATGCAGTTATTAATCTGTTAATTAATCTAGCTGGATTTAATAGTGACTTGCACTCATGTTCCTTTTTTCCACATCTTATCACTTTGCAGAACAAATTTGAATAAATGGAATCCAAATGATAGTATGTATATAGTCTATGGGCATGAAAATAGTTTACACATACTATACCAGTATACACAGGTAAAATGTAAATTAACCATCTCAGAGTGTATCAATGTATTTTAATATTTTGAAAAGAAAGCAGCTTTATATATATATATATATAATGTAATTGTGCATTTAATGTTACCAACTGTGCCTTCATTATTGGTTAGCTTTGCGATCTCACCTCAGAAACTAATACAATTGCATTAATGTTAGCAATCTTCATTAATATGGTTTTGCTTGTGGAAGAGTGCATGTAACAAGGTACTATGTAGTTTACAGATGTCTGCCAGCATGCCATAATTCTGTAGAACGGTACCATGTTCCATAGGTTCTGAGGGAGGGTGATTGAATATCTGACGCGGACAAATGAGGAGAAAAACAACTGAAAAAGGAAGAAGGAAACAGACGACAAGATGATGGCAGAAGCAGATGGGATGGTGGTAAAAATGTGAGAACTTAAGGGTGATAGTGAAGTGAAGTGATTGTGACTGACAGTAAAAAAAAGTGTAAACTGACTGCTATGTATCACATGGAATCAGTCCCTAATTGGGCAATCAGCCGGTCCAGATAAAAACAGCTCTCTCTGACATTGATCAAGCGTCTGTACCACAGCAACAGGTGCATACTCACGTCTTCAAATATAACCTCTGCCACTATTACCACCTCTTCATTTTGTCCAGGATTTTTTAAAGGAACGAGACAGTTCAGTGCCCAAGGACATTAAATGTTCAAGCTTTGTAGATAGGATTCCTGCCCGTTTTTGCTGGATGCTCACAGAAACAGATTTGTGGCACAACAACAAAAAAAAGTTTCCAACAAAAAATTCCGCCTCAAAGAAAACTTTTTGCAGTTGTAAGCAAAAAATAAGTCTTCAATCAATTGTAAAATGGCTCTCATACAATAGTTACAATTCACTCGTTTTCATTTTCACTGCCCAGCTATCATTGCCAACTTTTTTTCTGATCGCGCTGCCTGTCTTTTTGCTTGCAAAACATATTTCTCGCTCACTGTCTCTCTTTTCTTGTGTGTTTTTGCATTTAAGTTTTATGACACAGACTTCACGGCTAATGGAAAGTACGTATTCGGTGGTCAAATCGGTGTATTATTAAGAAATCTCATGTTCTTTCTACACATGTAACTACATTCCATTATTGTAACTATAATGATTTGCTGTTATTCGCTCACGTTCAGAATTAGTTAAATTTTGAAAAATAAAAACCCTGACTGTTTTCCAAATTAAATTATTTTGGGGTTATTTTCTGAATGCAATACATGTTCAATACGTGTCCGTATTTATTCCCTATGGTGAACATTTATTCTACCGTACATTAAAACGGTCTGCTATTGTATGTCAAGATTTTCTTTGTCCTTTTTAGAAATAAAATTAGCTGCATTTATGTTTGCTATTTGGCTTATACTCACTTCTGGGTCTTAATGTTGTGCTCTTGCTCAGTAGGAGTAAACGTGCTTGAGTTCTCCATTGTTCCAGTGGTGATCATTTTTGTAGACTTGTTGCAAATGCTGTGCCCTCGCCTTTTGTACCAAGCATTCCCACCTGGCTTGATTAAACACTATCATTTAATTCTGGCACGACAAACGTGCAACCAATTCACGAAAGCACCGATGAGGCTTAGTCAAGCTGTGTCTTCTTGTTTATCCTTTTATGTCTTGATCCTACTTTTATACAATGCCTTCCTGGTCTGCATTGCCATGAAAATGTACTTAGATTGCATAAAAATTATCATATGTTGCTTTTTACATCAGAGTGCATTGATACAGTGTACAGACTACCAGTGTGACTACTCAACAATTAGGTTTTTAGGTGTTAGTGAGAACACAGCAAAGCAGATGCATATGTATATTTGTAAAAATACAAATAGATACATACTGATTATTTGCTCAGAAATTTTGACTGATAGGACACAATGTGGAGACAGTTTTAACTCTGCCAATATTAATAAGTAAAGGCAACATAAGCATTTTTTTCACAGTTTTTTTTATGTAATTTGTTTGAGTCAACGGTTGTTAAATGTTATAATGGCAGACTTTTAAATGTATACCACTTTTCAACCTTCAAAAGGACCTTTTACAATGTGTAACACGTAGTCCTCATTCACATAGTGACAATGCTGCATCAGGTGCAACTGAGGTATTCAGCATCTTTCTCAAGGACACGTGGACCCAGTCACAGGCGCTCATGATCAAACCTGTCGGTTTGGGTGTGAGACGACCACTGTTCCACCCAAGCTATGTCACATTCAAAATAACAAAATATCCTTGATGAACACAGTTGATACAACACTAATGTAGTCATAATACTAATAGTAAATTCTTCTGTTTCTCGTGCATTTTGCCCATTTTGTAATACTCTCACTCTCTGTGTCTCACACACATACCACACAGGCAGTTTCTCCAAAGGGGGATGTATTACTGAGTGAATGGGATTTGACATAACCCATAGTGGAAGTTGGATACATGGGGAAGACAGGTTATTTGGAAAATAACAGTGTCATTGTAGCAGCCTTTTCCCCTCAATAGTGTTTTCTTATCTGGGTAGTCTGTTTTTAACTTCTTTTTTATGCTGAATGTCCTTTATTAATATGTCATATGCACATTATGCAACTGTATAAATAGCAGTCAGTATGCTGTTCCCACAATGCTATATGAATGAAAGGCATATGAAAAGTCAGCTCTTTTTATGGGGGCAAGAGGTTAATGTAAATGTACTCTCCTCCTGGCACGCAGAATAATCCTCTCTCTGTACATAAGACTTCATTTCGTAGAAAAAAATAGATTAATGCATTTTGTCACCCTCCTAAAATAGTCATTTTAAAAAGTCAATATTTTTAACCAAAAATTTTAAAATATTGGAAAATATACTTAAATGGTTCATTATTTGTGTTTCCTGAAAAATCTGGGGAAAAATGACAATATTCATATGAATATTTCAATGGGATTTGTTGTGTTTCGATATATAGATTAAACACAAAATTAAATGTTAAACTTGACCAACTACAAGGTAAAAATGCTAATGTTAAAAATGCTAATAATAATCTGCAATTTGTTCACTTCACATTATGTACTTTATTTTCATCAGTTATATAACATTGTGGTGTTCTGTTGCTTCATTCATTATCCTGGATAATCATCATAATTTCTTGAAATGGCAACGGAACACAACGCACCCCATGCAGTCAGGTCATAATGAGACTAGAGAGGTCAGATGTGATTGCCTAGGCGGAGGAATGAGAGCAAAATAAAGTCTGAGGCATAAGAGCAAAGCCAAGAGTTTAGTCCAATTTTGGCAATCAACTTTTTTATTGTTATAGTTAACATAGGTTTGTTTTTGTTTTGAATTTCAACATTCTCTATTCGTGGCCTTGGTACAGAGTTGGTCCGCTTGTAAAAAATCCCCCTACATCTGATTCCAAAGGCAACCAGATTGAACAAAGATCATGTTCTCCTAAAACAGGCAATACCAAAAAGTGCTGACTTTACATGTATTATTTCAATGTTACCATTTTCATGTAAAGTATATGCTTGAGACCAATTTTTTTTTCTCTTGCTCGAAGAAATAGGGTTAAAAAGTGTGTTGCATGTTCTGCTGCAAGATTGTCACAGCACATGCACATCACCTTTAAAAATGTGCCTATGTAGAGTTAACGTAAAGTCTAATGATGGTGGCATTTTGATATCGGATTGAAGTGAAGCATTTCGAATATAATTTATTTATGCTTCAATCCATTTCTCTGTACGGCTTATCCTCACTGGGTAAAGGTTACACCAGTAAAAGCGGTGGTTAAAATCTTCAAATGGAAGACTTACTTGGCAAATTTTCTCTCTCTTTTTTTAAATCTCTTCCAGAGTAATGCTTGTCTATTCTACATTGATTTTTTTTTATGTGACTGCATTGTACTGTACTGGGATTTATCCTTAACAAGGGCCTTATTTTGTAATTCCCTTTTTCAATTCAATGTAACTGATTTGTAAAAGTGCATTTGGTAAGATAAATCGTCAAATGGCAGCCCAGTGGGTCGACTGGCTAGCACGTCACCCTCACAGCACTGGGGTCCTGGGTTCAAATCCAGGTCGGTCCACCTGTGTGGAGTTTGCATGTTCTCCCTGGGCCTGCGTAGGTTTTCTCCAGGTACTCCAGTAGGTTTTCATTCCAACCGAAGAAAAGGATACATTTTCACCAATGTATTGTCTTAATCAATTGATTGCCGTCAAGTGCTGCTGGTTTCAGAAATAAACCTCACTGGTGAAACTATCTGTTCTTGACCCTTCGGAAACAAAAAGCTGCACCCACTACGGTCCTTTGTGGAACAGTTTGGACACCCCTGCCTAAAACCATAAACCGTTTCTTCAATAAGTTCTTGTCCTCAATGTACTGTTTGTACAGTGGTGCACATGCGTTTTCCTTGTTTATTTTTTTTCCCAAGAAAAAATCAATTTACCATATTTTTGGACCAAAATTTGCATCAGATTATAGCATCCTCTATTGCATCAATGAACTTTGCATTGCCTTTTTCCATTCGTTCTTTATCTTTTAACATACTGCAACTCTATTGTTTTATTAATACAGATATTTATTTTTCATATTTTTTTATTTTTGGAATGGATGAATGAATAAATGTGAAACTTGAGCTCTTTATTATAGCAGTATACCACCGTTGCTATACACCAACAAAATCATTTTGAGGCTATTAAGCAGAACCAACATTTATACTGAAGGATCTCTATATTATAAAGCAGACTGTCAATTTTTGAAAAAAAGAAAGAAAAAAGTATTTGAATTTATTATGAATTTTATTCCCCAAAATTCAGTATATTACAACTATTCACCTTATGTCCTTATGACTTTAAATATTAACGTGATGACTATAAACTGTGTCATTTTTGTAAATACACACGGGACAATAGGCAATTACTAGTTTCATGACCAAGGGCATGGCATACTCGC
This sequence comes from Stigmatopora argus, assembly GCF_051989625.1. Lineage (NCBI taxonomy): Eukaryota > Metazoa > Chordata > Actinopteri > Syngnathiformes > Syngnathidae > Stigmatopora > Stigmatopora argus. The sequence goes on from NC_135393.1 coordinate 5,947,897, forward strand.
ATTTGATTCACTTAAACAGTACTGACATTTAAAAATGCCCTTCACCACTGATGGCCACTTCCGGGAACACTTTTACCCATTTTATTTACTGTATGTGTGTATTCGTGGGGTGGGGTGGTTGGGCTTTATTGTTAACAATGCAGGAATTAATCCATTTAAATATCAAATTAATTCCTCCTCATGATACATGACGGTGTTATTTAGGTAATACAGTATGTGCATTCCCCTTTTGTTTCTGTATCCACATCATTCATGCAATGAGCATGAGAAACTGGCTGAGTGAATGAGATTTTGGCTTTTGTCTCAATCACTCTGCACTAATCCAATTGTCCAAACGGGCAGAGTGAGAGAGAGGGAGTGAGCCAGATAGAGAAACAGCAAAATGGAGCATCCAAAGATTGGCCGCTATCCAACCTTAAATGGCAAACTGGATGAGGATAACTGTAAGAGAGTGAGGGAAAAAAAGAAAGAAACACAATCAGCTACTCCCATGCTCACTGCAGAACAAAGTGTTCAACATGTATGCATCACCATGACTGCTACAAATCTCTCACGGTCATAGGTCGCCTACCATACGTCATCCATGGTCTTGATCCACCCATACAGACAGCCTAAAGTACTGTATCTCTTCACTGACAGAGCAAGCCCACGAGCTTTGGAATCTGAAAATAAAACAAAACGTTGGCCCTTGAATTTAACACAACTATTGTTTGACTTGGTGTGTCTCCTCATGTCTACCCAGCAATGGTGACACCGAATATATGGCGTGTTGTAGGTTGAGTAGGGGGAAAAGGCGGATTTCTCCAACGCGACAAGATAAATCCCACAGTGCCATCTGCTGGAAAAATATATCGAACGTTGATTTAACAGGGCCAAACTGCTTGAGTTGAAGTCCTTGTAGTATAAGAATTGCCACATATGCACACTTGCAAGATCTAAAGAGGTCCATCAGATTGCCTCTCGTATCTAGCGAGGCCAGATGATCCAAATGGATTGAAATATCACATTATTTTGGAATCCCTTGATGATTGTAAGACCTGCATGAATGCCTTTGCAGTAGACTTTAAATTACAATAAACAAAACCTTGATTGGAATATGTATATGCATATATATATATATATATATATATATATATATATATATATATATATATATATATATATATATATACATATATGTATATATATATGTATATATATATGTATATATATATATATATATATATATATATATATATATATATATATATATATATATATATATATACATATATATATAGCACTCTGGTGACCCTTATGAAGATAAGTATGTTGAAAAATGATTGAATTAATTTATTTACTTGATGATCTATACCAGTGGTTCCCAAACTGGGGGGCGCGCCCCCCTAGGGAGGCGTAAAGAGAATTCAAGGGGGGCGTGAAGTCATCTGCTAAAAAAATGTTTAAATAGATTATAAGAATAATAAAATCAAAGAACAAATATCTGCCATTAAATACATGCAAAATATGACTATAGCAGTCACTCCAACGGTCCAACCCGTTTTCTATTAACAGAGATCTGTTTTCCTGAACAATGCTAAGAAATAAATGCAATAAAATAAGTTCACATGAGCAAAAGAGGAAGTGGGAGGGGGGGCGTGCGGGTCTACTGGAAGCATGAAAGGGGGCGTCAGGTAAGATAGTTTGGGAACCACTGATCTATGCAATGCATGCGAGAGGTCAGGAACCTATTTTGATGGAGAGAGCCATAAAAAAATCATATTTTCAAATATTATTCCTTGAGATCTTTAAAAGTAAAAATATATGAAATGTAAAAATAATTTTGATTAAATAAGTGTTGGAGGTGGTGTCAACCTCACAGTGCTGACGTGACACAACTAGTGGTTCATTCGGGACTCAGCTCTCCCACCAGTGGTTAGCGGAGAGCCATATGCACCCATCAAAAGAGCCACAGATGGTTCCCAAGCCATAGGTTCCCTACCCCTAATGCATGTGTATACAAAGAAGTGGAAAACCTTATTCAATTGCTATTCATTTTTACTGAGATCATAGCAGTCATTCAGTTTAGTGATTGATCCTGATGGAGCAATAGTAATTGCTGAGCAATTTCGACATACAAAAACAAATTTCTTCAACTCAAATGCTGTGCTGGTTGAAGAATAATAACATTACTTCTATAAAAAATTGTACCACTTAAAGGTTATAGGTTATATATAGGTAATCAAACACTAGGTTGGTCTGAATAGAAACTCAGGCAAATAAGCATGATGTTTCCAGAAATAAAAACAATGATTTTATTGGCGGTTTTAAAAAAAAACCATCTTGTCTGGTTTGAGTGATTATCGTGTAATATGAACATGAAATTTACCCCAATCAAGTTCTTTCCACAGCAATGGTATAAAAGTAAGGCAGCACCAGGTAAGCAACGAGTAATATGACCAGGATGCACATGCCCACAAGAGCTTGTGGGCATGTGCATCAGGGTTCCACTTTCATTTTGAAGTTCATCAAATCAACATGAAGAGTATTGAACCAAGAGAACAACAACAACAAGAGCCTGTCCCCGAATAATAGAACAACACAAATCCAAAGCAGCCTTTTATATATTATTGTATGACACTACCTTGAAGTAGCTGAGTCCTTATCATCACCACTATACAGACAAGAAGAATGTAAGGCTAGGGCTGTTGAAATAACAACTGATAAAGGGTTGCAACTTAATTCACACATTGGGTTAGACTTTTGTATGCGTGAAAAACTACACCACTGCACGCTTGCGCCCACAGAAATGCTGTGTAATAATAGGTTTTAGTCCATTCCGTCATTCATTTTCTGTACTGCTTATCCTTACAGGGGTTGTAGGGTACACGGTCGATTGGTCGCCGGTCTTTTGGTCGCCGGTCTTTTGGTCGCCCGGAAGGTTATTGATTATTACCATTTAAATCGTTGCTCAAATTCCCTAAATACAAACTGGGAATTACTATTTAGTCATACTTAATGCCCTATTACTTATCAGGCTAAAGAAAAGCCCTAATTTTCCCGGACTTTTATTGTTTTTTGTTGGAGAACTTGTTAAGACCCTGACTGACGTACCTTCTTAAAGGGACAACTCATGTACATACAAACTCTTATACACTCACACGTCGGGCCATTTTTGGCTTTTAATGATGCGTAGACCGTGTTGTTTTACATTGTTTTGTCGCCGGTCTTTTGGTCGTCGGTCTTTTGGTCGCCGGTCTTTTGGTCGCTGGTCTTTTGGTCGCCCGGACCGCAACAACGGCGACCAAAAGACCGGCAACCAATCAACCAATCGACCACACACGGGGTTGTAGGGTGCTCGACCAAAAGACGGCGACCAAAAGACCGGCGACCAATTGACCGCACACGGGGTTTTAGGGTGCTGGAGCCTATCCCAGCTAACTATGGGCACCAGGTGGGGCACACCCTGAATCGGTGGCCAGCAAATCACAGGGCACAAGAAGAAGGACAACCATTGACGTTCACCCTCATACCTAGGGACAATTTAGAGTGTTCTACCCTACATGATTTTTAGATGTGGCAGCAAGCACGAGTACCCGAAGAACACCCACACAACATCCAAACTCCAGTGAGGACTGACCTGGGTTCAAACATTCGACCCCAGGACTGTGTGGCTGATGCGCTTACCAAAACATATCATTATCACAAAATCACAAAATTATATATATATATATATATATATATATATATATATATATATATATATATATATATATATATATATATATATATATATATATATGATTCAGGGGTGAGATATGAGTATGAAATTAAGAGGAAAATCATGAACAGTGTGATAAGATGGTGTGATGAGATGCATGTCTGACAAATTATAATGAATAAAAATCGACCAACGGATAGAGCCCAAAGATGTAATTGTGGTAAACACACTGATAAATGAACATGAGTTTAACGATATGAGTCAGGGACTGGCAAATAATGTAGGATTTGGAGAAGTAATGATAAGGTGGAGGTTATGTTTCCATACCATATCAATGCCATTTCTGTCGCTATTTGTGTAAAATTAATTATCTCAGTGATAATAAATCAGTACTACTGAATATTTCACCCTGTGCTTTTTTCTATTACACACTCCATTACCCCATACCAAAGATTTTTTCTTGCTAAAGATCATCCATCATGTCTTCACGGACTGATTTTTAGAATGTATTTTGGCTTGTTTTGCAACACTGTTTAAAATGTTAATTTACTAAGGCTGCCTTTGTACAAAAATAAAAAAGAAAAGTGAACTGATTAACAAAATAAAGACTTGATTACATTTCTCTGTGAGATGAAAAGATAGACTGAAGATGAAAGACTATCAAAGTGGCATAAACATAGTGGTGTAAATGAATATAATGTATGCATGCTGAAAATTAAATACAATTGTATGTTTGTTTGAATGTAAGCAATCATAAACAGTAGTTCCCAGATATGGATTAGAGCTAAAAGCCATTAAATCCTTTGCAAAGCTGAGCTAATTTTGAATGTGGTACGCTTAGGACATTAACACCGAGCCACTGCTGATTATTGAGGCTTGGTCTTTTTAATGATGAGGGAAAATGGGCTCGTTATTAAGTGAGTGTACATGTGCCTATTCACATTGCCTACGTCTATGTGTGTATGCAAATTGTAACCTTTATCTTAGTTTAAGCTTTATATGATGAAGTTAAATGTATCATTTTGTATTAGTTGTTAAATGTTCTGCCTTTTAAATACCATACAATTGCTGTTGTTTTTTTCTTCTAAAATTGTATCACTCATATAGTAGGCTCCAATAGAATCCTTTAGGCCTGCAGTATTTTTTTATGTGTGTAATAGTGGAGTTATGTTTGTGGGTTAGAGTTTTTGGGGACTATAATATAAAGACGATGCAGTTCAGATAGCGGACATTGGGAGGTGCTAAGAGACAATTAGGTGAATTGAAGCCATTACAATTACAGTACGTAAATTGAAATACACACCATTCAATATAGCAATAGAGAAATAGTCTAATATAAACAAAAAGCCAATATTATATCATTGATTCATCTACTTTATTTGTCTCTGTCATCGGACATTTTACAAAACCATATTTCAACATTAACTGTGTTGGAATGTGATTCAGTAAATGGTGCACACAAACACTCAATACAAAATTAAATACAAGTGTGTGATAAAAGTAATAAAAGAGAACAAAGACACACTGAATACACAGTGAATTATAAAACATGCGATAATATAAAAAATAGACATTTATTGTTGGTTTTTTTTCCTCCTGTACAAACATAAATCGACACATATAAATATATAGAACTACAAAAGAGTGTATTTTTAAAATACAAAGGTTGATTTGTACAGTTACATTCCATAATAACAAAACAGGAAATATAGCACAATATTCAAGTGGAGCAGACTTTACTCACAGACACTGTACATTTGTTGTACACTGTAAAATTAGGATCACTTAACACTTGGCTTCTCCCACTGGCATCTGTAAACATTACAAACAACGATCAGGAGTTGATTGCCCGATTCTCACTCAAAATCACTCACAAACACAATGACAACTGTAGAGTGTGTCCTTTAAATTTCTTTGAGGTCATTGTGCCACTTCGGTTACAGTGCAATGTTTTACTCTTCAAGTCTCTCAGCTCAGGGTGGCGGGAGGATATTTGGTAAAACAGACAAGACAGTACAATCAGCACAATCCATTTATCATATAGTATATTCATGTCTGCACATTGATTTTTGTTCAGATGGCTGTCAAATGACCAAGGGGAAACAATGTTACATATTTCATTCTTTAGTTCTGCCTGACGTCCTGTAGTAGTTTGTTTATCTCGTGGGCAAGCTCGCTCGCATCCATGCCTGGCTCCTGCCGGTTCTCACCACGTTTGCCACTCTGGTGACCCTGATAGAAGGCACCATCAAAGTCATCTTCTTCATAGTTTTCCGGAATCTCTTCCATGGCAGGGAGCCATTTGAGATGTGGGGGCTGTCCATTGGTGGAGGTGGTCGACGAGGGAGGGGTGGGAGGAACGTGGCTGTTCCCTACAGATGCACTTCCCGGATTTAAATAGTGAGTATTGGCAGCCCACGCGGCCACACCTGGTGGGTAAGTGGGGCCCTTTCCACCGGGTAACAAGCCTCGACGACTATCCTGAGGAACAGCACTGTTGCTATGGTTACCAGCAATGGTGACACCGCGTCCACCCCCTTTCTCGGCAATTGACGAGGATGAGGTTGGGCTTGTTTCAGTGCACTCACTGTATGAGTCCATATTAGCGGGTAGAAGCCGCTGGAATACACTGTTCATCTCAGTAAGTAGAGAGCCAGCTGCTCCTGTAGGTGGGCAAATGTTACTTCCCCCTGCAGCAGCAACTCTTACCAACCCTGACTCCTCACTCCCATGCTCTTTGCCAAAAGTGGAGAAACTCTTGAGCTGTTCTGACTCCTCTGAGGACTGGTCATCATCAGTTGGTGGTTGCTGGGAAGACTCTTCCCCTGGGATATACATGTTGTTGCGGTAGTCTGAGGAAGATGTGGGGGAGGAATGGGGGGGCATCCAGCACTGGTCAGAGTGTCCCAGGACCCGACATTCATCTGTGCATAGTCTCATTGCTGAGGAAGATAAAAAAAACAAGTGTGAGACTTGTCAAAAAAATAAAAAATAAACAATGTCATTATGACCTATATTACAAAGAAAACAAGAATACATTCTAAACAAGTGCTCAGAGCATAATAATTAATGCCAGATGCATCAGAAGCTTTATAGTCTGACTTTGCTGTCTTGTTTAATACATGTCAAGCATTGTGAAAAGGAAAAAAAAGATCATGGTACTGAGAAGATGCAACACCTCAACAGGGGGTTGTGTCTGTGTTTTGGGATCTTTTGCATGAAAAAAGCAAAGCATATACCGTGTGTAAAAGTCCCTATAGGCTTTTTTCTTTTACATGATTTGCACTTTGTTCCATTGACATCTTTAGTGTGTTATCAAGGAATGTCTTAAATGGTATTTTTTATGTGTGATGAAAAATAAGTCTCATATAGTATATAGAGCAGGCGTCGGGAACCTTTTTGACAGAGAGAGCCATAAACAATTCAGATTTAGTAATGTTATTTCTCGAGAGCCATTTTCAGAATTGAAAGGTAAGAATACATGAAAATGTGTGATGTTTTTTTGTCATTTCACCACTTTTAAAGTACAAAAAGTCTCTGAATTCTTTTGACAACATTGTTATGCTGTTGCTAATAAATCAGTATCAATGATATCATCAAACAAAATTATGATTATAGTGGTGGTAGAGGTAGTGTCAACGCCACAATGATGCTCCTATTAGTGCATTCAGGATTCAGCTATCTCACCAGTGATTTCCATATTTTATATCACAGGTTAGTGGAGAGCCATATGCACCCATGGAAAGAGCCACATATGGCTCCCGAGCCACAGGTTCCCTACCCCTGATATGGAGTATGATGCCTCTACACACCATATTTAACACGAGTCTCTCTTATTCTCAGGCAACAGCTTTACAGTTAATTGTGCCCCAATTTTCCCCTGCAACCATATTAGAAGGGGGACATTGATGTTATTCACATGCTGTGATAAGATTGTTGCTGTGTATAAGAAAACAGTCATTCAATTTAGATAACCAAATGTTACATTTCTCGATTTTTTTTAATCCCGTATCAAGAGGCTGATAAATTAATGTCTGACTCTTCTTTGCATCATATCACCCTCATCTTGGGCGTATTTATGGGAGACTGAGTTTTTACTTTATCATATAAAGCAGAAAAAAATCTACATAAATTAATTTCATTGCAATACAACCAAGATACAGTATAATCTTAAAATGTGCTTGCCTTTTCTTTTTACATATTACCATAAAAAGAAAGGAGTAAAGGTGTTCTTCAGTTAAAGAACAAATTGACCAAATCTGCCCGCCACTCTTCTTTGCTTTATACACCAAAATTAGGATAGAGAACATATTGCATGAACAGCAAAAAGACGTGGAGAAGCTCTCTGTGTTGCAGCGGCTGAGAGGGGGACCGAGTGAGTGAGAGAGAATAACATAATTCTAAAAGCAATTACTGTGAATTCTCCTCAGTTCAGACATGAAAGTGTTACACTGTCACTCAACAGAAGGAAAAAGAGAGAAAGGAAAGAAAATGGAGGAAAGAGGGAGAAAAAAACAGCACCCTGAGACGCATACTGATGAGTGACAGTCGACTCATCTCTGCTCCGGGGAGGATTTTACAGACACGACTCAGGGGGTAGATAACGCACACACCATACACACACATACAGAGTGACACAAACAGCCCGGCGCACTGTAACCTCTCTCAGTGTGATAACAAGCGTGGAAATGGGGTCTGTGTGGAAGAATGGGTGGAGAACAATAGCATTGTGTTTTCAGCTTGCTCAATGGCTGTATAGGCAGGTGTATCTCCTATTAGTTGTCTCAAGCCTGACCTGTCCATAGTGCTAAAATTTGTCAGGCAAGATGTGTACAAAATGGCCTACAGTAGTGCAGATGAAGTGAATTTGAGAGTAATATTTCCCCTTGTTATCAACAGATGTTATCACTTTGTAAGCATGCTCGGTTTGTTTAAGGACAACTTCTGTGGCGATAGGTATACTGTTTTAATGATCAAAAACATGGATAGTTACTATTACACCCATTTTGTTTTTGAAATAAGATGAATTTATGATTTTTATGATCTAAACTAAAATGTATTTTTTAGAACTGATGAAAAGTAAACTTCACAGCAGTGTAAGTGTAGGTTGATACTCTCCATCTGCCTTTGAAAAACAAATAAAAATGTATTTAGCTCATCTCTTTGTCTTTATCATTTTGCATGATGAAATTATTTGGAGGTGTGATTTATCTTCTTAGGTGCACAATGAGTGTGAGGTAACTAAACAGGCTAGAGTAAGGGCAAAATGATCAGTAACCAAATTACATTAAAGAAGCTTACCTGGATGGAGACGGGGGTGCATTTCAAGATGTATGAGGTCAGAAAAGCCTTCCCCGAGCAGTAACCTGTCCACAGGGGATTCTCTCCCCATTTCACAATCACTGTCCCCCGCTTCGCTGTCCCCACGTCCACTGTCCTTCAGGCTGAACTTGTCCATGTCTTGTAATGCATACCTGAGTGGACCATTACAAAGAAACACAAATTAAATACATGTGCAGTGATAAATCTCCCAAAACTTTGTCCCATTTCTACTTCATGCAATTAAACCTGATGAATACAAAATACTGTATATGGCAACAACAATTTGGCAATAAAAATATATCAATTCAGGGGATAAACAGGGCAACGCATTATTGTTTGAATACTCCAAATTAGTTCCAAACATAGAGGAGAAAATTTGGACAATTGGACAATCTGACAAATGGTACTTTGTGAATGGCATTGGTATGCATGTGGACATTTGAAATATGGATAAAGAAGACAAATTATACAACAGGCTGTCAAACATGTCACACAGATGTAACTTAATGACAAGAAAGTGCTTTAAAAATATAAATAAAAGTATATTGGTAGTGTTGGGCCGTGGAATTACCTGTAGCTGCGAGAGTATTTGTTGCCACGGAAACTGGGTCTGGGTTGGTACTGGCCCTGATGGAGCATGGACAGAAGCTGTGAGACTTGCTGTATCCAAAAACAACAAAATAAAATAAAAAAAATAAAAAATAAAAATAATAATAAAAAAATAAGATAAAATAAATAGGACCGGGGTGGAATGGGAATAACAGATGGGAAGTGATGGAGAGAAAGAGAGATAGAGAGACAAGACAGGAGACAAAAAAATGGATGAGTAAACAAAATGGATGATGGAGCAGCTGCTCAATATGGATGAAACAAAATGAATGGTGTGCAAACAAAAATGGTGGCTTATCATAGGAGCAGGAATCTAGGTGAAGGGGGGACCATGATTCATACATGAAGACAATGTCCAAACCAAGCAAAGATAAGGACACACCTTTACTATCAATAAATTTGAGTGTTATTTTACACTGCCAACTCACTTTGTGAGTGAGTGAGCCAGCCAGCGACTTAGTGAACAAGTGAGTGAGCGTATGAGTGACTGAGCTAGCGAGTGTGCGAGTGCATTTACCTCCACCTGTGGAGTTGTATGTGCCAGTTCCAGGGCGAAGCTCTCAGGAATGTGATTGGATGAGATGGTCACCAGACTGTTAAGGGATTGGCGACTCTGGTGATTTTGCCTGCTCCCCATCTGGGCTCGGTCCATGGGTGGTGTAGCTGAAGGAGAACGGTGATGGGATCTAATTGGCAAGGTACCATTTACAGTGGGAACTAGGGTGATGTCTCCCTTGTGGATCTGCCGTGAGGGCTTCCTGGGGTGGTGCTGGTGGGTGGACTCTGCCACCCGGCAGTTGTAAGATTGCCTAGTTTCCTTCTTCTCCCTGTTGCAGTGAGCGGCAAATACGACCATAATAACCAGCAGCAAAGCGCATATGGCCCCCAGGGAAATGATGATTATCAGTGATGCATCAAGTGGAGACTCCCCTTGGTCCATCACTTGGACATGGTTCTCCATATTCTCGTAGAGATTGATCCTCAGAACTGCTTTGGCACTGAGGCTTTCTCTTCCCTGGTCTCTTACCACAACAGTTAGCTCAGCATGCTCAGAAGGGAAGTTCTCTAAACTGCTGTTGGCATGAATTTCACATGTCCTTGGATCAATTATAAAGAAGCCTTCTTCATTGCCACTGACAATGGAGCAAATGAGTTCAGAATTGATCCCTGTATCACGGTCGGTTGCCCTGACCAGCGTTACAAGATGTCCGGCTTCAGTGAACTTTGAAACGGGGACATCGGCACTTAAATTCCACAGCTGGGGGACCATAATCACGGGTGGATTGTCATTTTCATCCAGGATGTTTAGAACAATGGTGGCATTGCTAAACAGTGGGGGCTTTCCAGCATCCTTGGCTTGCACATTAAAGGTGATGCGACTTGCATCCTCCCTATCAAACGTGCGAAGTGCATAGATTGCACCGTTAGATGGGTCAATGGTGACGTAAGTGGAAATGGAGCTCCCTTGAATTAAACTCTCTAGAATGGAGTAGGTTACCTGTCCATTGATATCCAGATCTGGGTCTGTTGCTATAATGGAGGTCAAATATGCTCCTGGGGCATTGTTCTCAGATTTAAAGATCTCAAACATTCCCTTCTCAAAATGTGGTGGATTGTCATTTTCATCGGTTACATGCACAGTGAAGTGCTTGATTGTAGAGAGGCTTGGGATCCCTCTGTCTTCTGCCACCACCGTTAAACTGAACTCTGATCTCTTTTCTCGGTCCAGAGACACATTAGTCAGAATCATGTAGTTGTTCTCATATGTTTTCTGTAGTTTAAAATAACCTTGACCATGAAGCTTGCACTCCACCTCTCCATTCACACCAGAATCCAAGTCCTCCACCCTCACTAAAGCTACGAATGTGTCCAGGGGTGCAGCCTCTGATACATATGCAGCATCCCCATTTCCCTGTGAGGACATTATATTTATGCTTATGTCCGGTTTGTTGTCATTTACATCCACCACCTTGACCAGTATCTTGCAGTGAGCTGGCATTGAGTTTGGACCCATATCCTGTGCTTGCACATCAATGTCATAGGCGCTAGCTCCCTCGTAGTCAACGCGAGATATTAGGGTTAGACGCCCACTGTCAGGATTAATTTTGAACGTCTCCATGATTTTGGGGGGCACGTGACTGCTGAAGGAATAGACAATTTTGGCGTTCGTCCCATCATCCGCGTCAGTGGCGTTCAAGTCAATTATCAGTGTTCCAACAGGTGCGTTTTCGGGTAGATTTATCACATACGATGACTTGTCAAAGACCGGACTGTTGTCATTTGAGTCTGCGATGTTGATTTTAAGCAGGGTGGTCCCGGTTCGGGATATAACCCCTCTATCAAAGGCTGTGTACTTAAGTTCATAATGAGAGCGCACCTCCCGATCCAACTCTCGGAGTACCACAAGCTCGGCATATTTCGCCCCGTCAGTTCTGGACTGTATGTCAATTTTAAAAAAACTGTTGGGCTCCAAGTCATAGCTGTACAAGGAGTTTTCGCCCACGTCTGGATCCGTGGCACTGTCCAGGGGGATGCGCGCTCCCACAGACGCGCTCTCGGAAATTTCAATGGGGATTACTGCACGGGCGAACTGTGGAACGTTGTCGTTGATATCCAGCACTTCCACCTCGACATGGAAAAGCTGCAGGTGTTCCGTGGGCAAAGTGAGCACGTCGAATTGAATGGAGCAGTTGAGATTATTTTCACAAAGTTTTTCTCGATCAATTCTCGACTTGATGCTTATTTCTCCGTCTTGTTCGCGCACCGTCAGAAAGGAGGAACTCCCTCTTTGCATGGCCCGAAAGCGCAGCGACACCGAGCTTGGAAGTTTAGCCAAAACATCGGCGACATCGTCTTTTAAACGAGCAATAACCGTGCCAACCTTCTGTTCCTCATAAATCTGATATCGTAGGGTCTTACCGGAAACTTGAGGCGTTGACAGTATGAACACGATGAATAATCCCCACATTGTTATTTTCAAAAGTACCGTCATGGTGCTCCTTTTTTTAGGTAAAATCAAGCAAAAAAATATGTTGCAGAGGTCAATTCCTGGTTTGGTTTAGGCAACTGGGTGGAGTGTTTCGCTCTGCGTTGCTTGTCTTGAGAAAAGAATACATTCAGATGCAATTAGGGCCGACTTAAAATAATTTAAATTAAAACACCCGTTGATGTACGCTGCCGTATAGATCTGTTGCGCACGTCGAGTTTGCATTACAACAGTCTTGTGTTACTGAAATGTGCGCGTTTCGCTCTCTCTCTCTCTCTTTCTCTCTCCCTCTCTCTCTCTCCTCGAAGCGTGCGCCCGAGCGTCTCTTCACTCTCCCTCCCGGTCTGAGACTCCTTGCATCGAAACTCACTCCAAACAATTCTCCTCCAATAGCTACATTAGACTCTTCGTCAATCAATTGGATGGAAGCCACACAAACTGACGAAGGAGGCGCAAGAGGGGATGTAAATGAGATTGGGGCGGGGGTGGCCCCGCCTTGCGTGGTCCACGTTCCCCATTAAGAGTCACCAAAACCCCCATCCCTATGAAAAAAACATTCTTCCCCAGTTTATGCACTATGACATCTTCACTATATTATAAACCCACTTTTTAGTCAACTGAGCTGTCTTTTGACATTTTCTGCATAGAAAGCATGGAGACAAATTGTCGCACTTCACATTGTCACACAGTCAACTAGAGTATTGCCAATTTTTTTACAGAAGTCATACTGCCTGGGATTTTGTCAAGAGTATAGTTCAATAATAAGCAAATAAACCTGGTGTAAAAGGGGCAAGAAGTCCTGTTAAACATGTACTCTCCTTCCATACCGTATGACTTGCAGTGGCAAAACTATCTACTAGTATTGCCATGCACGCTTTGTGCTACTTTTTTTTCCACATCACCTGGGCTTGTGTGAGAATAGAAGCTGTTTAATCTGCGTGGCAAATTGTATTAAAGGGTTGTCTAAAGGAAACATTTAAATATTGGGTCACGCTATGAAACAGTTTTCGTCTCGTGATGAAGTCTATTCATCTGAACTTTAGACTACCTGACAGATTGAATACATGATAATGGCTACAACACAGAAATTCTCACAAACACACAAGTAACCATTTAGGGTTGTTTTACAACCCCACTTTCAAATCCATGTACTATAAATGTAGTTGCTCACGCTTGAAAGGAGAAGTAATGTGGTAAATGAGCTTTAATGAATGTTGACAATGGACACCATACATTCTGGATACCATCTGGTTAGGTTTGTTTGGATTCAGAACCCAACAATCAAGTGCACTAAACAGGACTTCATTGGAGCCAAGAAACTGTACACAAATGAAACAAAATTAATTGTCTTGGAGGTTGTAATATACTAAGTGGTTCACATTTTCACAGTTTGCTAATACATATCACCATGTTTACATATATAAATATACACTTTCACCCATTACAAACAGCCGTTATTTAGGGCCCCATTTTTATAAAGTGTGCCCTTTCAATCTTACAAAACAAAACCAACAATGGAATTGTGTTTTCATATCACACAGACCATGGAAATTGCACCGAGGCAAGGGTGTACCCTGCTGAAGTGGCTGACTGTGTTTCTACATGCCGTAGACTTCGGGTGAAGAGATATGACATCAAGAGGATATTTCATAAATATTGTACATGAATAACATAGAGCAAATCCAGTGGATCATTATAGAAATTAATTCATATCTGCTGTTGTGCCACCCGATGGTGAAGTGGTTCTTCCGCCTGACTTTGGTGCGGGCAGTCTCGGTTCGTTTCCCACTCGATGGCAGTGTGATTGTGAGAGTGAGTGGGTGTCTGTCTCTCTGTGTGCCCTACAACTGACTGGCGACCAGTCTAGGGTGTAGTCTGCCTTTTGCACAAAGACAGCTAGGTTAGGCTCCAGCAACCCCACAACTCTTTCGAGGACGGGTGGTATGGAAGATAAATGAATAAATTAATGAATCTCCAGTCATTATCTCCAAACTGGGACAAAAGTAACAAAAGTAACAAACAAATGGATAGGGCGCACATCGAACAAAAAGGCAGCCGATACGTACAAAATCCTGAACATGGAAACACGAAACAAGTGACAATCGGCAATGCTCCCACACGGTACCAAAGAACACTAGTGTTTAAATACTTAGAAACAGGGGCGAATCACAAAATATGCACAGCTGGTTTACGATAGGAAAGGCAAGCCAGGAGGGACACAAGAGGCAAAAAACACACAATCACACAGCTAGCACACACAAGGAAAACATAAACGCACACACATACACACCACCAAAACATCAACAAAACGTGACAGTCTCAAACACATTGCTTGGTGCAGAATAAGGTGGCATATGTAAATAGGAACCATATAGTAAAGTATATGTAGACTACATTTGACGATGAAAATTGGCTAAAAGAAGAAATAAGGAAATCAGGATGGAAAGATGGGGGGAAAGAAAGAAAGAAAAATAAGTGTTTAGGCCTATTTTAATGACTTTTTGCTCCCCTAAAAATATCAGTTCAACCTTTTTAATTAATGAAATCCTGATCGCTCCAACAAAAGAGCTAAAAAAAGGAAAAATAAAAGAGCTAAAATAAAAAAACGTTTTCTGCGTATTTTATAATGTCTTTTTTGCCTCATTAATAACATTTCAGTTCTCCCTGTTAGATGAACAAAATCCTGAATTGCCCTCTGACATTAAACACATGAACACAATCCCCACAAGATGTCGAGAGCACGAGTTTGTTCACAATATTAGTGAAATGCACTTTCTAACATTAGATAGCTATTCAGTTTGGAAATTATGATATTGATAGCAGTACACCAATCTGTAGACACTAATTTCTCCTTTCTTTGCATTTAATGTATAAATCTCAAATATGTCTTTCTGTTTGGTGTCATGCTATGTACCTGTCCTCCTGCATGCAAATGGATAAATTACATAGCTGGGGACAAAACTGGTTGGTTATACTATTTTGCCAATCCCCATGACTAACCTTCTCAATTTCAAGTTCTTACAGTTCCTCATAACATATACTTTACATTCCAGTGTTTACTGTGCAAACCCAAAGTTCTGTCATACGCATTATATTGAAATGACACATTTTTGCGTATGTTGATTGCTGGCTATTCGCGTGTTCATCACAACTCAGTTCAGTTTCACAAGTTAATTAACACCATCAATAACACATAACACA
This sequence comes from Stigmatopora argus, assembly GCF_051989625.1. NCBI lineage: Eukaryota > Metazoa > Chordata > Actinopteri > Syngnathiformes > Syngnathidae > Stigmatopora > Stigmatopora argus. The sequence goes on from NC_135393.1 coordinate 5,963,715, forward strand.
GCTAATAATGTGATTTGTGGCGGCATGTGTAATTCATAATTTTGCTGAACAAGCTTAGAAATTATCACCAATTTCTACCTTCAGAAATTACATGACATTCAAGGTCAATAGCATAGGTAAGAAACTAATATATATATATATATATATATATATATATATATATATATATATATATATATATATATATATATGCAAAACTTTTAGTTCACAACTCAATGTCTATTCATCACTGGAGTCGCAAATGTCGGCATAATATTAGCATTTATCCCTATTAATGTGCATTATTCAGCAAAGTATGCTTGATGTTTAAACAGTTTTGATGCAGAGCCTGCCATTTTCATGGCTTAAAGTGCTCACAATGCTGTAATGCAATTACTCCTCGAGTCCCAAAGAAACTAATCACATTTGGGAAACAAAGTCAGCGCTTGGGTTTCCATGGAGGAAGAAGGGGCCAAAAGAAAGAGAAAGGTTTAGAGGGGGAAGGGGTCTTAAACAGTATGCAGAATAAAACAATTAATGTATAGAAGGGAGCATCATCTAAGAAAAAAGCAGATGGAGGCTTAATACATTTAGGCACGCTGCATAACCAGAGGAGTTGAACAAACATACCCTGTTTGATGCTTTGAAACTGCAATAATTGGGTTAAACATATTCATCTTCTGCAGCAGGTGCAGCAATGTTATATTAACTTAGGTTTTGGAATTTAACTTCAATTTAAGAGGCCAATAAACAAATTCAAATAAAACCCATAAACAAACAACAGCAGGAGACTTTCTTTATTGTACAAGTGCTGTCACCTGCATGCATATTCCCTACATAGTACTTACAAAGTGATAACATCTGTTGCCACTACTATGGTATTTTTTATGCTAAAACATATTACTCCAGTAGCCCGAAAAACAAACCCATCACTCCCGTCTGGATTAAAGTCAGAAGGAATGCTCCTGTCAGGGCATGTGTGCTATACGATGCTTTGCTTGTAAAGGCACGCGAGCATCTGTCACCTCGTCTGCCCACTCATTGTCACATATTCAATTAGCAGCGATTTGGTGGATTCCCATTCCAAGGGGGCGGTGATATCACATAGACATTGTGAGTTTGCTTTCACTTGCATAGAAGCTCCCCGCCACCACCACTGCAAACACACACACACACACACACACACACACACACACACACACACACACACACACACACACACACACACAAACACACACATTGCTGTGATTGTTATTCATCAGAGCATGGTGTCTCTCCCCCTCATCTTCACTTTCATTGGGGGTCCATAGAGCTTTATTACTTTATGACTCGTTGGCTACCATTGTGAGTGATGTGCTTTCAGACGTGACAGAGTGCACAACCTTATTCTTGTTCATGGAGCAAACTCAGAGTGCAACATATTGCAAGCGATGTCAACAGTTGGGTGACAAATTTATAGCCCGTTCAGTACTACAAGGCAAAGAAAAAAAATGTGTCTGGTCACCTTTGAAGTGGGCCAAGTTACTGTCTGTGCTCTGCTTGTCCCTCAGCACCGCACCCAATGTAAAGAACAGCCTGTTATTGCTTTTTACAGACCACTGCCTACGCTAGTCTTGGGAGCAGTATAGAATATCCACACCTTTTCTCTATTACAGAGAAAACTATGCTTTTAGTCCTGATTTAAAAGTATCATGCACAAACTATATTGTATTAATTAGCAATGTACAGATCCAATTTTTCACTTCCAGTGAGTGTGCATGGTTGGATTGGATTGGATTGAATAACTTTATTCATCCCGTATTCTGGAAATTTCATTGTGACAGTAGCAAGAAAAGGCATAGTCATAAGTTAGACAGTACAGTCAGAGGCCGCAGAACCACAAAGCAAAAGCAAAAACAAAAAGCACAAAGCAAATCAAAGTCAATGGGATCATTAAGAGTCACCAAATCATTAAGACAGAAAAGCAGCAAAAACACAAAACGAGCTACGAGTTTCGGTAGCAAAAACGGATAGACTCAAAAAGACGTAAAGTTGGACAAAAAACTGGAACCAGGTTGTCCGTTTTCTCGTGCCCTGCGATCAGCTGGCCACCGATTCCGGGTGTCCCCCGCTTCTGGCCCAGAGTCAGCTGGGATAGGCTCCAGAACCCCCTGCAACCTTAATGAGGATAAAGCGGTTCAGAAAATGAATGAATTAATTATTTATCTTGTTCTGTTCTAATATTACTGCCTTCACTCACGTCATAACAAAGTCAATGGGATGAAAACTGGCCATCCTGAGAGCAAAGTTCTTGGCAGGTTAAATTGACATTGCAACTCATAAAAACTGAATTTTACAAATGTAATCCACAAACGATTGAAATTTGCAAAAGACTGTCAGAAATAAATTCATACTTTTTCATTTAGGTTCTAAGAGCAGGTTAGTTTTATATTTTGACAAGCAGGGAAGACTTTGAAGGCCCTTAAGTGCCCCATATTTGATTCCCATGGCTGATTGGCTAATGTACTACCTACAGTTACAAGGGAAAAGTGTAAGAGGCGAAAACCAAAGGAAAGGACAGTGTAAAATAACGGTGCAGTTTCTCTATTTTGTTATTCTTTATTATATATAGCCAACTCAGACAAAGCCTAAACTGTGGGAAGGATGTGTTTGAGTGGAATTCCACAAGATATTTACTTGCTTTCTTACAGCTTTCTAATTTTGAAGATGTAGCTTTGTTATGTGAATTGATAATATTTTCTAACTTACTTATTATTAATTACAGTGCACTTCAGGGGCTTCAGCTCAATGTGCATTCTCAAGTGCTTAGCAGGAATCACTGTTTTTTATGTTTAAAGTAGGAAATACTGCCACATCCCTAGTGTTTTGCATCTATCTGTTTTCTATTTTGCAAAAGTGGCAGCTTGCATGTGTGTGTGTGATAGACATGTTACTTTGTTGGGGACAGTGTCTTCCTTGATAACATTCTTGGTGACTGATGGCCAATTTGTTTTCCAAAGATGTTTTTTTTAGAAAGGAAGTCACAATATTAGTGATGACTTCCTTCAAATAGGATTTTCATTCAATTTAGGGTGATTTGATTATGTCAGACTGGTAATAAACACTGCCAACTTTTTTTAAAGGCAGCCATCACTGAAAAATATTTGTTTTGAACCCCAAATGACAGTGTGTCATTATTAATAATGCTCTATTTTTTTTTTAAATATGACTTGAGACCATGTGGACATCCCTTTTGACGTGATGTATTCACAAAGTGTCACATTTTCCACTGCGCGGTTATGGTGACACATTTGAGATGCATCTGTTTATGTGCTTCTGCAGCCAAAAGGAGAAAATCAAAGTGTGTTAGTTCTTCATGTTTTAAATTGGAAACATTAACAGTGCATACAGATGTGTAAAAAAATAGCCTCAAATGTCATACACAACACAGCCTAACTAAGACCAGAAACGGTTTTCATGCTCACCACACATATGCACACACAGACACAAGCATAACAAGCTCTAGAGAATTGCTGGCAGGCACAACACTGTGATTTGTGTGGGTTCATGGAGAAAGAAACAGGGCAAAGCAGTAGTAGTGTGTTTTGTCTTACAGACAGAAAGCCCTCATTGTTTCCTCCAAGCTCAAATCCAGCAACCTGGATCCTTTAGAGCTGAAAACATAAGCTTTGGTAATGCAGACTTCGGCTCTTCCACTGCTGGTAAACATGTAACGTAATGTTTCTACAATTCTGTGTGCATGATAAAAATAAATAAAACTAATTAACAAACAAATATATTTATAGTTGTGTTGTTATTAGTGCTTGTTTGAGAGTCTGTGATTGTCCAATTGTCCAATCCAGGGTGTCCCCAGTCTAGTGCTCATACCTGGAATAGGCTCCAGGAGCCCCCGCAACCCTTGTGAGCGTGTGTGGTCGATTGGTCGCTGGTCTTTTGGTTGCCGTCTTTTGGTCGCCGGTCTTTTGGTCGCGGTCTTTTGGTTGCTCCGACCGCGACAACGGGCGACCAAAATACCGGCGACCAAAAGATCGACAACCAAAAGACCGGCGACAAAACAAGGTAAAACAACACGGTCTACGCATCAATAAAAGCCAACAATGGCCATGAGCAGTTTCACTGAGCCGACGTGTGAGTGTATAAGAGTTTGTATGTACATGAGTTGTCCCTTTAAGAAGGTACGTCAGTCAGGGTCTTAACAAGTTCTCCAACAAAAAAACAATAAAAGTCCGGCAAATTTGGAGCTTTTCTTTAGCCTAATAATGACTAGGGCATTAAGTATGATTAAATAGTAATTCACAGTTTGTATTTAGGGAATTTGAGCAACGATTTAAATGGTAATTATCAATAACCTTCCGGGCGACCAAAAGACCGGTGACCAAAAGATCGGCGACCAATCGACGTGTACCCTTGTGAGGAGGATAAGCAGTTCGAAAAATGAAATAATGAATGTTTGGGATTCCCACAGTAACGCACATTATGGAAGTGCACCAAATTTACAGTTCTTGGGTTTTGAAGGGTAGTAGCAGTAAAATGAAAAACTAATTCTGACCACATTATAAGCAAGAGTTGGAAGGGTGAAGGTGGAAGGAAACGTAAAAGAGGAATGATGTAACGCAAACATTTTAATATGGAGGAAAAGGCTGATTTATGATGGGGCTGGAAAGAGCATGAATCAAATGAAGAGTGGTGAAGTGGAAAGGCGGAGAAACCAACGGCCCAAGGAGATTTAAGGTTTGTAAAATACAGTGTGAGATTAAATTGCAGGAGACAATAGTTATACAATGGTGCAGCTGTAATGGGGTTGCCTTGATCTGTTATATGTGGACATTTTCATTGTTCGGAATATTTAATAGGATTGTGTTGTTGGCTTGTTTCCCCTCTGCGTCTTCATGTCAACTCGTTACCATCGCCCCCTGTGCTTGTCAACCTTCTTCCTTGTGCCACCCAGTCTTGTCCCTCCAGCCATTACGCCTCTTCCAGGTTTTTCTCATTCCTAATTTGTTTCGATTCATCCCCGCTATCAAATTCTGGTCACGTGTTCAAAATGTTTCATTTATTTGTCATGTTTGTCACATCCCAGCATAAAGAGTATATTAAAAGAGGGAAGAAAAAAGGTTTATTCGAATGTGCCTGACAGCAAAGTAAGGTAGGGGAACAAAACAATACAGAAGAGAAATATAGACCTTGTCTTGTGCACCATCTGCTCATTCAAAAGTTCAGGATGAACAACCCTTTTGACTACATTTCACCCACTCAAATGTCCACTATTGTTTATTAAAAACAGCTCTGGACTGATTTATGACAACCTTGGACAATCTTGTGAGTTTGAAAATTTTGCAGCAGCCACAAAATGACAAAAAAATAAAAATAAAATAAAGACAACTGCAGATTGTGAGCTTCTATTGATTTAGTTGAGTGGAAAACGATAGAAGTGGGGGATGAAGTGCTTATTTTTTTCTTGTTTTTACTATCATTGGCAAATTGACCATGTCGCTTTAGAGTAGTTGCACTCTGAGAAATATTCCTATGCTGAGGAATTGATTGAATCGTGTGGAGCTTCATGTTTGAGCAGAGTATTTTGAGACCATATCCAACTTCTTTTTAACTTGGAACCTATTATGTTATACCCAATTCTCTCTGCCGACACTGCAGCCATTGACAGAATAGAAATTACTTTTGTGGCATTTAAAAAGAAAACAGTCCCTTTACTATGTATTACTACATTGCCAAGGTACACAGAATATGAGCACAATGGGCTTCCATACAGTTTTGATGATTTGAGTCTTTCCCCAAAACTGTTACTTCCTTGTCCCATTTGGAATTTTCATGTTGATTCTGTAGTTTCCTTCATTTCTCCCGATTTTTGCTCTCCTTCTCCCCTGCTGCAAATTTTCTCACATGTTTCATGCTGGAGAGGTGAGCGTGGGTTTCACAATTCCCTCGTTTGTGTGTGCCTGGAACTTTCCAATTAGTTGTGTACCTGCTTCTTGCTGTGCAATAGATAAGATGGGGCTGATACCAAAACGGAACTGCTATCTCTGTTTCCTGCTGTCACATATGAACAGACATACCTTTTATAAGATGCAGGCGTGTGAGCAAACACTTAGTACCGAAGTACTACGTAGCTTCCAGCACAGATGCATCAGAGAGATAGATGCAGTCGCTGAGGAGGAGGCGACTGTTATAACCAATGCATAAGGGACAGTTACACATTGTGAACTTTTCGTGCCTTATGTTAGCAAGACTTTGAGAGCTTGCCATCCTTGATTTTTCCAATTGTGCACGCTTCCACAAACAACTCTGTGTGAGTGGTGTTTGATTGCGTAGAAAACATGTGAGTGTGTGTATATGTTGAACTGTTTGCTGGTGGCAGGGTGGTGGGCAATGTGTTGACCCAATGACCTCGCCAGACTGTTGAATAATAAAAAGCTATTCAAAGACTCGCAATGTGACAGCATGAAAGGAGCAGCCACGAAGGGGTTTGCAAAGGCAAAGACGAACGATGAGGGGGGATTTGTATTGGAGGCAAAAGCGAGAGGTTCTTTGTGTCCAAGTAGGTGTGTGTGTGTGTGTGCATGTGTGTGTGTGTTGATGGGACTGGGTGGGTCTTTGTGGGAGGTAAGAAACTCATTACATCTCTCAAGTCTTTCTCTCATTATTTTGAAATTCTTTAATTTGTGTTCAATCCTCTCTAAAATGTCTTGAGTTGAGGTGTTTCTTCCAAATTGAGGATTTTTTTTTACACGACATATATAATTTACTATCTACTCTCATTTCATCTGTTCCATACTTCCTTCTATAGAATCGAATAAGCTTGAAAAACCTTTTCTACTCTACTTAAACTCTCTTTTCTTGCCACTCTCTTTTCCACCATCCTTATTTGGACACTTCTGAGTCGTCGTCCCCCCCTCCAACTTACCATTTCCCTGCAGTCTAAAATCCTCCCTCTCTGTCTCATTAGTGTTGCTGTCTAGTTAGTTGGTGATTGGCCTGCATCAACCCTAATGGAAACATAAAAAGGGAGCGAAACAAGACCTGTGATTTGTGGCTTTGTATGTAATCTGTGCTCAAACATACATATGATCATGGTATGTGAGCATCCCTTGTTGCGCGGTTCAAATCAACAGCAATGGTGAATTGATAAAGAGTAGCCAGATGTATCTTAATATAAAGAGCTTGCTACCATCTGCAGCTTCTGACAGATTTCCCTTTACAAAATGAAAATGGATTTTCCATGAAGGAAAATGCTGTTTGAACTAAGATGGGGAAGAAGAGCGAAACAAAATCTCAAGAGAAAATGCAATATTCATCATCATGACCGGACGTTTGGTCGCCGGACTTTTGGTCGCCGGACTTTTGGTCGCCGGACGTTTGGTCGCGGACGTTTGGTCGCGGATGTTTGGTCGCCCGGACCCAAACAACCGGCGACCAAAAGTCCGGCAACAAAACAAGGTAAAACAACACGGTCTATGCATCAATAAAAGCCAACAATGGCCCTGAGCAGTTTCACTGAGCAGACGTGTGAGTGTATAAGAGTTTGTATGTACATGAGTTGCCCCCTTAGGACGGGATGTCAGTCAGGGTCTTAACAAGTTCTCCAACAAAACACAATAAAAGTCCGGGAAATTTGGAGCTTTTCTTTAGCCTAATAATTAATAGGGCATTAAGTATGACTAAATAATAATTCACAGTTTGTATTTAGGGAATTTGAGCAACAATTTTAAATGGTCATTATCAATAACCTTCCGGGCGACCAAACGTCTGGCGACCAAAAGTCCGGCGACCAAACGTCCGAGTACCATTCATCATCTATTTTTATATATATATTATTTAATAAAGTAAATAATAAATAAACACCAAACAAAATTAAATGAATATTCCACTTTTTTCTCATGAGATTTTGCTTTTTATATATATATATATATATATATATATATATACATATACATATATATATCTATTTCTATATCTATATATATATATATATATATATATATATATATATATATACATAAAATTGTATTTACTATCAGGCCTTCAAATACAGTCATAACTCTACTTACGAATGCCTCTAAATACGAAATATTTTGATATTCAAATGAGTGCCCCAAGATACGAAAACAAGATGGAAGTTACAAAATCACCCAAAACGTCAATACATTTTTTTTATTTACTTTTTCCGAGTGTAGTTAAAGCAACTTCTATTTTTGCAACAACTAAAGGTGTTGAAAAAATATAAAAGTTGCACGCAAGGCAATACGGCCAAAACCGATCCACAATTGCTACAATATTGAAACAGAATGAATCATTAAATGATATGACTCCTTCCCATGGCCTCTCTGTGATATTGAAAAAGATTCTCGCTGAACGACGAGATGTACACACTTTTACTTTTATGGATAAAGGAAAAAGAAATTGCAGGAGATACATTGACGGTGTCTGCCATTTCTGAAAAAGCATTGGTCATATTTAGTGACCTTGTGATGTAGGGTGGTGGTGAGGGTTTTTCGAAATACCAAGATTACCCTGACTTTAAAGCATCGTATAGCTGGTTCGAAAAATGTAAGAAAAGGACTGGGAGTCACTCAGTCGTGCGGCGCGATGAGGTATCGAGTGCAGACAATGAGGCGGCAGAAGAATTTATTTAAAAAATTAGAATTGAAAAAGTGCTGCTCTACCTATGAAAAATTCAAGTTACAAAAAAAGTTCCGGAACTAATTAATTTTGTAAGTAGAGGTATGACTGTGTGACAGAAAAATGTAAGGTAATATTTGGGAGAAATGTTCTTCAGGGTAAAAAAGTACAGTTGTGGGCGTTGAAAGGAATACATTGATATATCATTCCTTTTGAATAATATAATCTTTTTCGTTTCCTTTACCCCAACTGAATTCATCACTGATACCAGGAAAACTCATTTTTTTCCTAGTTACTTCACAGTTTTTAATCATTTTTCCTCATCTTTGCTAAAATATTCAATATGAGGTGTTATTAAAACACCTTCCCTATAAAGTGTAATGATATTAACATGTCTCAACTCTCAGTCAAGCACTAACAATAAGACGTATCCATACTGCTGGTGTGTGATAAAGAGAGGTACCCATGGTGCGGCATGCAGTTCAATCTCCCCTCTGATTAGGCGAGATAGAGATATAAATACTGAAAAGCTTTTGAACAATGACGTCATCAAAATTGCCACATTAGAATGATCAGAGTGTTGTATCTGTTACCTTACCTTATATCCTGCAAACATAATTAACCTACTCTCCTACTCCTTAAATTCCCTATGTGATGAAATACTAGCAGCTTTTTTAAAGGATTTCAAAAGTCAATATTATATTTAGAAAATGAAAAATCTAACAAACGAATTAATTTTATAAGTAGAGGTACCACTGTATAAATTGATGACTCCCCATTGACTATCATTGCATTAGCAATTGCAATCTTTTCTTTTTTTGTTTTGTTTTTATCCAGTGTACTCTTCTAATACACACTTATTCATCTTGGTCCATGTCTTTGTGGTGCTGGACGCTAACAGCCAATCTTACTCTATGTCAGCAATTAGGCCTACTCTCACCTCCAGGTTGAAAAGCCAGGGGCCAGTAAAAGACGAACAGCTCATGTTGTGTCATCTGATCGTATCAGGCTTGACTGAAATAGGGCATGAGGCTCACCTCGCTGTGTACTCATATACATCCGGAGACACACATACAGCACATATTCTTTCTTGAAGTCAGAAAGGGAAAGGCTGTTTGCTTCACGGTCATAAAGTTTTATTCTTTCTTAAGGAAAAGAAAGATTCCATCAACCAGTGATCATCATCAATGTCAATCTGACACATGCAATGTCGTTTTGTTACCCTCCAGACAGTGGCCAATGTATTTCACTTAGGACATCTTTCCCGCAAAAGGTACAAAAAGTGAAGCCCTTTATTTCTAAAATGTTTAGGATTTATTGGAAAGTTGAAATCAAGTTCAATTAATAGACTTTCTACAATGTTCACAGATTTATGTTGTTCTTCATTTGGATCTTAAATGGACTTTGTGAAACTTATATCATAATATTGCAGTGCAGTTTCATAAACTCATTCATGGGATACTTATTGGAAGAAAATGAATGATTTTCTGAAGCTAGAAATTGTGTTGGTACATTAATAGTTATTAAAACTCTTACAATAAATACATAATTTAATAACACCATTTAGTAATATTAACACTTTATTAGTTATTTTTTTAGGATAAAGACATTGGATCTATTGACCTTACAATAAATTGCACACATTCTGGTAACCTGGATCGATGCAGTATTCTAGGTTTGACTGCCACTTAAAGCCCATAACATTTTGCCACCTACCTTATACTGTACATAAACAAGAAATGAACATGATGACATGACACTGTAAGTTTTAAAATTGTACAGATGATGATGATGATGAGGATGATGATGACAGAATGATGACAGTAGTGTCATAACAATAGATCTGCTGTGGTGAATGACTGATGAAGATAAAGCAGCTTTGCTCAACACTCCATCAAGTGTGCCCCCATTGTGTTCGAATCGTGGGCTCCTTTCGTTACTCTTCATCCAGCCAATAAATTTGATGGTGGTAGGCGGAAAGAACCCTCCTTCCACTATCCCATGCTTTCAATGCCTCACCGAAACAGCAATCAATTTCATCAACTGGACCTTGCCCAGTGATTGGCTATTCACCCTATTGGGTGCAGCAAACCCACACCCACATATAAACCTTTCTGACAACTCCTTAGCTATCTTTTGTCACTCCTTTATTCCCCATGCCATATGGCAAATGAGAAGGATCCAGTGTGAGATTCTGTTGTGTCGGGGTAAAATGTGGGGTCATAGTGGGGTTTTAGGGGGCTGACTCAATGACAAAGACTCCCCTCTCCATCAGTGGTGTCCATGAATACATGGGGACAAGTCAGTTCAATGGGAAAGCAGAGTCTATGAGGAAGTTGTCTCCAGAGAAATGAACAAGAGAATGTAGAGGGGGTGGGATTTAAGAGAAATTGATTGAAAGTAAGCAGGGGATCAGTAGGGAGAAAGCAGCTTGGTGGTATAGCTGCAATTGAGTTAAGAACAGGAGAGAAAACATGATAAATTAGCAAAAATGTGAATGTGAAAAAAATAGCTCTTAAAATTAAGTGAGAAGATATTGTGTGTTTTGGAGCTTTGAGCTACTTTCTACGGGTTTTGTGTTTGGGCAACACAAGCATGAGGTGATCCCAGTGGCACGCAAACCTACGAAAGGCCAGTAAGTTCCTCTGTGTGCTGACAAGTCTCTCAGGGTCCACTATGTTTGTATGTCCCAGTAGGACTCCTCTCAATAGGAACACTAGGTCAAGAGATTCCCATTAACCAAATCTGACAGCCCAAGTAGGGTGCAAACAGTGAGGGGACACATCGTGGCTTTTTCAGATTCTGCATGAAGTTTTTGAGCTATTCATAATGAATGTTTACATTACACGTATTGACGGTTTAGAAAACACACTACCATCACATCAGATATCATAATAACCAATTATACAGTACATTTTACAACACGGTGTCTGTGTAAAAAAATGGCATGTTTCAATTCAAGCCCAGAGCCGGCAACAAGCCATTGAAAAACAGTGTGCCACAAAGTGGGATGAATAATAAATAGGGTGATCACATTCCTCAGCCTCCCTGGGAAAGTTTATTTGGGGCCACTGTAGAGCAGGGTCCATCAGGAAGTCGAATCTTGGATAAAGGAGAAGCCGTGTGGGTATTGTCCTGGCCATAGAACAGTGGATGAGGTCCATACACTCAGCAGGGCTCTAGAGCGGTAATGGGAGTTCACCTAACCAGTCTTCGTACATGCATTTTACAGACTTGGGAAAGCGTTCGTCAGAGTCCCATGATATGGGGTGGTCTGGTCCGTGTATGACTTTAGGAGATTTGTCCCTGTAAAGATATGAGTAAATAACATTTGCTCGTTTCATTATTATGCCTCTTAGGCTCATGATGTCTGACAGCAGTATACGATGTGTTGATGTGTTTAGTGCATGTGTATGTAAGTCTACGGAGTTGATGTGAGAAGCCAATGAGCTTGCAGTTGTTGTTGTTGCCTCTCTTCATTTGTAATCACCTAACTCTGTGAGTAAAAGATGTCAAACCTTCCAGGAAGTTATACCCAACACAGTCTGCGTAACCGGCAGTAAGTCTGAGAGTTGGACTATGCCAAAGCTGCCTATAAGACTGATTCACGTCTATAACTTTTTATGGACATAATCTCTAGGTACAGCCATGCAGATTAGCTTTGTTGGCCTCAGTATTTCATTTTTTTCTTTTTTGCAGGTAATATAGTTGGCTTCATCAGGCCGTGATATTCAGCTCTCACTGGAGCGGCTCACAATGTAGTATGAAGCGGTCATGATGAAAATCAGCACCTCTAAATTTAACACCTGATTCTCAGTCAGAAAAAGAATGGCATGGGGTGGATCAGATCCTTTTCCAAGTGGAGTAGTTTAATTATCTTAACTTGCTCTTCTTTTACTCAGTCATAGCTGAAATATTATAAAACTTAACATAACTGTTCATTGGTGGGGTCGACATTTATTATTTTCTGGGTAGCCTTGAGTTTGATATTTTATTGTCGGGTGTATATACTCCATTTATGCTTTTGACAAAACCAGCATGACAAGCGGTTAGTACTACACATGATATTTTTGTAGCTGGTATCAATATGTTATTTTGAATGACATTTTGAAAAGGCAAAGGAACAAACACAGCTGTTTTCACTTGCTTGTTCTAATGTGAGGTTGCCGTAAATGTATCTGACTTGATTCACCCAACAGCAAAAGATCCGTGAGACACCGAGGAGCACAAAGCTGTGAAAATAGGGCAAGCTAATGCAATAAAAACATTGGAGATTGATGCCAGTTTTTGCACCTACTAACCCAAGGTTGCTCTAGAATGGCCACACTATTTCACAGTATTGCATAAGACTGAGGAGGCTACACGGAGGCAAATTCACCACACCAACAAGACGATCTACTCAGTACGTAGTGTATGTAGCGAGTTGGCAATAGCACAGGGAGCATGTTTAAATGTGTTCCACAATGTCGTGTGAGATGAGAAATAGTAAAAAGGTATCATTGTTCTCTGTCATCTTTATATATGTGGTGAGAGGTTTACAGTTTTTTTTCTACTGATTTAATTGAGAATTGAGAATCGGAACAGAAAATGATGGGAAAGTGCTCAAACAAAGACCTCATTCACATTCTTGACCTTGGCTCCTCCTTGGTAATTCTTTTTGGCCCAGTTTTTTCTTGACATCCTTCCTTAGCCATTTTTTGTACCCCCACACCCCTCAACATTTATTTTCATTTTGATGCTGAGTATGCTCTTTTGCACTCACAAACTTTAATTTATTTGGCATCACCTCATACTTTCTCTCTCTCTCCCTCTCTCTCTGTCTCGTATCTCTCTCTCTCTGCTATCTCTCCCCCTCCTTCTCTCTCTCACCCTTACACACACATGCACATGCACACACACATTTTCTTTCTCTCACTCACATCTGTCTCTTTGGCCCTGGTCCATGAATCGGAAAGCGAGTGCACGCCTTCCCATTATTAGCGAAACACAATTTTCATTGCCCACCTCCAGGACTTCTCGTGCCCTTTGTCGTACAGCCTGGCCCTAGTTTTTATTTTCTTTACAGTGGACAAAGCCAAACATTGGTCAAAAAGAGAGCCCTAAATCTTGTGCCCTGCATGCTTAGAAAATGTTTTTTGTTCATTTATTTTTACAAATATAGGCACAATTGTTATAGTTATTTCCAGTTGTGAATGCTATGTTCTAGTCAACGCTTTTATCTAAGTGATTAAATATGATGTTGCAAAACAGTCATTAGTGTCTTGATTTTGTTGTGGTAAAACCTATTGAACATTGATTCAGCGTTGATTGAGAAAGATCAGTTCACCTGCACTAATGATAATCTCCAGATGACTCTCAATGCTAACGATAAGCAGTCAAGAAAATAAATGGAATTGGCTGGGTTATGAGAATTCGGATATCAAGAGAAGCTGTTCCACATAAAGTTTGTTTAAATGAACAAATGCAGTGGTGCATCAACTAATTGCAACCTTTTACATCAATAATAACTACACCTGCTTCCAGCAAATGTAAATACTACTTTTCTTGGAATAGGAACCAATTTGACAGAACTGTATTTTAAAGCATTTCCCCACGTCCATATGACATTATTTTTCCAAGATATCCAAGCACCCTTCCCATTTAAATCCAATAAAGAATACTACATAACATATGACTTAATGACTGGTGGACTTTTTTTTTCTCTCTTCCTCTTCGTTGTCCATTAAAATTCCACTCCATTCCTCAGATCCCATCCGCACTTGCATCTACTTGTCTCCCCAGGTTTTAACTGAATTCCTGGTCTGTCTCATTAATTGTTCTCTAAATGCACAATCGTTGAAAAGTATTACATTCTAGTACAGGTGTGTACTGTTGTCTTGTTCCACAGAAGGAATGAAGAAATAACTCTTTGAACGGCTTACATTTGTTTTCATTTGGCAGAAATACAGAACAAAATGTGATTTTTATATGCATACTTGTACATTTTGACAACAGGGGCTAATTTTTTTGTCAAATTAGAAACAGACCCCCGTGGACCTGCCACCCATAACCTTTCATTTTCTGTGTTTTTTTTCCCTAAATCTGATGTATTTAGAATTTAAGAGAAGCAAATCCACCTCATTTTTTCACTCAATATATCCACATGCATAGGGGATGATTCAGTTTGTACAAGAAAAAGTTTTTTGTTTGTTTGTTTTTTGTTGTTTTTTTGCTATTTTTCTTTCATCTGCAAGGAAAATACTTTGAACATACTTTTACCCTGACATTTTGAGATAGTTTGAGCAAGTATAGAAACACAGCTTTGGCTTGTTTTGTGAGTCTAGCGTGTTACAGAATTAGTTTGACTTGTCAGAATGGGGTCATTTTTTTATATGTGCCGACGATTATGTACTTCTTTCCCTTTTAACATGCTGTGTTAGAGGTAGTCGCAGCATGTCATCATTTTTCATCTGAACCAATCTTCTGCAAGCTTTTCCATAATGCCAGATATCTTCATGTGTTCCTGCAATGCATCTATAACTCTTTTTTTTTGGTCTTCCTCAAGATACCTTGCCTGACAGCTTTATTCTTGTGAAACTTCCTATAAGGAGTTAAAAAATCTAACATGTTTGTAGTTTAAGCAATTGTGGTGACTCTTGAGTTGGCATTAATTAATCGGTGACATTATCACATTGACTTTTGGTAATTATTTTATTTCCCTTTCAGCCATTAGCTCGGGGTCTTCAAACTACACAGCTTCAACCTTCCTTCTCTAAAGCTTAGTCTCCCAGCTGTACAAGGCCTAACTGCTCTTCAACTACTTTATCCAATTAGACTCAGGCACAATCAGGAGTTGACAGACAATCCACACAGTGGGAACTCACCTGGGATTGAACCTTCAACCACAGAACTGTCAGGCGACATGCCAACCACTCTTCCAACAGTCGTCAATGTGTGTTCAGGCTGAAAAATAATGTGAAATTATTCGGAGGATTGATAATAATAGTAAACCAGTGTCAAAAATGGTTCTTTCTGATGCAACCATCTGCATTTATCCAGGAACCAGACTACAGTTTGCATTCACATTTTAGGGTTTTGTTGCTCTTGATTTATATTGGGGTTCACATCTTTGCTATGGCCTTCCTATGAGGATTTTTGTATAATCTACGGTTTATTGTTAACCTGGCACATCAGATTGATAATTCCATATACAAATATATTACTCATACCAATTTGTCATGGCTCCAAATGAGGACTATTTCTTTGGGGGAAACTTAAAAAAAATTCAACAGCTGCTGATTGGCCAATGCATTTTCTCATCACAC
This sequence comes from Stigmatopora argus, assembly GCF_051989625.1. Lineage (NCBI taxonomy): Eukaryota > Metazoa > Chordata > Actinopteri > Syngnathiformes > Syngnathidae > Stigmatopora > Stigmatopora argus. The sequence continues at coordinate 5,979,632 of NC_135393.1, forward strand.
TCATACCTGACCAATGAAAATTAGGCCATAATATAATGGACTGGTCAAGGGGATGCACCTGTCATTAAAGCTTCACTTATTGGCCCGGTCATCAGATAGTCACGAGTGGTTAGACACTTAAGGTTGGGAAGACATGACTTTATGTTGAATGAATGAATCAAGACGGACCATCTTGCTTGCAAGGCTAGATGCTTGCACCCACTTACCAAAAACATGCTTCTTCTATGAACTTGACCTATAAGCAGGTGTGTGATTTTAAATCAATGCATTAGCTGCCTCTATCTGGTAAGCAGCTCAGTGGGTACTTAGTCTTTTCCTCTACTAATAACAGCTTGGAGAGGGTCCAGCTCCTGTCTGAAAGTACTGGAAAATTCGCACATCTGTGTTTTACAGACACTGTTACATGAAAGTGCTGCTTTTTTATTTTGTGACGGGCTGTTATTTAAAGATCACTATTAAATCAAATCACCCCAGTGAATCATTTTATTAGCCCCAAAACATTGCTAGTCTGCTGAGCTCACATACTCCTTTTTAGTGGGAGTCTTTGGGTTTTCTTAGCAAACGCAAGCTTATGAGGCAATTCTAGACAGCGCTGTGATGGATAGAGCAAGGTGTCTCTCCAGCTGCTGATCGTAATGAAGCTTTAGCCCCAGTGTGTTTGAGGGGAGAGCTGACAGAAGTTTTTTTACTAACTAAAACTAACTCATCATATAGTCGTTGTTAACTGACCATTTTCCTTCACATAAGATCAAAGTAGCCTACAGTGTTACCTCGTCATACGACCGCTCGTCATACAATATTCTCGTCTTACAATATTCTCGTCTTACGACGGAAATTTCGATCGAATAATTCGCCCGTCATGCGATCAAAATTTCGTGATGCGACCAAGCCAGGTGGCCATGGCACTGTCTTTTTTGCATATCTTTCGTGTATAACAATATCTACAAGCACCGAATGAGTTATTCAGACCAGGAAACGCACAACGCGCATGCGCGGGAAAAAAAGGGCTTTCTGGGTAATGAAGTATACTCGTGCACACAACGCCGACAGGCAATGGCACTCTTTCTCAGAATAAAACTTTACCCACAATCAATACGTGGGTAAGCTCAGCTGCTGCATTTCCTGTTATTTTTATCTAATGCGAGGAGTATTATATTACTTCTCGTTCGCTGCTCATAAGAACATCAGGGGCACTGGCTCGCAACTCCCTGCAATAGCATGTCCGGTAGCAACTCTATCATAGGCGCCGTTCAAAGCGGATGAGACCACAGATGCTACAAGCTAAAAGGGAGCCGCTAGCCAGCGCCCCCGAAGCTCCCATGAGCAGCGGAGCGATCGCTGATAAAAGACTGCTGCTCGTTGGCAAGTGGTCGTGCGTTATCCGATTGTGAGGACATTTGTGTGGATCATTTTCGGAATATTTTGAAGCGAATAGTACAACAGCAAACAGTCCATCGATAGCGAACGTGAGGGTGGAGTGTTTGTTCCGTTTACGAGTGCGTTGTGTGAAAAAAAAAAACGAAGCCACCCCGCCCCTTTTGTGCGCCTCTCCCTCTCCCCTCGGCGAAATCCGCCCAATTTTAGTTAGATTAAACACATTTTATTTCTATTAAACCACTAGTTATGTGTTACTTTGTTAATAGATGGGGAGTTAGAAGAAATAAAACATTTTTTTCCAATCCAATATCCTGTTTTTGGTGTTTTTTCAGAGGGCTGGAACGGATTAATTTGTTTTCCATTCATTTCAATGGGAAACGTCCGCTCGAGTTACGAGAACCTCGTCATACGATCTCAGTCTCGGAACGGATTACGATCGTATGTCGAGGTACCACTGTATTTTCATCCCCAGTCAAGCCATTTTTGAGACATCTTGTTGATAGTTAATTTTGTAAAATGGTCAAAGCGAACTGTGCCTACAAAAAAGTACGGTCCCACAGATGTATAAGCAACCAGGAGCTGCTGCTTCATTTATGTTAAATGAAAACTGATATTTATGGGAAAAAAATAACACAACTGGTGTTGAGTATTACTCAGTGAAGTCGTAAATTGCAGAGCATTTCACATGCCAGACTTATGAAAAACATTAACCCCATTCAATTGTGTGTCCTTCTGTCCTTTAAGTTTCTATGAAAATGTTGCAGTAGTACATTGTAATGACCCAACTCTGAAAATAATGTGTGCAGATGTATTCTATTTTCGCAAGTGACAATGATTATTATTATGATTATTGCTTCCATTTGTTCCATTTACCACCATGCTTCTGAATACATTCTTATTACTGTATTGTCAACTCTCACTTGGTTGCCTCAATTAGAACTTGTCCTTTTTGATCTTTGAAAATCAAAGCAATTGAATCCTCTCCATGGTATTTAATGAAAAATGTGTTGTTCAGCATGTGGGCTATGTGCGCCCAGCAAGAAACATACACATTAGTGACTTAAAGTCGATGCTTTGCTCACTTCATTATTTTATGCACCCACACACAAAAATGGTTCCTTTGTGTTTCTGCTCTTTACATCCCAGAAGTAATTCATCAATAATTAGGGTTATTAAATTGAATGCAAGTGAGTTCCTTATACTCGCTTAAAATAGGGCACATGGTATTTAATTGATTTTTACTGAGCACTTCACTGCACCATCTGCACAAGCTGACAAAAAAAACCACAAAGCACAGCAATAGCACTTTTATGGGAAAAAAAAGGTCTTGAAAGATAGTCATTGCACAGGACAGCATGGTGTAAGTAGGACAAAAGCAGATTAAGCCATTCATTTATGAAGTGTTTTAATTTTTTACTTGACATCCCACAATATAATATAAATAGTTATTAAGAAATAGGATGTTTTGGGAGAAATTAAAATCAATCATGGATAATTTATAAAATAATTACTTGAACAACCCTCTTTATTGCATTCATTCAATGTGAATTAGATCGTACTAGCGTGTGAAGTGATTGTTCTGGCAAATGAATGAATTTCTGGCCACATAAGTACGTTATATTCAGAATTTTGGTTGTGGATGTTAAAGTCTCCTTATGTGACCCGCTTTATGAATATGTGACTATTAATTGCTTAAAATAACACTCATGCTTTTCTGAAAAAGCCATAATATCTGTTATTTTATTGTGTAAAATATAATAATAATACTACATACCACACTTGATATTGCATGCTTACAGTTGATACTACTAAATTTGAAATGAAAACCAAACGGGATGTGGGGACCCAGAAACAGTATGCTTAAGACAAAATACTTATACGTACCTATATTTAGTTATTCAAAATGCAAAATTATTCCTAAATACCTCTCCACCAGGCTTTATTATTGGCAGCCTTGTAAATTTCACATGAATATTGCAACAGCACTTCCTTAACATCTCACTCTGTCTTATTATGTCAAACATCAGGCTGGATCTGTCTCCCCATAGTAACAGAGGAGGGTTTCCAGTGCCTGCAGCCTGGTTCTTGGGGCTGCATGTGGGAGATTGAAGCTTTTTTCTGTGCTTGATGGGTGAGCGCACAAGGAATGAACGGGCAAGACGAAGAGTATGATGAAGGAGCAATGCAAGGATGGCTGCTTCAAAGTGAGACCTCGAGCAGTGTGCCTGAGGTTCCCATCCGTCAGCAAGTGGGGTATGACATACTATGCTTACGAAAAGTGCACACACAGGGTTCTCATGCATGAAATCATACACATACTTTTTGTGGCTAAGAGGCAATGATGATAATGACAGAAGATGGTGACACACAGGATGACAGACAGTCAGAGCTCCACAAGCTTTGCCCGATAGGGGAGAGGGGGAGCTTCATGCATTTCAATGTTTGGGTGTCTTTAAAAACACCTTTGGCGATGTCCTAAATCCAGAAGCCGAATGAAAATATGATCACAAGAATGTGCAAAAAGACCTCACTAATGGATCACTGAGAGTGCATGGTATAAATAATCCATTCATTTTCCATACCGCTTATCCTCACAAGGGTCGTGGGCAATGTTCCCTCTAAGCTGCGCGCGTGCGCAATTGCGCACTACTCTCGTCTTCTCTGCGCAGCAGCAATCATATGGCGCGCAGTAAAAAAAAAATCTGAAGGTTTTTTTTTTTTTTTTTACCCCTTTCCCCATGATGGCGCCGTTTAAGTGGCAGCCAGTGGCAGTAGCTCTGTCCACTCTTATGTTTTTCGTGTTTTACAGCATGTTTTACATGAAAAATTAGAGGGAACATTGACATGCACCTGCTTGTGGCAGGTGTGATACTGGTGTGCCCATAGCGAGCAATGATGATGTCGTGACCGGATGATTCGCCTAAAGACGTTTTGCTGACGGACGTTTGACAGACGGACAGGTCGCCGAATGAACGTTCGTTCAAACAGCGTTTAATGATTAAATACAAATACTAGTATTTGTTAGTTTAATGATTAAATACAAATACAAGTATTTGTATTTAATCATTAAACGCTGTTTTCGGCTGGATTTGACCGAATTTGAGAGCATTTTGAGCCGTTTGCCGAATAGACGTATATAGACGTTTTTTTGCCTCCATCGCGATATCATCGCGACATTTTACCGAGGAATTCACTTCCCTGGGCTCGGTTCTAATGTCCAAAGAGCTCCAGTATTTGTATTTAATCATTAAATGCTGTTTTAGGATGGATTTGACCCGATTGCTGTCATTTTACGGCTCGGTTCTGCTACATCTGCCCGCCCAAGAGTGCTTATTCCCGGACTGCCATGCCCGCCCAAGAGTGCTTATTCCCGGGCTGCCATTGATGGTAGACTAACATTGATTTTTACTATAATTTGGACAACACCGGCGGCGGGCTGGATTAAAAATCCTAACGGGCCGTATATGGCCCGCGGGCAGAGGTTGAAAAACTTGTACACACACGATCCGGGGGTGGGGCGAGTGCGCAAATCCCGTTTCGGCGAAACCTCCGTTCGGCCGAATGAACGTTCGGCGGAACGTCCATTCGGTGACCTGCCCGTCTGTCAAACGTCCGTCGGCGAAACGTTTTTAGGCGAATCATCCGAGTACCGATGATGTCGCTCACACTGGTACTCAGTGCGCTCAGGGAGGATGTCTTTCTGCTCAGACCAACAAAAAATTAGAGGGAACATTGGTCGTGGGGGATGCTGGAGACTATCCAGGCCAACTAGGGGGGGAGGAACCCTGAACTATTGGCAATGATTAAGTTATTTAAAAACTCTGATTTGCACTTGGTTATTCGGTGTTTGTGAATATGTGTTAATTTGTACTGTACTGTGTTCATCTTAAACGGACAGTCAAGGCAAGGTCGAACGCAATTACCACTAAACATGAATAAAATCATAAAACAACTAATTACACAAATATTCATTCATTCAATTAGCTTTCATACCGCCCATCCTCAAAGGGGTAGCGGGGGTTGCTGGAGCCTAACCAACTGTATTTAGGCGAAAGGCAGACTACACCCAGTCAGTCACCCAAACAGAGAGACAGACAATCACTCACACTTCCACCATGTGGGAATCGAACCCAGATTGCCCGCTACACAAAGATTGAAAAACAAAAATATGCAGACGTAAAAACACTTCCGGGAACGCTAAGAAACACGATAAACATTCATTCATTCATTTTCACAACCACTTATCCTCATCAGTGTTGCAGGGAGTGGTGGAGCTGACTTTGGACATGAGGCGGGGGACACCCTGAATTGACGGTCAGCCAATCGCAGGGCACAAGGAGACAGACAACCGTTCACGCGCACACTCATATCTAGGGGCAATTTAATGTGTTCAACCAACCTAACATGCATGTTTTTGGGATGTCCTAGGAAACCGGAGAAAACCCACGCAAACCAGAGCTTTGAGGGCCACACGCTAACCACTCGGTCACCGGGCCGCCTGCATCAGTAATTATGATGCCCAATTGTATGTTGCATAGTTACAATTAGATGCACATTTCAGTCATCAGCAAGCTTGCTAGCTATGCTGTAACCCTGAAAAAAAGTATTTTCCACGGATGGCACACTTAACAAAACACTTCAGATTTGTTTTTTTCGTTTTAATTCCCATCTTGTTGTTTGTTTAAATAAACATACTTATGGCTTTAGTTTTGTAGGAATTCAAGTCACTGCATCTATCACAATGTTTGAATGCCTTCTTTCTTTCTTTCACTTAGATGTTGCCATTTTCCTTTGTTATTTTTTGTTGCAAAAGCGTAGTCCTTGAATGGTGAATTAAAAGACCAGAAAGAATAGAATATTAATTAAATTAAATCCATAAATATTTTTCCACAGTTCTTAACACTTTTCTCTGTTGTGGGTCGGATATTCGAGATATATTTTCCCCTGTCACTTGTCATCCAGTATTAAAAACATGGTGAAATCTAAATAGATCAGGGACGATACAGCTTACATTTACTTGCTTCATCAAGCTAAAAAATTGGACACATGTTTTAACTGAAAATTTCAGCTTTGCTACAGCTTTGCACCAATTTAATGGTTGTTACAGTGGGTAATTAGAGAACTTTTTAGGTGCTAGGAGCAATATTTTGCAGTATTTATTATTCACTGAAGAAAATGAGAACTGCTTTTAACTCATCATCAACTCCAAACACACTCCAGCAAAAGTATTGACACTTATGCACACAGTGTACATGAAAAAAGTATACATTTAAGCTATTGAAAAAAACAAACATCTCCCAACAAATTAACGTTAGCAAACACTCATCTGCACAAGTTTCTTAACAAGGAAATACAGAAACTAAACAAACAAAAAAACAGTTCATGCACTGTGATCTTTCTGTAATGAAGGCCATGCTTCTATTCATTCATTCATTCATTCATTTTTTTCCTCTCTAGGCTCGCTGAGGGTGCTGGATCCTATCCCAGCTGACTTCGGGCCAGAGGCGGGGGACACCCTGAACAGGTTGCCATCCGATCACAGTGCACAAGGAGTATTATTTAACCAGCAGTTTATGTAGATTTGCTCTGGAGCATCTAAGAATGTTTGCCTATTTGAGAAAATTGAAGAAAAAACTTACTATGTGGGATGAAAAACAAATGCTTAGAAATGTCATCAGAACTCGAGAATAACAGAAGAAAAATAAAACCATTTGTGCATAATTGTGCATGACATGTATGCTACACGGGACTGCCCGGCGAATGAGTGGTTAGCGCGTCGGCCTCACAGATCTGTGGTCCTGGGCTCAAATCCAGGTCAGTCCTCCTGTGTGGAGTTTGAATGTTCTCTCTGGGCCTGAGTAGGTTTTCTCTGGGTACTCCACTTTTGTCCCACATTCCAAAACCATGCTTGGTAGGCTGGTTGGACACTCTAAATTGCCCCCAGGTATGAGTGTGAGTGTCAAGGTGTCCCCCACCTCCGGCCCGAAGTCAGCTGGGCTAGGCTCTAGCACCCCTCTCAACCCTTGTGAGCATAAAGCGGTTCAAAAAATGAATTAATTAATAGGTGTGACCCCATATGCATACTCATCAGAGGTGCTACAGACAAATGACAAGGTTGTATGCAGATAATGAAATCCAAACACCGAATGAGACTGCTATTACAAAAACTTGCATCACTCTTGCGCCACACTATCAACCCCTTTGTGCAAAAAAAAAAAAACAATAGCTAATCAACTCTCAATTCATTGTCCACATCTAACATCTTCAGCATAGAATCCCATTTTAGAATCCAGACAGAGAAGAGCAGACAAGCAAGCCCACAAGATTAGATGATCTACTTATGCACTTAAAGAATTGCAAAAAGGAGATTTGATAATAACAAGGGTTTAAAAGTTGGAGATGATGCAGTTACACCATTTGATGACTTAACCGTACTTTGTTAAGACTTTTTACTGAAGTGATGGTCATTAAGAGAATAGAACAGAGCATTACGCACATTGGTTATTGGAGGTCTCTGGTAGCCTTTGGGTGTTAATCATCAGAGTGAGTTCATACATTCAAAGTGAAAGGCCTTCAACTCAAAATAAGTGCTTTTGTTTTCACGTGTCCCCTGGGGCGAAAAGTCTGGTAGCTGTATGAAATAGTGTCGTGAAGACATTAAAGTCACTGGACCTTGTATTGATAAGAATGGCTGAGTAAATTTTTTTATATATTTATATATATAGAGGTTGACACGCCTGACTCCGGAGCGGGCATGTGCAGGCTCGATTCCCGCTGGTGGCAGTATGATTGAGAGTGTGGATGGTCGTTTGTCTCGCTGTGAGCCCTAGGACTGACTGGCGACCAGTCTAGGGTGTAGTCTGCCTTTCGCCCGAAGACAGCTGGGTTAGGTACCAGCAACCCCCGCAACCCTTTCAAGGATGGGTATGGATGATGAATAAATGAATGTATAATGTGACAGCCCGACAGTTGAGAGTGTAGCGCGTTGGCCTCACAGTTCTGATCCCAGGTCGGTCCACGTGTGTGGAGTTTGCATGTTCTCCGCTTGCGTGGGCTTTCTCTGGGTACTCCGGTTTCCTCCCATATTCCAAAAACATGCATGGTAGGCTGTTTGTATACTCTAAATTGTCCCTAGATATGAGAATGAGCATGAATGGTTGTCCGTCTCCTCATGGCTTGCGATTGGCTGGCCACCTATTCAGGGTGTCCCCTGTCTCGTGCCTGAAGTCAGCTGAGATAGGCTCCAGCGTCCTCCACAACTCTAATGAGGATAAGCTGTTCAGAAAATGAGATGAATAAGCATGTAGTCTTTGAACGACAGTTTTGGCTTCATTGCTTAGTTTATTATTATTACTTGACATTAATTGAGCTTAGCATCTGATTTAGGACAGCCACATCAAGGAGACTAATCCTTCACAAATGCTTGTACGACTTACAGATTTTCATTTAGATGGCTGCCTTTCTAGACATGTTACATAGATTAATCTGCATTTTGTTACTTGGTCAAGTAATGTTCCCCCTGTTACTTTTCCCCTAAGAGGCAACTAAAATATTAAGACCTTCCCCATCTTCGATGTGGGGATCAACACTGCCTCAATGCAAGTATAATTTAAAAAGCTTTGTGGTTCGTAAGAACCTTGGAAATTGATTTATACAAAATAGCAGGACAAAAATAAGTTAGGATTAGCATTGAAGAAATCAACATTAACCTCAGCTATAGCATGCCTTTTTCGCAATAGAGTGTTTAGGATTTTGGTATGTAGAATCAATAAAAATCAAAGGTAATAATATAGCTGTCAGCTAGTAATTTTGCTAATACGCCATCATTTTCACACTCAGCTACACATCTCAAAAGCAATTATTCTTTATTATTATTATAGTTACTCTTGATTGTTCCTCTATATCTGCTTAATTTTTGGTTTTTAGCTCTGGAGCTTTTTGTTCAGCTTGTTTTCTACCATTAGTTGGTAACTGAGGGATTGGCGCCACCCTCTCAATGGTGGAGATCACTGACAACTCATCAGTCACACCATCTGCCTCTTATCGGTGGTGTTTTTTTTAACTTAAAAAACTAAAATACAATTACAGGCATTTATTGACAACGGAGATGAGTGATTATTTTTCAAAGCACATTTTAATGTTTTACTGTCATGTTCGACAGTTGACAAAAACTGTTTTTGTTGATTAATTTCAACTTCAAATACCACCATAATCACAACAGTTTTATTCAAATTTCAAAGCTTGTGAAAAACAGACTCCAGCACCCACCTTGACCCTAGTGAGTATAAAGCGGTTCAGAAAAGGAATGAAAAAAAAAAAACATTAATCACATGATATACATGTACTATATATATATATATATATATATATATATATATATATATATATATATATATATATATATATATATATATATATATATATATATATATATATATATATATATAGTCTTTGCAGGTATGCTGTAAACTGTTTTTAATGAGAGGTTGCTCAGTAGCTGCAAGTCATTTCAATGCATCAGTGAGCACAACATTAAACTCGTAATGTAACTCTGAGCTTTATTAATTGCAGGAGGTGGTCTGCTTAACAGGTTAAGCAAATGAGTCACGCAGCTCTTCGTGACTGAACAGACACATATCTGAGTCCCTCAAAACAATTTGACACTTTCTTCTCACTTGTTCCAGTCATACTCCTAGGAAAGCTAAACTATTTACTCTCATACCATTTAATACAATCTTTTCTTAAGAAGATAAAGCATGAGGAGAATAGTTTTACAAAATGCAATAGTGGCATTTCAGAATATCAAATGTTAAATCTGAATTTTTTATTTTTTCTCAAAGATATGGATCTTGGTGTTTAAAGCAGACTGACTAGAATATAGTTTTACAATAGATTTCATGCAGCCGATCAAGATGAAATATTTACATCAAAACACTCCCAGTGATGGTTTGCAGTAATTGGTAGTGGTACTCAAATAGAAACTTCTCAAGTATCCTTTTTTTCTGCATGGTTCACTACATTAAGTGATCTATTCCTAGAGTGCTGTTTCTAGTTAGAAAACTTCCCCCAGTGGAACAAATTAACTCCATTATCTTTATCATAAAAGAAAAATGTATAATATTTCCCAATCAAGAACCAAGTAGCTCAACACAGCTCTGTTTGATGTCTTTAAAGGGACAACTTTTGACCATTTTGCATCTGCGGTTGTATCTTTTTAACTTGTCCTTCTACATGGGAGTTTCCATCTGTGTCTATTTAAAGATCTACAGGAAGTTGTGCACTCTAAAGTTCACCCCTATGCTAAGGTCTAATGGGACTCAGAGTTCATGGGAACTGGCAACAGTTTCTCAGATTTGTGCACATCTTCACATCCCTGTGTTGCTCTCTTTCTCTCAACTAATCATTTTCTTCCGTATTCCCCCCAACGACCATCTTTGCCACCATTTTCTCTACCAATGTCACCAGCGCTCTCAATTATGCTATTTAAACCTCTTCTCTTTCATGCTGATCAGCACACCGCTCTTAACAACCTTCCCGTGGTTCATTTTACCCTAATTCCTATGTTCAATCAGCCACCTCTATTTTTCAGAATTATCTGAACAGCTACATGCCGCTCCATCTATTGTGTTTGTGGCTCTATTGTTTGTATCCATCATCATTTCTGAGTGTGCTCTTTAACTATTTTTTCTTGTCTTAGTTGACTATCACAAACACACACATTGTATTGGCTAGTACTTGCTGTATATTCATTTATTTTTGGAAACACTTTTCCTCACAAAGGGGGTGCTGGAGCGTATCCTAGGCAACTACGGGCAGAGAGCAGAGGACACCTTTAATCGGTGGCAACCCAATCGTAGGGCACGAGAAAACCGACAACCATTCACGCTCACACTCATACCTAGGGGCAATGTAGAGTGTTGAACCAGCCTACCATGCATGCATAACTGTAAAGCCGACGCGCTAACCACTCAGCTGCCGGGCTGCCTATGCTGTAGTTTATGTTCTGTAAAATGAAAATGCATGTTTCCCTTTGGCACTCACACAAATAAATATAGTGCATAATATACTATTGCCTAATGACAGCTTTTGGTTGAGTAAAATTCATTTTAAAAATTATTTTGTTTTTACAATTGTGTGATTCGCTTTTCTTTTCTTTCCACATTCATTTCTCTTTATTTACTTATTTATTTGATTTCTGTTTATGGGCACAGCTCCCTACATGTATCTCTTAAGAATCTTAACAAATTTTAATTGGCAGTCTTTCGCGGGGGAAATTATTAAATATGGTGCCATATGAATCTATATTTGAATTGATCTGTAAAGTGGCAAATTTCCTGCATCAAAGCAGATTTCCCCTTATTTTGTGCATTTCTATACAAACAAGTGGTTACAGACAGCTTGTCCTTATCAGAAGGAGGAGAATAATTGATGTCATAACATGCATTCCAACCATCAACGGTTAAAAAATATCTATTTTTTTTTCCATTGTGTCTACTTTGGCTTATTTATAGTGTTTATTTGAGAGTACCATCTGATCGTGTAGGTGAATGGTGCGTCTGCACCTGTTTTGAGGGCCGCAATTTGAGTAAAAATAGACCAAAATAATTATTCCTGTGAAAAGACACACTAAGTTCTTATACATCTTCCTCGGGTTACACTATTCCTTTGTGAATAGAGCTTTTAACAGTACTAAAGTAAAATGAGTGGAATTCTGAAAACTGAATTAATTATAATTGCATGTGAAAGCCAAAATGTAACGTTTGATTTTTTTTAGGTTGTTTTCAAAATATAAAATTCAAGAAAAGTTAGGAGTCTGTTGCCGTGAGAGCCATTCACTATAACCTGCCAGCTCTATTTACCTTCCCCTAAGAGGCAACTAAAATATTAAGACCTTCCCCATCCTCGATGTGGGGGACAACACAGCCTCAATGCAAGTATAATTTAAAAGGTTTGCGGTTCGTAAGTAACTTGGAATGTGATTTATACAAAATAGCAGGACAAAAATAAGTTAGGATTAGCGTTGAAGAAACCAACATTAGCCTCAGCTATAGCATGCCTTTTTCGTAATACAGTGTTTTGAATTTTGGTATGTAGAATCAATAAAAATCAAAGAGGTAATAATAAAGCTGTCAGCTAGTAATTTTGCTAATACCCTATCACTTTCACACTCAGCTGCACATCTGAAAGGCAATTATTCTTTATTATTATTATATTTACTCTTGATTGTTCATCTATATCTGCTCAATTTTTGGTTATTAGCTCTGGAGCGTTTTTGTTCAGCTTGTTTTCTACCATTAGTTGGTAACTGAGGGATTGGTGTCACCCTCTCAATGGTGGAGATCACTGACAACTCATCAGTCACACCATCTGTCTCACATCAGTGGTGTTTTTTAACTTAAAAATTAAAATAAAATTACAGGCATTTATTGACAACGGGGATGGATGATTATTTTTCAAAGCACATTTTAATGTTTTACTGTCATGTTCGACAGTTGACAAAAACAGTTTTTGTTGATACATTTCAACTTTAAATATCATCATAATCTCAACAGTTTTATTCAAAATTCAAAGCTTGTGAAAAACAGAGGCAAACTTTGTCAAACAAAAATTGCCACTTCTCATAAACCCAGAGCTGAATGTGATTGAAAAAAAATACATAAATAAAACGGCAGTTGAGTGGTGAGCACGTTGGCCTCACAGCTCTAGGGTCCTGGGTTCAAATCCAGTTTGGGCCACATGTGTGGAGTTTGCATGTTCTCGCCGGGCCTGCGTGGGTTTTCACCGGGTACTCCGGTTTCCTCCCACATGCCCAAAACATGCAGAGTAGCCTGATTGAACACTCTAAATTGCCCCCTAGGTATGAATGTGAGCGTGAATGGTTGTCCGTCTTCTCGTGCCCTGCGATGGGCTGGCCACCGATTCAGGGTGGCCCCCGCTTCAGGCCCGAAGTCAGCTGGGATAGACACCAGCACCCACTGCGATCCTAGTGAGGATAAAGCGGTTCAGAAAATGAATGAAAAAAAATAAAACATTAATCACATGATATACTTGTAGAACTATATATAGTCCTTGTAGGTGTGCTGTAAATTGTTTTTAATGAAAGGTTGCTCAGTAGCTGCAAGTCATTGCAATGTATCAGTGAGGGCAACATTAAACTTGCAATGTCACTCTGAGCTTTATTCATCGCAGGTTGAGGTCTGCTTAACATGTTAAGCGAATGAGTCACGCAGCTCTTTGTGATTGAACAGACACATATCTGAGTCCCTCAAAACAATTTGACACTTTCTTCTCACTTGGTCCCTATTACAATGAGTAATTGAATGATCATGTAATGAAGGAACTGTGTTTTTACTTCATTCTTACAGCCGCTTTCCGTCTTCGAGCCAAAGTAAATAACCAGATAGCTGACAGAAGCAAAATCTATTGGAATTGTGTTTGATAGTTCACAAATTGCTGACATAATATATAAGAGTAAATGTATTATTGAAGGAGACATCAATAACATTGGGCGTACATTTGCATACAAAAATATCCTTTTTATTGAGGTTAATAGATCCAGCCAACTGCAGGGCACAAGGAGACGGACAACCAGTCACACTAAAGTTGCAAAACCACTTCTGCAATCAAATCATTTCTCTATCTTTTTTCCCCTTACATTTTAAATCTGGTATTACACTTTCCTTTTCTCAGCCAATTTTATGCCAGCACAGCTGCTATCCAGTTGTCCATTGCTGTGGTAGTTGGCAAGGATGTATTCATTCATGCGGAACCCCATACTGGCCTGGCAACCAAGTGTGGTCAGCATATATGAGACTTTGCAGTTTGTTTTACTTAACTTGCATGATCACTTACTGGTATAAAACACAAATGTCCTTTTCTTATTCAGTTCCCCTATGTAAGCATGTCTTAACTAAACATGGAATAACTCTGAACCTTACCAAGACACAAAGCTTTGTGCAGAAAAGCCTGACAGCTGCATTCAATTACATTAACTACCACGAGGAAAAAGCACACACTGGCTCCAGCTATAATCAACAACTTATTCAATAAGCTAAAAAAATGACACTTCCTGGTTTCTCAGCTGCACTACAGCTCTTTCGTTCTTCTCTCATAATAAACTATCATGCACAACTCCGTCACGTGTGAATGCACTCACGGTCACCTTTTGGTTAATGAACACAAGGTTTAATGTTGAGCTTCCTGCTGAGGTCAAAGATTACCCCATAGGAGATAACTCTTTACCTGAGCTCTAAAGCAAGTAACTGCAGGAAGAGAAAGAAGTGTGGAAATTAGCACATGCATGTACAAACATTCTGCTTCACAGCATCACTAAAGGAATGTCATAAATGTCATCCAGTTAACAAGTACTCCAATGAGAAGGAAATAAACCAATGGAGAGAGAAACAAATTGGAGTTCAGGCAAAGGTTTGGAGCTCTTATTCATCACACATTTTGAAGTAGATTTTTTCCACCCATTTAATTTTTACATTTTACAAAGGAAACCTTATAGAAAATTGTATCGCCCTTGGAAATTTTTTTGTTAACTCATTCATTCATTCATTCATTTTCTGAACCGCTTATCCTCACAAGTGTCGTGGTGGTGCTGGAGCGTATCCCTGCTATAACTATGGGCAAAAAAGCGGGGGACACCTTTGATCGGTGGCCAGACAATCGTAGCGTGTAGGGCACAAGGAGACGGATAATGATTCAAGCTCACATTCATACCTAGGGGGGCAATTTAGAGTTTTCAACCAGCCTTCCATACATGTTTTTGGGAGGTGGAGGGAAACCGGAGTACCTGGCGAAAACCCACACAAGCAAGAACTATGAGGCTGACACGCTAACCACTTGTCCGCCAGGCCTTGTTAAATCATGATATATACATACATATATTAAAATAGATTTTCTAGGGGTGAGTGCTTGTGAAAGGGAGGCTTTTGATGGATGTGGTGTTTATACTCAATAGTATCAGTCATTAGTTGCAATTGAGTGTGTTGTGTGAGTACGGCTTTATTTTAAACTCAAAAGGAGTTGCAATAATAAAGTGTCCAAAAAGAACAATCACTTCCCACTTCACTCCCCAAATCTTCACTCATTTTAAAAATATTTCCTGTTGTGTACCAAAAATAAAGCTAACATGAATGCAAATAGGAACTGATGCTGACAAAGGTCTTTAGTTTTTGTTTTTATTACAGCTATTTTCTTTAAATCCAAACTTGTGTTAATTCACCCATATTTCTAAAATAAATCTTTTATCTTTTGAATTAAACCATGTTAAAGCATTGTTTTTTTTTTGTTTTTTTTTCAGTAGAAGTAGTTACTGCAGTTGGCTTTTGTTGATGTTTTTTTCTTTCCCTTGATTCTCCATGACTTCCACATCCTTAGCCTGAAAGGAATAAAGAACATAATTGCTTGTTCCTCTGTAATTACCTCCACTTATTTTTCCTTTGGCGGACTAGTCACAGAGGAGTGAGCCCGTTTGCTTCACACTTCTGACATCAAATGTTCAATCCCCGCTGGGTTCCGACCTTCTTGTGTGGAGTTTGCATGTTCTCCCCAGGCCTGTGTGGGTTTTCTATGGGTACTTGTTTGCTTTCCTCCCACAGCCCAAAAATGTGTTTGGTAGGCTGGAGGAATATTCTAAATTGCCTCTCGTTAGGACTTTATGCGTGAAATGTTGTTTGTTTCCTTGTGCTCTGCGATTGCTTGGTAACCAATTAAGGGTGCCGCCTGCCTGCTGCCCATAGTTGGCTGGGATAGACTCCAGCACCCCCATGACCCTTTTGAAGATAAGTGGTTCTTTTTTTAAATTGGTCTAACTTGTCCATGTGTCACTTATTTTATCTCATCTCATCTCATTTTCTGAACCACTTTATCTTACTTATTTTATTATACTCTTTGCAACAGTTTTTTATTGAACTTTCTTTTTCCATTCACCTTAATCACATTCATAAACAGAAGAGCCTTAGCAATAAGCTTTGAACCTTGAAATATTTTTATTGGAGACAAGTGCTATGGAAAATTTATGTTTTAATATATTAGATTTTTCTGAGTATAATTCTGCCTACCTTGTTCATATCAATCATAAGTTTTGAATGTCGAAATATTTTTAGCCTAGCGACAGAATTCATGGACATAAGACCATCTGAATACATTTTTCTGGTAAATGAAAATGGTGGGAAAACATGCTAGATAAAATCGAATAATTCAGAGAACAGTGTTCTTATTCAAGAAAACTGGCTGCCCATAATGAGATCCACATGTCGTTGCGGCCTCACACAGTCACACTGACACAAACACAAGTGGACCAATTCACCAAAAACCTTGAAAGTCCTAAGGGGGAAGGAAAAACAAACAGAAGTTAAACATGACCTCTTTTACTTCCCTCCATCTTTATTTTCTCACATCACATGTTCTGAAAGAGCAGACAAGAGTTCAGGCTCCCACAAAAATTAGAGAACATTTTAAACCGGGCCATTTATTCTGTCACATAGGCCGCTGTGTCATTTCAGTTGTGGTGGTCTTTTCACTAAAGTGCAACTGTTTGAATGGCTCATTGATCAGGCTGTTACAAATGGCAGAGTGAATCCATGCACTGTGAACAGCCAAATATATGTGCAGTTGTTTATCTAGGGGTGTGTTTGGGGGTTATAGAGTGTCTAGTTGCATCCAATTAAGTCAGTCGGTAGAAATCTGAAGACAACTGAAATAACGTTTTGCACGTCCTGAGATGATGTCCTCAATGGAAAAGAAACAAGTCCAAAGCAAAATAACATTATATTACTATTATTATCAATACTACAATGGCAGCTGAGTGGTTAGTGCATCGGCCTCTTTCTGGGGTCCTCGGTTCAAATCCGGGTTGGTCCAACTGTGTGGAATTTGCATGGTAGGCTAAATGTGTGTTCAACCAGCCTACCATACCATGCATGGTTTTGGAATGTGGGAGGAAACCGGAGTATCTGGAGAAAACCCACGCAAGCTGAGGGAGGACATCCAAACTCCACACAGGAGGATCAGAACCCACCTGGGATTGAACGTTTGATCTCAGAACTGTGAAGCCGATGTACTAAACACTCTTCCACCTTTTGTCCAGGCTGTTACCAGTCCATAAAAAAATTATATATACATTTTCTGAACCACTTATCCTCACAAGGGTCATGGGGGGTGCTGGAGCCTATTCCAGCCAGCTTCAAGGACAAAGCCAATCGCAGGGCACAAGGAGACGGACAACCATTCATACTTACATTCATACCTGCGGGCAATTTTGAGTGTTAAATCAGTCTACCCTGCATGTCTTTGTAATCTGGGAGGAAACCAGAGTACCCAGAGAAAACCCAAGCAGAGCCGGGGAGAACATGCAAACTCCACGCAGGTGGATCGCCCTGGATTCGAACCCAGTACACCAGAATTGTGAGGCCGACATGCTAACCACTCATCCACCAGGCCGCTCCATAAATAATGATTTTTGAAAATTAAGTGCAACATTGAAATAAAAAAAAACATGTTGGAATTTTGGAAATCAAAAATATTTTGCCACCTTTCAAAGCCTTTCTCCCTTCACTGAGTTATTCTCTCAAAAACCATACCATTGACGGGCTTTGACCAGTTGTGAATTGTCTATATTCAGACCCTTGCTATTTCAGGCTTTCCTCAAGACTTTGTGATGGAAATTTGTGAAGGGGGAAAAGTAGCAAAAAAAAATTGGATCCCTGTCTTCATCTCTCATAATGACTTGATAGTCTAAGACTGAAGATAGAGGGAGTGACTGTGCTAAAAAACAGGATAGATTTATGACTGGAGCCTTTGGCTCTGATTTCTGTTGGACTAGCCCACAAATTCCTCATGCAATAGGCTGGTTAAATACATCATAGTCAATTCAAGTTATTTTGTGCTCAAAGAAAGTGTGTAAGTGTGTGTACATGATGTAATTGTATATCCTGCGTTAGTGCATGAATGTTTGACCTTTTTGGGTTTAAAAGTCTGAGGAAGAAATCCATTCAAGAAGTTCACTGATATGGCATTTTGGAGATACTGCAATTGATTTGAATTGGAGTTGCTGCATTTGTGGCTCCCTCAGAAGCTTAAAGGCTCCAAAAGGATTAATATAGCAGCAAGGACTTGTCCAGTGTCATTTCACATATGCTTCTCAGATGAACTTGGAGGAGGGAACAAGGGAGGATGGATGATAGGGGGCATTATGAGAGTCTTTGGGGACAAAGTAAAATGGAGATATTGATATAGACTATTGAAAAGGCTTGCTTGATTTCAGGTACGTATTTTAAAGTAGAACATTTTAATTCCCATCGCTTAATTTTATTACTTTTACTAATGAAGTATTTTTCTGTTACCTTGTTTTAATGTGTATTTATTAGGTATTATTTAAAAAATATGTAAATTTAAAAAAGGCTAAACCCTAAAACATTATGGCCATAGTCCAAAGTAAACCCTCTGTTTCCGTGACCGGACGTTTCGTCGAAAGATGTTTGGTCCCCGGACGTTTGGTCCCCGGACGTTTGGTCGACCGGACGTCCGGGGACCAAACGTCTTTCGACGAAACGTCCGAGTGCTCGATGTTTCTCATCTTTGTTTACCTTTTGCCAGTCTTTGGCAAAGTTGTTCATCTTTTTCGATGTAAAACCTATTTTATCTATTGTCCTATCACCTTGTTTTCTCGTCTCCCCTCACTACACTATCTTCTCTCCATTCTAGTTTGCTATGGTACATATTCTCCACTCTATTCTCAGAATCTTTCTACCAAAACACGCTATCACTTCTCTTGATGTGTCCGAACTATCTAGGCAACCTTGGATGCGCTCATTTCTAATCTCATCTAATATAGCCACCCCTAACAATTAACCTAACATGTTGATTTTTTTGTATGATTTGCCCAACGGTGCAATATCTTAGATTGTGCAATATTTTAGAATTTACCTTACATGACTTTTTATATTAATTATTTATGTTTTTACGTGTGATTTATGTTTTTACTGAGAAACACACACTTTGTGGAGTAGCACAACTAATTTAGTTACATGAAGCTGTTGTATAATGACAATATAGGCTTTGTTTGATTTATTGATTGATTGTATGGTTGAATTAGAGTATCAGGCTTGACTTTCCTAGCTACATATTCACATCTGGATTTCCCAGTGTATTGTCTTTGATATCTGGAATATGTTAGTTCCAGTCCATAAAACAATGGACTGAGGTATTTTCACTATTCATGTCAAACTTTGGAATACCTTTATTTCTTCTGCATTTTTTATAACGTTAATTGAAATGCCTTATAGTCTTGAAAACTCTAGGATTTACTTCGACATTATTTATTGTTTTTTCAGAGGCAGAGAAAATCTTTTTCATGACAGAATTAAGGTCAATGATGTCACATGATTGACTTTTCTGTTTTGGCTGTAGAAAGTATATTGATAACAATGTTATTAATAATAATAATAAGTATTATACCAGGATTGTGTGCACCATAGCATGGCTACACTCTAATTTGGTTGCCAGCCTTATGCAGAATGAAATACTAAATCACTAAAATTGCCAACAATTGCTGACAATTTTCTTTTAAGTTCGTATTATGTGTTTTCGTAACTAGATAGTCAATCCACGTAAAAGAGAGAGGAACCAAACCATCTCCTATATTGCAAGTAGATATGAGAATATACAACTCCAGAATGAGAGGGAAGGAAGAACAACAACAATGTTGCAAGAAGAAAAAACAACAACATTGTTGCACTTCTACAAGATTGTTTCATAAAACAAAATTCATTTTGCACCATGAAACAGAATGTATAGCAACTCTCCTATTTAGGGGATTATGAAATTGAAAAGGGCAAACTTGAGCCAATGCTCCTTGTTATGAAACTAGCCAGTGGGGAGGGAATCTCAGACTTGCTGCTTAAAAGGCCACCGTGAAAATATTCGTGCTCTCAGCATAAATTGAGTTGACGCACATTATAATACATTGTTAAAGGTTGCAAGTAGAAAGTCCAAAAAGGAAACTTGCATGGCTGAGATCAACAATTGTGCTGCTTATACCTACCCTAAAAAAAGAGAGAAAAAAAGGGAAAAAAACATTCTGAACTGGAATATTACCACAATCATGGACAAAAAAATCATTTCTAAGCTATCCATCAAAAGGTTATTTCTATTATTTATGTATTTTTAGTTTGTTATTGTCTTTTATCTCAATATGATCTATTGTAGTAATAATGATATTTTTAGGTATGGGTTGTCTGTAATGATTTTTAAGAGCCTCTGTAGTTTAGAGCGGTGCTTCATTGAAGGGATTTTGTAAGCTAATTGCTTTTATTCTTTAATTGAGCATTGATTTTTGTGATTTACATATTAACATCAATTTATTAGGATAGAAAACAATACAGCAATAAAATAATTAATGACTTCAAAGCACACAATGATCAATATTAACAAAATAAATATGCATTGCACAGTATAAAAGTCTTTTTTTTTCATTAGCACCATATTGCACTCCCACTGACCCGTTAATGTATTGGCAAACAAAATGACTTGAATGAATGACTTTAATGCATTATTGATTTTATTGGTTTTTATGACAGTCCTTGGAGAGGAGAGCCGCATTTAAAAAAAGACTGGTGTCCTGGTTTTTAATCTCTTGTTGATTTCAACATTGGTCTTGCCATCAAAACTCTCTTTCTCACACACACACGCACACACACACGCACACACACACGCACACACACACACACACACACACAAGGTGCCATTGTGCTGTTTGGTGTACACATTTTCCCCAGGGCATGATATTTGTTTGAGTTGCTCTTGGTATTGTCATTGTGTATATTCAACATTATTCATGAAATACAACTTTTCCTGAGCAAATACTGGATGGCCAGAGGCTGTACAAGAACTCTGACAAAGCTGTCCTTAACACACGCTAATTCACGCACAATTACATAAAAAATGCCAACACACTTTAAATGCATCTTGGCAAAAATAAATTCATGCCGGCAGCGCTGCACCTTTAAGCACACCAATGAATAGCACCAGTTTTTCTTTATTATCTATGTATATTTGCCAAGTTGTATGGAATAATGTGTAACATATACATACATATATGACGCATGTACAGTAATACCTTGAAATATGAGCTTAATAAATTCCGGGACCATCATAAAACCACATAAATATAATTAGAAATAGTCCCAGGAGTACTTTCAAACTGTATGTTCTACCGTTAGAAGTGAAAAACCGAAAGAAAGAAAAAACAACAGCATTGCTGACATTCTGTTTCAAATATACCACAGTATACAAATGAGCTTCCACAAATTGCACGTCTCTGCTAGAGGAATGAAGACTTTATTATAAAATCCTGCCCTGCCATATACTGGGCTATAGCCTAGAATGAACCTGGCACCACTTTTGTGTTAAGTAAACCATGAGTGATTCCAATTTGAATATTGAAGATAATGCAAAATACAGTGAAATAAATAATTATGTCTTCTGTTTGTTTTTCTGCATTGAAAATCTTTTCAGAAGATTGACTTCCCACCAGAAGTACGTATACCCAATCCATGCTAAACAATATTTATCTTTTGTCTTAAGCTCTTGGCTTTATCGTTTTGCAAATTACAAATGAGCCTCCTCCTGTGATCCGGCTACCAGTTAAACATGTATCCCACCTCCTGCTCATAGTTGACGGGAAAGGGTTTAACAATCTCATTACCGTCATTATCTTAGATGTTGATGGCGGTCGCTAATACTTAGGGTAAGCAGCACAGAGAATGAATGAATCTAATATATATATATATATATATATATATATATATATATATATATATATATATATATATATATATATATATATATATATATATATATATATATAAAGGGCGGCCCGGCGACTGAGTGGTTCCTGCATCGGCCTCACAGTGGGGGACCTGGGTTCAAATCTAGGAGTGCGTGTAAGCACGATTGGTTGTCTTCCTCCTTGTGCTCAGCAATTGGCTGCCACCAATTCAGTGTAAAGATTGAGAAAAACTAAATGAAAATTAACACATTTTGAAATAACTCAAATATCACTAAGATTAACAAGTAGTTTCATCCAAAAGACTAAGACAAAAATGAAAGGTGCTGCCAAACACCACTGAAAATACCGGGCAAAATCATATGCTCCACAACAATATAAATCTCAGTGTAAAAATACATTATTAAACTGTTGAGTGTGTTTTTAGCCTGACTGAGTTATATAAAACTCTTCCCTGCATATTGCGACAATAATTTCCAGTTTTCTCCGGCAATATTGTAAACAAGCACATTTGAGTTGAAGTAAATATCAACCAAAGCAGAGGCCTTTTCAAAGAGGTTTAGTGTTTTTCATTTATTGTATATGCTACCTGCATTATTAAACACACGAGCCAAGTGACAGGTACCAGTGGATCTGTCTTTATTTAAACTTTATGCAAATGCTGACCTTCAAAAAGGAAGATTTATTCACATACAATGTTTGTACTATTCTCTTATGCCTCCGCTGTTGTGGGTATCATTCCTGTACGATGTCTTGTTTCTGTTATGTATAGATCTAGTCTTGTTTTTATTTGATAGCTTCATGAGTATGTTCTTCGAGGGAGGAAGATTCTGCAAAAAGATGATACAATTTTGTGAATGTTTCACTTTTTCTTGTTCTGGTTCTGCTTTGTGAGTTCTCTCGATTCTGTTGATCACTGTTACATGCAAGGGCCCATGGCTTGCCTTTAATTCCCTGTTTTTAACCATAATGCCTTAACTTGGGGTTCCACCAAGACAGGCAAAAACAATCCATAGAATGTAAAAATAATAATAAGACCTGGTGCTAAACGTGAACACTGATGACGGCTGGCTATTTGGAATTCATTCTTGTTAATATCCGACACACCTACAGATTTGGTAGGTAGCAATACCCATAATGACACATAAGTTTCCTGTTAAATCCATTGTTGTCAAAACAAGCAGAAATAGTTTATAGTGTAATGAATGTCATGCAAAATACTGTATGTCTGACAGCTCATTTAATTTTTTGTCTTAGTTTTTTGGATGAAAATACAGATTAGTCCTCATTTTAATTTAGTCACATCAGAAAAGACCAACATTGTATTTTTGAACCAGCCACCATTGAGACATAGAGGTCAATATCTAAAAATGTAAAAATTAATCTTGGTTAAATGTGGAACATCTTAAACAAACAGTCTCGTTGGCATCCTTTAAATTTTCAGATTGTTTCAATGAAAAATAAAATAAATACATGCACAATGAATAAACCAACAAAAATGAGAAAACAGTTACTTGTGTCTTAACCAAATTATTATTGTACACCTTCCCCACCACTGTCAATACAAGGACACTTCTGCTATTGGTCTTCTTCAAAACTGGGTTAGTTTGGCTTCGTTCAGCCAGTCTATGTTGCCCCTTTCCAGAATCTCTCTGTTCTGATGTTCTGTCGCGCCCCTTGGGCCAAACTAATATGATAAACAAAAACCCATCCGACAGCTTTGGAAACACATTTTCAAGACCCTACCCAAATCAATTCCCAAAGGTTTTCCAAGAAGAGCCTGAAGCACTTTAAGGCCAACATGGTGGAAATGTGCATGTGGAAATGCAGACACTAAATAGTCAAGTGGTAAAGATAATAACGGGAGCACACAAACATGGTGCTGAGGCTTGGAAATGTCTAACAGATGAGTGGCTGTGGGGACATTGCCCAAAGCCTTAACAATATCCTAACCCACACACATGGAGCTTGTATGCAGCTGACAGATGGTGGGTTGGGTTTGAGAGTCCCCAGTGCTTCTGCACACTACCTGCGGGGTGAGATGAAACCTGGGGCAAGAAGAGAATGTTGGGCATAGGGCTTTGTAAACCCGATAGAAAACATAAAAAAACAGGAACAGATGATGATTTTCTTTTCTTGGGATGAAAATTTTAATAATTAATGACTGATGTCACTAAAACCATTTAAATAATGTTTCAAACAAGGTTTACAATCCTCCCCAAAAAGTTTCTCTCTCTCTCTCTCTCTCTCTCTCTCTCTCTCTCTCTCTCTCTCTCTCTCTCTATATATATATATATATATATATATATATATATATATATATACATATATATATACATGTATATATATATACACATATATATATATATATATATATATATATATATATATATATATATATATATATATATATATATACCAAAACAAAATTAAATGAATATTCCACTTTTTTCTAATGAGATTTTGCTTTTGTTAATATATATATATATATATATATATATATATATATATATATATATATATATATATATATATATATATATATATATATATATATATACAGAAACTTTTTGGGGAAGATTGTAAACCTTGTTTAAAAATGTGCCAATGAACATTCTGATTAACTTTTGTAAATGCACCGGGAACACCAAACACAGGAAATAAATAGGAGAATCGTACATAGGTACCAAGGGCTTGATGAATTCCAAATGCATAGAAAGACAGAGCCAGCATTGCCTTCAAGTTTCCTGTATAAAAAGGCAGAAGGGGGAGCACAACAATGATTAACATCCATTATTTGATGCACTGGGGAAAAAATACATAACAATGTAGTTGTGCTTAAGAGATTTAACCATGGACAAAGTCAAGCGCTCAGGTCAATGCTTTTTTTCTTCTGTACACAGTGTAATGAGTGTGCAGCGCATGTCTGTATCTGCACATGTGAGTGAACACTAGCTAGATAAAAGGTCTGTTGAGTGTTGAAGCTTTTGCTACACACTGGGCAAACAAACGGGTTTGACACATAAAGCACAGTTCTCTCATGCAGAATGCATAAGCCCTCCAGGCAGGCTTAAAACAAACAGTAGATGTGACCATAGACAGGACTAATACATTCTGGAACATAAGATGCATACATATGCATGCAAAAAGTTTGACAGGTTTAATGCATCCTTTGGATGGGTAAGGCAAATACATAAATAATAAATAAAAAGACAAACACACAAACATGCACACAAGATAAAGCAACACGGCTTTAACCACTTCATCCATGAAGCAGTCTTTCTGCTGACAAAAAAAAAAAATTGTTTCTCTGCGCCTCCTCTCAGCCTCCCCTCATATTGTCAATTTATACACTGTATAAATCCACATGATTATATCGTGTCATGTTTTGTCTTGGATAGATGTTCATTTATGTTCATAAGGCTTACATTCAAAATAAGTGAATAATTGAAGAAACAAATTTAAATTAACTTTAGCAATAAATACCTTGGATTTGTAGCGTAGTAAATTCACTATACGTTGAAAAGTATTTGCAAATCATTACTTTCCTTTTTGAATTTTTATATAATGCATCTACTTCATTGAAATTTACATTTTAATCTTATAGGTTTAATAAATCCATGGGTTAAGTTTCATTTCATTCTTAGAACAATTTGAGGGATGAATGTGATGCAAGACAATAGATCCTCAGCTATATTTTTGCATTTAACATATCTGTGGTCAGAAAGTAGTTTTTTTAGTGTAGAGATTCATGGTAGTAGGCCCTTGTTTTACAGTACAATGTTTTCTCACATTTTAGCATGCAACGACCACACTTATAGATACATATACTTTATTTGAATTTACTGTGAAAATCAAGACAAAGCGGCATAGAATGGTATCGTGTAAAGAAAATAATAAAGTTTTATTATATTGTTTACAAACTTAAAAACGAAATATGGTGGAGTGCAAAAGTATCTAGCCCTCTTTTTTCTGAGTGAATTCATTTGCCTTTGAATATAGCTGTTATGTGAATCCCCCAATAATTTGTTAGAAGAATGTGTCCAAAACGGGCATCATGAAATAAAGAAACAGACCAAATATATTTAAGGTTAAAATGGTGGTCAAGCTATAGAAAACATTTCCTAAGCTTTTAACATCTCATGTAGCATTCATTCATTCATTTTCTGAAAGGCTTTATCTTCACTAGGGTCCCAGCTGAGTATATGAATATTTTTGCCAGCCGCTGCATCTGTCTGGCAGAGATTTCATCACATGCCAAAACATACACTGCAAAGAATCCACAGTGCTGAAGGCAGATATGGTATTTCGCTTGGTATCTACCTTTAGTAACGGCATCTCATTTCATGTAGTCAAATGTATAACTTGATTTTGAGTATTCCTATATTCATTATGTTTAATGCAAAGGCTGGACTTCATTATCTAGTTTTATATTTTTTCTTGTTTTAGATCTACATACATGCAGTGCAAACCTGAGGTAATTGGACCAGGCTCTGCTACACTTACTGGTTTCTGTTGCCATATAAATGAGCAGAGCCAGAAAGAACATTCTCAACAGAATCAAAAAGCGAGAAAAATTGAGCGGCGGGGAATAAGGTTGGAAAAAAAGGCAACAGCATGAAGAGGTGGTAAACAATTTTCATGCAAATCAAGGGTGAACAATAGGGTGCGCTTTTAGTCCCTCTACTTCCCTCTGTTGCTCCCCCTCTCTTCTTCATAGCCAGGACACTTTTTTGACAGGGGTAAAGCAGGGAGAGGGGCTGTTTTTCCCTGACTATTGAATGCTCTTTGAAGCATTCCCAAAAGGTTGATCCTATTCAGAGAAAGGTTTCCTATTTCTCTGATGCTCTTCAATAATTCATCGTCCTTTTTATGGTTTGGTCTCACAGTTGGAAGAATTACCTCCAGTAAACCTGGCTGCATATGAATAATATGATTGTGTTATTCTCTAGCCAACACTGTAGAGTTCAGGGAGCATTGGCTGCTGATTAAAGTTGAGGACTTCCTGATAGGCTAAAATAGGTTTTTGTTGTGTCATTGTAGAAACACATGATTAAGTATTTTGAAATAACCGCAGCTCTGTGCAGTGGTTGTTCTATTTTTTTTCCGGAAATGGTTTCAAACCTTGGATTTTTCCAGAAACAAAAATCAGTCTGGCGGTTGGCAGGAAGAACTGTTAGACTCTAACAGTTGAAGTGAAGTTATCTGAACTCATTTCAAATTCTCAATAGTTTTGTGTCTGAAATTTTTGCTCACAAGTTTAAGTAAATCTTTGTGCAACATTGAGTCATTTTTATTTGAAGGTATTGTTATTGTTATTATTAATTGATAAACAATTAATAATAGTTTAGTCAAGAATATAGACTCTTTGTCCAAATAGTTACTTTATACTGATTAGGCGGTAACATTGTATTAAAAAAAACACAATCACATTTATAATGCTAATAACATGTTCACATCAAGCAGCTCTGCCTGAATAGGGGGTTAGGGTAAACATGAGTTCATCACTTTTTTGGGGTAAATGATAAATACATGGTGGGTGGTTATTGGGTCGGGTTCGATCCCAGGTCAGTCCTCACTGTCTGGAGTATGCATCTTCTTCCTTCTACATCCCCAAAACATGCATATAGGCTGGTTGAACACTAGATTGCCAGTATGTATGAGTGTGAGCTTAAATACTCATCTGTCTCCTTGTGCCCTGCGATTGGTTGGTCAACGATTCAGGGTGCCCCCCGACTAGTGCCTGTAGTTAGCTGGGATAGATTCCAGCACCCTCCGCGACCCTTGTGAGGGTAAGTGCAGGGCTGCCAACCTTCATCAACCCCAATTCAGGAGGACCCTGGTCCCATTTGAGGAGTTTTATGTTTACATCTGGAGTGAATGCAATCAACGCTAAATCGATATAAAAAAAATATGTAGGACAATTGAAATCAACCTGTTATTATAATGTTTGTCATTTATTGAAATATTGTTTTTGCAAACTCTTGAAAAAGTACAGCGTAATGAAAAAAATTGCCAGCCATTTTATACTTATTCTGAGCAGGCATATTGATAATAATACTTGACTTTTAAAAACGAGTGCTGTGTACTCCTACTTCTTTCAGACAAAAACGAAATAGGATTTGTTTTAAAATGAGATTACAAAAGACTGGCAGTTTATTTAGCCTTAATAATACTTATCCCTTATGAAAAAAACGAAATTGTTAAAGTTATAGAGGGTACTTATGCAATCCATTTGTCAGAACTTGTAACTCGGATGCTTCACAATGCACTTGTGTTACCAAATTCATCCGGTTTACAGTGCAGTTGAATCAAATGCGTAAGTAAGATGGCGGGAGCCGTAGCGATGGTGTGAATTTCGAGGCATTTAAATTGGAAATTTGGCACTTTTCAGAAATGGAGGATCCAAAAATCTTTTTTATAACAATTTTTGGGATTTCCGGAGTTTAGGGAGGTTGTCAGGAGTCCCAGAGTTTGTGTTACTTGTCCGGAGTAAACTCCTGAAATTCCGGAGAAGTTGGCAGCTCGGTAAGTTAATAAATAATAAATACATGACAAATTGAGGGAACATTCCTTAAAAAGAACTGCAACAATACATAGAAATAAATAAAATTTAAGTCATTTCATTTGTATTGACACATTTGATGAATTACTTAATCAATTAGGATACTTGTCTTTCAATGCATGAATAATTATTCCAAAGTTAATTGTATTGCCAATTATCACATCAGAGGTTAAATCAAGGGTTTTGGTGCAGGGTTTTCTGTAAATTGTACTTATTTGTATAGTAGAGTGACTACTATACAAATAAGTACTTCAATATCATAAAACAATTGTTCAATTACAGATAAATTTTACAATGCAAAAAAAGTTATTCTTTTATCCAGTATGACGTACTTATTGAACTTATTATTTACTTCGTTCAGCATACCGGGCCACCTGAGAGTGAGCTGGCTCGGCAAATATGAAATTTACAATGAGAGATAATTTCCACAAATGTCAGCTTTATTTATTAACCCTGACTCTGTTCTTCCATTTCTGTAAGCGCTCCTATAAAAGGGGCCATTTGCCTTTTCTTGCCCACAAACCAAGATTAATTGTGGTCTGTCTATTGTCAGGAGGAGCAAGGAATTATTATAAAAAAGGAGTTATGAAGAATGTAAAACTAATTAAAGTGACAAATAGCAATACAGATAACAGTATAAACATAGACCAATGCAATGCAGGAATTCTATGCCAGTTTGATATTGTCCAGTCATTCTCTATACTAATTGTACAGATCAGGGTCTTAGGTGAAATGGAGTCTATCCCATCAATCTGATTTGGGCAAGAGCCAGTGTATATTCTGAACTGGTTGACAAGACAAAAGGCACTACAGAAAACCTTACGTATAATAAATAATACATTTTTCCAGATATACACTTTCATGAACCGAACGGGGGGACTTTATCCACGGCAACGCACTCGTAACCGAACAAACACATTTAAATTAACTTGGATTAATATATACAGACACACTCAAACATACGTTTAATGTAACTTTACACAAAACTGAATTATAATTTTTTTTTGCATTCGTTCTCCGGGTTAGCTGTTGGCCACGCCTCCACCCTCACGTTCGCTATCGATGGGCTGTTTGCTGTTGTATTCCCTTCAAATAATTGCATTCCGAAAATGATGCACACAAATGTCCTCACAATAGGATAACGCACGACCACTTGCCAACGAGAAGTAGTCTTGAATGCGCGATCGCAGGCGCTAACAAGCTAAGCAAGGAAAAACAGGAAATGCAACAGCTCAGCCTACCCACGTATTGATTGTGGGTAATGAAGTTTCATTCTGAGAAAGGGTGCCATCGGTGTTGTGTGCACGAGTATACTTCATTACCCAGAAAGCCCTCTTTTGCCCGCTCATGTGCGTTGTGCGTTTTCTGGTCCATGTGTAGGAAAAACTTGTGTGAAGAAATCGTTCAGTGCTCGTAAATATCTGTTATAAACGAAAGAGATGCGACAAAAAAGACAGTGCGCTACAATGATAAACAGCCTCTCATGTCATGGCCATCTGGCTTTCTCGTATCTAGAGCTAATTAATTGCCCGAAATTTTCCTCGTATCTCGAGTATCTCGTAGGTAGAGCTGCTCATATGTAGAGGTACCACTGTACATACATTATTTGTCATTAAAACCTCAGTGGATTAGTGACTTACAGAAAATTAAAGCTGTGATTTATCATAGTTTGTCGAGCAGCCATGAAATTAACATTTGAATGGTTAAAGCGCAAAGTTACACCGCATTTGGAGGTGTCACTTAAGACGAGAAGCTGATATTTTGCCACCATTAACAAGAAATGAGGCTCTAATCACAAACCAGACAGACCTATTACAGTCCAGAATTGAATAAACACATTTAATGAACAAATTGCATTCAGTTCATCAATGCATGTGTCCTGTGTACTCACAAGAAGATATGACAATATTGCTTTTCAGGCATTATAAAAAATACTGTAATAATATTAATAACAATGCTTGTGTGTATGTGTTGGGAGGGTGTATTTTGAAATCCCTAGAACATGTCTTCTCAGCCCTAACTGCTCTTCCATTACATTCAACCATTTTTTGACAAACTTTCCATGTATACCAGGTATAAATCTAATTTAGTGATAATAGAAATGTAACTTGCCTTTCTGTGTCTGACACCCCTTTTCCACTAAAATATTTTGTCATAATGTTGTTTCCACAGTTAGTGCGGCATATGCAAGATTTTACATTGACCCTTTGCGTAAACTAAGCTAAAAACACCATTTTGAAGGGAGGAGTCTCTAAAATGAAGAACGGATCATCTAAAATGTATTTACCTCTCAAAATGGGGAGAAATACGTTGAGATCTTTGTCTTGAGCAGCCTGGGGGATTAGTGCCAGTGGAACAGCCTCAATTTTACTTTGGGTTGGTTTTTGGCTCAAAAGTTAATTTCACCTGAGAACCAGAATTTGACACCGACACTTTGGCCATGAGAGATAAATGGAGAGGGTGGAAGTCCTGTTATTTATTTTCTGTAAATATGTGTGCTGCCTGACACATGGAGATAAAGAGTGCTGTTCTGCTACCGAGTCTCTTTATTTAGCATAGCTGACAAAACGATAGAACAAACAACAAGCGAAAAAAGTCTTCGCTTGAGTTTAAGTGCCATGCCGAATGGTCTTTACTGGGGGGAACACTTGTTTTCGGATGAAATGTAGTGAGTCACCACAGGCAAACATGCCTGTAGAAAAGATGCTGCTACTGAGACCCCAGCTCCAAATATCTTACCCCAGCTCGAAATATCTTATGTTATGCCAAATAAAATATCCAGGGGCGACTGCAAGTAGAGTCGGAGTCAAGAGCCAAACCTCTCTACCTGCTCGACCATGACACCTACACCAGCTCCCCGCCTCTGTGTGGTCGTGATAACCCCGCCCAAAGCCCTCTGACGTAATTAGTGCTTCACTACCCCTTGCATGGCGCCTGATATGCTTGTGTTTTCAATTGCTGCAGCCTGTGCCTTTTGTAGAAACAGAAAGAACAACTGATCACGTGAGCGCAAGCCCGGAAATAGCAACAACTAGTGGAAAAAGGCCCAAAATCTGCTATTGCGTTCATCATGCCTTGCAATCCGCATTGCACAATTTTGATATTGAGCTACCAAAGCTAAGTATTTATAAATAAGTTTGTCATGAAGCCACTAGTATCGAAATTCTGAACTCAAAACAGTGTGTTGTGCATTCCTACAATGGGAATCAGTGTGTGTATGTTCTAAATACAAACTCATAGATCTAAGAACGCAATTTATTCACCAGAGACATTGAGATCACTTGGGTCATTTCCTTTTACCAGAAGTCTTTGGGAAAAGTTGCAATTTTAAATGATAATACATTACGGCTAGTCTCAGGGGAAGAAACATTTTGGGGAAAAACACATTTCAGAAGGTCAAGCACATAGGATGGGAATGACTGTGAAAGGGTTGAGAAAGATGATAATCCGTGTGCAACAAGCTCCATGGTTGCTCTGAATGATTTAATAAGAAACAACAATAAGGAAAACTTTTTTTCTGCCAGCAGTCCTTTACAAAGTATAAATGATGTATTCAAAGATCTGCTTTTGAGATTTTCTCTGCTCTCAATCACTGCCTCAAGCACAACACATCAAGAGAAAATGATATCTCAACAAGCTTGCTAAAATTGACATGACATGAGAACAGATCACACAAGCACTCTGGAAACATAACCCAAGCCTATTTACTTGTATTTTTTTTTTAACCGCAGCAGCTTCAGGGCTGATTTGGTTTTGGTTTAGCATGAATTACCACAGCTTAGATCGTGTTAGTGCTGATAAAGCTTGAAAATGTCCCAATTGTATCCTTATATCTTCCTATGAATATTCAACATCTTGCTCGCTTCTCTAAATTGTTTTTCCCTCCGCACTGCTATCTGAGTGCACTGCTGATAATAGTATGATGGTGGATGATGAAGTATGGGGAACTTTATGATCTATTCCAAAGTTTGGTGAAATCCTTCAATGTAATCAAAGGGGCCTCATTTAATATCTTATGCTCTAAACTAATTTAAGACTTTAATTTATCTTGGAACATATTTTATATTTATTTGATTTTGCAATCAAAATCCATCACAAAATAGGTTTAAGTATTTTTTCCCAATTAAAGTTCACCACAATAATATTAAATGAGACTTTTTTTAACAGAAAACTTTATATAAACATTTTTTCTAGGATAACTTTGTGTTTATTAATCTGGCGACAGATGGAGTTAGTACAGTGGGTTGGTATTATGTGGTTATTTACAGCCTGTCACTGCAGCAACAGTTTTTTGTGCATGTGTTTGTGCATGCGATCATCAATGCAGGCGGTTGACAAATAACCATGTTAGTGTAAGGAAGCAGAAAGGCTACGGCTGTCACTCTGTATTTCCTCACTCCTTATTTGACAAGGCCTATGAGGTTGAAAGCCAGCACACAAATATTCACATTGAGCAGATTTCAACTAGTGTTAGAGGATAAAAGCATAAGTATACAGTGTACATTTCTCCAAATAATAAATAATCTCATCTCATCTAATTTCACATTTATCCTCATGAGGGTCGCATGGGGTGCTGGAGGCAATCCCAGCTGTCTCCAGGCCAGAGGCAGGGGACACCCTGAATCGGTGGCCAGCCTATCGCAGGGCATAATAAATAATAGACTTAAATTACATTGTTGAAGGGTACTAAAAAAATTCAATATTTTGTTTTTCTTAGGGTTACCGTATTTTTTTTCTGTTTGAAGGAATATTAGTCTTGTGTTGACTGTTAAAAAATATTTTTGGTTTTAGATGCGCAACCAGTGAGTCAGGAGAGCAATCATTTAATTCACGTGTAAGCAAAAATATTAAAATATATTTCTGGTGTCTGATTCAGACTGCATACCTAATCAAATTGTCATTTTGACAATGATCACTTAAAAGATGTAATTTGCAATTTACTGTAATTGATGACCTTGTCACAGACAACATTTAAATATTTTTTTATTTTATTTTAGAGGATGAGATGCAGCCAAAGGTAAAGGAGTTAAAGTATCTTAGGGTCTTGAAGTGAGGGAAAAATGAGGTGCTTCTACAACAGTAAGATTGGCATTACAAGATATATAGTCAATCTGTGTTCCCTCACTGACCTATTGTCACCATAAATGTCACCTGGGTGTCGTACTTGTCAGGTATTCTCTCCAAGACAAGACTATATAAGTAATAAATGCAGATCTGACTCTACAAAATATTGTGAATCAATGTTTTGAAGAGAATCTGAGACATGTGTGTTTCCAGCCTGCCCTGTAATCATCTCTGGATAGTTTTGATTGGGGAGACCTAAATGGGCATGTTGGTGAATAAAATAGAGGAAATGGAGAAGTATTGGGAAAGTTTGGCATTCAGGACAGGCTTTGATAAATGGATGGAAATGGCAATAGTTGGCACTTATTTCCAGAAGCAACATAGGGTGACATTATCTAAGAGTGGAGGGAGGAGCATAT
This sequence comes from Stigmatopora argus, assembly GCF_051989625.1. Taxonomy (NCBI): domain Eukaryota; kingdom Metazoa; phylum Chordata; class Actinopteri; order Syngnathiformes; family Syngnathidae; genus Stigmatopora; species Stigmatopora argus. The sequence goes on from NC_135393.1 coordinate 6,013,851, forward strand.
TGCATAGGCAAAGCATCTTAAAGGAGGAGGGTAAAGGGTAGTAGTAGCAGTGACACAATCCAGTAGTCACTCAATCAAACTCAATTGATTCTCTGATAGTTTGCAATTCAACATCTATACAATGCATATTAGTTAATAGGGTTGTCCATCTGCAGCAAGCTGAAAGTATTACATTTTTAAAACTCTCTTTTATGTTTTGAAGTTTCAGCCTCACTGAATCAAAGGTGGTAAAAGCTGGAAGTAGAACTGTGGTTTAGTCAGCTTGATTGGAGGCAAGTTAAACATTTATTTTCAACTCTTTCAGTTCCCCGCTACCTGGAACAAGGCCTGATTGTGATCTCCTGAAGAAGTGCAGCACAATCATTTGTCCCAAATACTCCAGCGCTTTATCAGCCAAATATTACAGCAGACTAGGAATATTCCTTCATGTTTTCAGAGCTCTTAACATGTATGCCTGTCCTACCTGGTGCAAGAGGCATACACGCAACGTGACAACTTGACTGCTGCTCTGTGCAAGAACACAGCTCAGATGGAGGAAGCACTTGTCCTCTATACTCGCTCTCTAAGTGGCAAATTACTCACAGAAAGATGCAATGGCATGGTTTAGAAATCTACAAGGAAAGAGTGGGGTGGTTGTTGTCACTCATGGGGAGCAGGATATATTTCATCTACTTCAAGATGCCAATTATATTTCAAATTCTCACTGAAAACAGCATGACAATAATAATGATGATGAATACCTTTGAAAAGATGTTGAAACACATTTCTGCAAGTGCATGAAAGATGCAAGCAAAAGGTGAGCTCTGAATTGGAATTGGGAATGAGTGTGGGTGAGGAGAATGAACGTGGAACAAAAGAGGCATGGTTGATTTCAGAGTGACAGGGAAAGTAGAGCAAGACATAAGATCTTTTTCAACCAGCACCTGACTCAACAGATTTTTTCCCTCCTTTTAAGCAATTTCACTTTTCAAACTGTCATTGGCAATAATCAAGACACTGCTGATAAAAAGACTGAAGTAACAGATCACTGCGGGTGTGAGTTGTTGTTCATTCTCTTTTTACTCTGACAACTTTTATCTATCCGTCTGTCTATTTGTATTGCTGTAATAAATTATTTGCTCCCTTAGAAAGCACCTTGATCATGTGCATCTCAGCAGAAATAATTGTGTTTAATAAAGTTAAAATAAACATAATTGCATTTATCCAATGTAAAAAATTGTGGGGAGAAAATGAAATAAAAGCCAATAGCGGTTTGACTATCAGTTCTGAGATCAACGGTTCAATCCCTGGTGGGATCGGACTTTCCTGTGTGGGGTAAGCATGTTCTTCCCATGCCAAAGTGCGATTTCTCTGGGCATTTTCCCCCTCATCCTAAAATATCCATCGTAGTAGGCTAGTTGAACACTCTAAATTGTCCCTAAGTATGCGATCATTTGGCAACCAATTCAGGGAGTCCCCCTGTTTACTGCCCGTAGGTGGCTGTGATTGGCTCGAGCACCCACGTGACCCTTGTGATGATAAGTGTAATGGATAATGAATGAATAAAAGCCAATATTTCCCAGAAGTAGGCAAAACACCCACTTCAGTACTAGTTTAGCCAATCAAATGCAATTATCTCAGATTATCCTACCAGGGACAAATTGCACAGGTACACAACTATAACGAGTGTATTCTTAATTTCTCAGCCAATTTTACCTTTTCAGGCGTTGTGTGACTGGCCTCATATTTCTGACACAGTGGCTGTACTAATAAAAGTAATCATTTTGTATTCAATCATTATTTTGTCCATATTTGATCTGATGTGAAATGTGCAATTTGCATATTATAATACTTTGTGCAACCATCTTTCCCTTAAAGTTCATTAATACTACATTTGTAGACATTGTCTCTTGCTTTAAAAGGGCAAACAACACCCAGTGTAGATGACCTTCATGTGAAAGACAGTTGGTCAAAGTTTAGTTATGCAAATGAAAAAATATATTTAGGTCTCCAATCATGCAGAAACACAAAGCTTCATTCATTCATTCATCTTCCATACCGCTCATCCTGGAAAGGGTTGCTGGAGCCTAACCCAACTGTCTTCGGGCAAAAGGCAGACTACACCCTAGACCAGGGGTGGGAAAACTATTCTACAAAGGGTCGCAGTGGGTGCAGGTTTTCATTCCAACCCATAAAGAGGACACCTTTTCACCAATCTGGTGTTTTACAAGTGCAATCAGTGGATTGCACTTGAGATCAGAAATCTCATTGGTCAAAGTGTCTGTGCTGGATCGATTGGAGCAAAAACCTGCACCCACAGCAGCCCTCGAGGACCGAATTGCCCACCCCTGCCCTAGAGTGGTCGCCAGTTAGTCGTAGGAAACATAGAGAGACAGACAACCACTCACACTGCCACGGAATGGTATCAGGTTCACACAAAGGTTTAAACACAAAAATGACAATACCTATGGGTCCAACAACTTTGTGATGCCAGTCAGATCCATTCTCATACAGATCGATAGAATCGAGCTCGGGGGGTACATAGTAATCTGTACTGTAGTATTACAACAAGAGAGGGCAGAGAATCTGGGATAAACTAATTTGACTGTCCAAAATTAGAGTATTAGTAACATTGATAAACATCTGGCCCGATGTCATTTGTTGAATATTTTATTTATGGTTTTCTCCACTATTACACATTAGAAATAAGTATCACACCAAAGCAGAGACATTGTGGTGAGGGGGTACACCTAATCACCAATAGGAGAGGAAAAGAACAGATTTCAGCATGACTGGGCATGGAAAGTGCGTAAGTAGGACTGATTATGTAAAGTGGGTGACCAAATATGAAGAAAAATCACCTGTGAGAATTAGTGAGTTGGCATCCTACTTTTCTCATCTCATTTTCTGAACAGCTTTATCCTCATTAGGGTCGCGTGGGGTGCTAGGGCCTATCCCAGCTGACTACGCACCCCTACCTAGGGCCAATTTAGAGTGTCCAATCAGCCTGTCATGCATGTTTTTTGGAATGTGGGAAGAAACTGGAGTACCCGGAGGAAACCCACGCAGGCCCGGGGAGAACATGCAAACTCCACACAGGTGGGACGTGACCTGGATTTGAACCCAAGACCCCAGAGCCGTGAGGCCGACACGCTAACCACTCACTCCACCTGGCCGCACGCATCCTACTTTTGACTATGTAATTGCTAATCCAAGCATCAACTGGAGCCATGTGGTGATGGGAACTCCTGCACAGGAAGCTTGAGAAAGGTCGCCCACTGCCCGTGGCAGTTAATCTATGTAAGAGTTATTATCCAAATAATATATGGTATGGGTATCTGGAGTTATCAGGTGACAGAACAAATGCCTTTATGCATGTTATGTGAAATATAAACAAGCCAGCATTTACTTTTCATTCTGAATTTTGAGGAACATGCACAGTTCAAACGTTGTTGAGAGATTTGGCTGTTTGGTATTTACAGTTTGTAACAGCTATACGATTTTGAAGCACCACAAACAGAAATGACCTTTAGATCCTAACAAATCTTGTCAGTGAGTCGATAGATATACAAAATGATCAAAGTAGTTATGTTGCTCTACTATGTAAATGTTGCTTGTCTATTTTTTGGGCGAATCATTAGAATATTCAGTAAACATCGAGAAAACATCTGCAGACAAGTTGTAGCAGTATTTTTACAGCAATGTATCAGTTATCCAACAGCTATCTAACCCTATCACATATCATTCTTGGATCGTGCCATTACATTAATTGCTTGATTATAAACCTGTTCGTTAATGGAGTATTATATTTTGGAACATGATAATTTGTTTACTATTCTTAGCTTTTTTCTTACTTTCAGTTTCTCTCACCAGCAATTACCAAGAAGGAAAGTAAAGGTGTTTACTAGATATCTGGAAACATTAAAGTAATGAGAAATTAATGGACATGCATCCAATAACTATTCCTGTGACATTTTTAATTATGCCATTTTAACTTCTTCCAAGAAAAAAAATCCATCCTTGTCAACAAAGCCGTTTTTTGCACACTATAGTATTTATTTTATTTGATTCAGATGAACGGGACTAATACCAAGTGTGAAGATGACAATGTGTTCCATGACTGAATTATACCTATTTTGAATGAGATTCACATATGCTGTAGATATTACCTGTGGAACCACAGTTTGCATTGTGAGAGGTGACTAAATGCTAGGAAAAGCCACCTTGAACAGCTATTTGACAAGAATATGAGTAACTATAAAGTGTTGGCAGGTGTACGTTGTCGTGTATTTTAACTGGTAATGAATTGGATTGGGTATTTCTGCACCCTTTATTTTCTCAAATGTTGATGTTTTGTAAATATACTAGCATAAGAATAGGTTTATGTCATATGAATTCTATTGAAAGGATGCGAGTGTTTTCATTAAACATAAAGTTGGAACCTGGTACGGGTCCCGCTAAATTGAGAATAAAAGTGACAAGCCGCAGTAGGGAGGTACATGCATATTTCATCATTCATGGTTAGGCCCCGTCCTTTGTCCCTGCAAAAATGTGGCTGTCCACGGTATATGAAAAGAAACAATAGATATCCTTCTGTGTATTGTAGCAGATTGTATTCATATCAACGGCTTCCTCATTACTCCCTTTTCTTCTCAGACCGGTTCTCTCTTTTGGGATCATGTGACATTTCTGGTTTAGCTGTCAGATTGTCTTGGAAACAGTAACTGTTTTCTCCACACAGGTAAAAGGTAAAGATGTGGCAACCACAAAAATCCACCTTATGTATACGTAATACTTTTAGATATGCGGTCGAAACGTTTTAAAGTATTTTTTGTCAATTCAAATCAGATTAACTATTTTTGCAGCCATCAATCACATCAAACCTCTCAAAAGGTTTCGCAGACTCAAAGTTGACAAAACATTCCCTGATCTCAGTCCCCAAAAGAGCAAGAAAAATATAATCCAAGCAGGGGAAAAACAATACCATGAGAACATCTTATAGATGTAGAATCTCCTTTCCAGCATGAACAAGCTGCAATGGATACCAAGTGGGCAACATTTAAAAAATTGAAAGATGCTGTTCAGTCGTGACAAAACAACTTAAGAGTCCATCTGGTACGTTGAGCACCACAGGATGGATCTCAAGAAAATGGCCCTTCTTGATGACCCAAATCTGAATTCCTCCAGCGTTGCATCAGTGGAAGATGTCTGCATTCTAATTAGGCTTGGAATTTACAGCTATGGTTGTTAACCCCATCCCATTCACAGTCAGTGTGAGAAGAGGAATGGAGGGTGTTACGAGTGAAGAAATCCAACATACAATTGAAGCTAAATGAGTGTAGATTTTAACATTTCCACTTCAACTCTTTTAATTTGAAAACACATATTTTCAAGCAGCCCTATGTTCTCATTTGAGGGGCAGGGAAATAACAAAATGGAAATATTTACTGTAATTTAAAATGCAGCACATTGAATCCATGACACAAAACTACCATAGTATATGATTTATCACCCCTAAAATCATTATACCGCATTTCATTGAAGCAATCTTCCAGTTTGTCTAAATAAAGAAAATAAATGTGCTGCTTCCCAAATTTTTGTGATCATGGAACAACGGATGATTCCATCTACTCTCAAATTACAGCATGTTCATTTTGACAGGTTTTGTATTTAGTGTACATTTTTGGGAAATGATTAAGTTTGAGTTTGATTTATTTAATAAGGGACAGCATATATTAATGAGACGGTCCGGTGGGAAGAGTGGTTAGCGCGTCGGCGTCACAGCTCTGGGATCCTGGGTTCATGTCCAGGTCGGTCGACCAATGTGGAGTTTGCATGTTTTCCATGGGTCTGCGTGGGTTTCCTCCGCCGTACTCCGGTTTGCACCCACATTCCAAAAACATGCATGGAAGGCTGATTGGACACTAAATTGCCTCTAGGTATGGGTGTGACTGTGCATGGTTGTCCATCTTTTTGTGCCCTGCAATTAGCTGGCCACCAATTCAAGGTGTCCCCCGCCTCCGGAGACAGCTGGGATTGGCTACAGCACCCCCATGACCCTAATAAGGATAAAGCGATTCAGAAAATGAGATGAGATGAGACATATTAATGAACATATTTATATTCATGTTGATGAACATATATATGTAAATATGTAAGATTGTAGCCGAGGGCTAATTTCCATCTTTAGTCCCTTGTGTAGGTTGAAGATAAACGATGACACACACTAGACACACAAACATGTACACACACACACGCACACATGCACGCACACACACACACACACACACACACACACACACACACACACACACACACACACACACACGTAGCACAGTTTTAGTTTCTAGTTTTTATTCGTCTAACAGCCAGGCTTTAAGATGATTGGTGAAGAGGTTCAAAGATGGGGGTTTATGTATGTTAATTGGTATTGAGTTCCAGGTATGTGCGGCACCGACAGAGAAGGTGCTTTGAATGCACTCTACACAGTCACACCCTAGAGCAAAGGAATTGTAAAGTAAAATGCAAATCAAAGTAGTTTACTCTAAAATAATTTCACACAAATGTGAATATACACTAAGAAAATGTTAGATTTGATCTTGTCTTTAAAGAAAGGAGGTTGAGTCATTAAACCAGCCCTGCATCCACACCCACATCATTTGTCTGTCATGTGCGACCACCAATAGCCTCGATAAAATTCATTTTGATAACAGTTTGGTCATGATTTTTTACGGACCAATGAATGCACTCAAAGTTTTTGAGTCATTCAGTACTTGTCAGGATAAAGTAAGTGACAGCAGGAGATTGGGGCAAGGTTATCATTACAACATAATGGATGCATTATCACTGGTCGCCTGCTTGTTTTCTAATAGACACTGGGAATACTTTTTCTAGTTATTTTTTAAGAACATGTTACTAAAGGTTATATCTGATTATTTGAAGAGGAAAGAAACTGTCAATCTATTTGAATAATACAGAGTCTGTCATTAAATATTCAAATGTATTTGCTAGTATTTAATCATATATCGTGAAAATATAGTGATGTAAAACATTGTTAATCCCATTTTCAAAACACAACTAGAAGTACATTTTACTGATATAAATGCACTATGACAGGGTGAGAGCTAATCATTGCAATGGAAATACCCAGTTAATGGATGTATTGGCATGCTGCCTGTTAAACTATGTATAAAAAGTGTTTCCTTCAAGCAAAAACCAATTCAGTGGATGTAGCAACCGTGACAACAATCTGGTTTTGCTGTGTCAATCATGCTTACACCGCTTTATGCAAAGCTTTATTTCTGTCATCCTGTCGTATTAATGTAGAAATTGAATTAGAAAACTGCATTAGTTGGATTAATAGTTGTAATGATTTACTCAACAGTTGCTAAATTGAATAAATGTATGTGTTATTACTACACCATGTTGTACTGCATGTACAGTGCATTCAGTTTCAGCCCGGCTATAAATCGAGACAAGCAAAGGTTACAGGCTGCTCTTGCGAGTACTGCCTTGGGAGCCAGAAATTTCTATACCGCTGTGGACGAAAGTACAGAGGGTGTAAAATATATGAAAATGTGCGCAGCGAGGTTAATGTGGGTGTGATGGTCGAGGCAGCGGATTGTGTTTCTATACACTGTAATAGGCCGCCCGTAAAGTGTGATTCTTTGTGAGCCCTGTCTTCTGCGTAGTGCGCCAAGAGCCACAATGAAGTGAAGGAACAACATGAATGTCTATTTTGTCACGTTCAATCATAGCACATTCTGGGATATGACCAATAGTCGGATTGAACTAATGCTGTGCCTTACATTCTACTATGGGAGAGCATACTTTATACCACATACTGTAAATAGAAATGTTTTTGTTGTTTTTGTACTTGCAATTCTTCTAAGGCCAAGCCATGTATTTCATTAACTTTACAATGTATGTAATGTACAATGCAATTACAATGAATTTTCTATGATTTTGCGCATTTTAAAGGGACTCATATTTGACAATTAAATTGGTTGGCTGAATAATTGCTACAGCCCGCTCATGAATATGAAGTGTGCTTGACAGTTCAGGTTCATTCATATGGACGTACATATGCCTTTTACCAAAACACGTTTTAGTTTTCATAAATTGATTATTGCTACCAGCCCCAACAGTGTGTCCTTTGAAAGCTGGTTAAATAACCCACGCAGGGACAGCACTGCAAACCTCTGACCTTTCCGATGTTTTTTTAGACTATGGACTAAGTCCAACCGCGGATATGAATTAACACTGGAGGAAAGCCACAAGAATTTCACGTGTAAGAGGACCTCGATGAGAGAGCAAGGCACAACAAGACCAAAAGAACTGGAACGTTAGAACTCTTAACTATTCATTATAGTGAATAGTTGAGTATGTGCTATATTTTCAACACATAGTCCTGAATATGGGAGCCACATGGGGAAGAGTGGTGTTGGTTAGAATTATAGATTCACTGCCAGAAAAGGACAAATGCCAATGCAATAATCTATTATTGATTAAAGCAGTATCTTTACTCATACTCCCATAGAGCATTTCTGGGTAAGGATGAAATACGAAAAGAATAACACATTAGCCCCCATACCTTTTATTTAGTTTGTTTTGTTTCATTTTTTTTTAGGTTTCCCATGTGTACCGTAATTATATCAATAAGAATATTCAACTGAAAACTTGTTGTTTTTGTTTGTTTTAAACAGCTAGTTCAATTGTTTATGCATCTTCATCAATATATTTTGGGAAATGCTAAAAACATAGAACGGTGGAAGATTGGTTTGCAGATCCGCCTCACAGTTCTGAAATCAAAGGTTCAAGCCTTAGGGGTTTGCATGTTGTCCCTATGCTTAGGTGGGTTCTCTCTGGGTATTCTGTTTTCCTCACACTTCCCCAAAACATGTGTGGGAGGCTAAGTGTACACTCAAAATTCTCCGTAGGTATGAGTGTGTGGATGAATGTTTTTTTTTGTCCTGTTGTGCCCTGTGATTGGCTGACAAGCAATTTAGGGTGCACCCCACCCACTGCCCATAGTTAGCTGGGATTGGTTCCACTGTCTCTGCACCCTCCATGAGGATAAGTGGCATGGAAAATAAATGAGTAAAGGTAAAATGATGTTTTATATATGACAATATTAAATCTTTTGCTCAAGTTGACCAGGCAGTTTTCACGTTATAGCAGGTTGGGCACGAATACAATAAGTTATTATCTGGTTTAATAACTAGTGCTGGTATTTTTTGGGGGAAAATACTGCACATATAGCAAAAATGTCATGTTTTTATCATCATTATCATTGTTTATAAATGGAGTAAGCTGTTAAAACTGCAGTGGAAAAACATATTATTTTTCTATCAAATAATATTATTTTAGAGCACCATTCTAGTCATTACAATAAATCATGTTCCAAAGGCCACTTTACCCCTGCACTAACTTTGCTTGTGTTCATCTTTACATCTTGACATCAGCCGATACTATTTCATTTAAGAAAGGAAACAGATACTCCAAATCAAACTAACTAGAGGAATTTAACATGTTAGTATATGTCCTTTATAGAGACTCCCTCAGAGTTCAAAGTGGCAGAAAATCATGAGAAGGCAAGTTTTGGCTGCCAACTGCAAAGAAAAGGCAAGTCAAGAAAATAACGAAATCCCATTTACTGACTGTTAGAGCCTTCTGAGGACTGTCTCACAAGGGGCAGGTGAAGGGTGTTGCCCAATTACACATTGGAAGTCAAGCGGGAGGAATGACAACACCTGAGGGAAGTTGTCATCAGCCAGCTTCAAAAGCTGAATGGACGCACCATCTGTCACCCAATCAACTTGTCTGTTACCTTTGCCAATTGTATCTCACCTTCCGTGTCTCTGATTCCCTGGCACATGACATTTCGCTTCTCTTCTCAGGACCCGATTTGCCGACTCCCCGTTGGACTATACGTACACAATACGTTGTCACCTTCTCCACGAGCCTGACAACCACCAGTCAGTTGGCCCATCTTGCTCACCAGGGTGATCATCATCACCTCACCTTACTACAATAAAGAACTATCACTTTCCATTCCTCCGTGTTTGCCCAGTGTTTGCGTTGGGATCCCGTCTATGCGATTCCTAACATTTTTTCTATCTTGCAATGCCCCTGAAAATAGCATCAAATGTTTTTATTTATTTATTTGTTTCTCCTTGTCTATTTCAACATTGTTGCCATTTAAAATGATTTTTCTGATGAACCTTACCACACTATTGCATCACTCTAAACTGTAAGCTAAGGTTTGATGGTCGACCTAATTACTAATGGATTTCCTTGACGATGGAATGTGTTGGCATTGTGGTTAGACAATCATATTCCCACACATACAAACACCCACATGTAAGGATTTCATAGCCTCCTTTCAATGCGTGGTATGTAGGCCAAGAATTGGGAGGTTGTGGTGCTATGATATTCAAATAAGCACAATTAAAGCTCATAATCTGTGAAATAAGATTTAGATTATATGTAAAAAAATATATGGACAAGGCATGTGGATATGACAGGATATCCGTGGGCATTTGAACATTCATTCGTGTCCTCAAGTCTTAAATCTAAGGTTCTCAGTGTTGCAATGATGAGAAGTAGATTTCATTTCAAAATTCCATTCCTTTTATGTGTGAATCTTTATTGAAAGAATGTCAGCTTCCTGGTTGGATTTGATGTATTAGCTGGTGAAATATAATCATCATGTCATTGGCACAGATTTGGGGAAACAATAGATAGGCAATGCTAATGTTTCATTTCGCATTCACCATAAATATCTGTCCGATGAAGCAGTGAGAGCTGAGTGGAAGGATAAAGTGGAATGGACCAAGGAGGTATTCTGTTGTTTGAGTAAAACATTTTACTAAAAACTGCTTTTACCAAGTTACAAATGAAGTTTTGCCAATGAAGAGTGTATGACAATGACATTGGTACTAAAACAAGACATTATTCGGCGTTTGTCTCTGGTTCAAACCCTTACGATATAATTTCTCCAGAATCCTTCAGAACCTCCTCCTCCGCCGACTCACTTTCGAAATCTGACTCGTCGCACAAATAAATCAATGAGTCTTGACTAGTATTTTCACTGATTCAGATTCCTCCTCCTGGAAGCTTTCTTTTAGAATGTCATCGGTTTCAACTATGCAAAGGCAAACCACTATTTTATATAATTGCACAATTGCAACCGTTATGGATGTTTGAGTCTTTATGATCTATTTTTGAACACCTCTTGACAAAATCCAATATTTTATTATTAGATAAGAAGTAGGTCTTATCTTGCAAGTTTTTTTTGTTTTGTTTTGATTTTGTTTTGTTTTGAGTAATCCAACAAAAGAATAACACATTAAAATAAACATGTTGTGCAACAATGCTCCTGAGATAAATTAAATGAACAACAAAACTGTAGTAACATGACGGAACTTATAACACCACTACCACTTAAAACAAGTGTTACTTGGAATTGACAATGTTCAGTGTTTTTGCTTTTGCTTTTGAATAACAAGAAATCCAGCATATTTAGCCAAATTGTTTAGTTTACGAGATATACACAATATAAACATCAAATTACAGAGTTTAAGACACATTTATTCAAGGGGGATTTGCGAGGAAAAAAAACGGGTGTGTCTTATAATTAAATTCCAATAGATTGTGCACATTTCGAATTTGAAACCTCTATTTAAGAATGTTTACAGTATAGTAAGGTCAGCGAACAAGTCAGTAAATAGTCTTTTGTGAACTTATAGTTTTTATAGCTTGGAACCAGGTTTATTAAAAAATGTGCTATCGATAATAGACCATTAGTTAACGTCCAACAAACAAGATGTAAAAGTGTCATGGGACTGTACCAACACAAAAGGCATACACCATCAGAAACATTGACTGTGCAAATGTAAAAATGTTTCTTGCCTTCATTGTATAATGCACAGTTTCGGTTTCACATGTAACATATTAAAGTTTCCCGTCACAGTGCTTTCACTCATCAAGAAGTAGAAGGCATACAGGTGTTACAGCATTGACTCCAGCTGGTCTCATATGTCAATCAAATGGAATCAGATAGCTAATAAACCTAATTTTCAACCTGGAATCACTCTGTCTCTGAATACTCTAACCTCAATTGAATCATATGAGTTGCTTTACTTCCTATTTTTTTATATTTTAGATCCACTCACAATGCCTACCTCTGGGTTTTGAGTGCTATGAGCCTGAGATGTACAGATGTCTGTGAATGTTCGCTTGTTTACTCATGGCAGTGTTTATGAGAGATGTGTAAGTCATGCCAAATGTTTTCTGCTTTATTGATCATTATGCCACAGGAAGTAAAGCCATTTCTAAATATCCAGGTTAGAAGATATGGGGATTTTAGGGGCATGCTACTTATGAGCAACCTCCTGTGAAGGATAAGAGAATTGTAAGGAGTGTAACACCATCAATGTCATCACTGCTCTGGTTTCTTAGAACCTTTTTAAAATATGTTGATTTAAAGAAATCTCCTTCTCCATCACATACATTTTCTCTTGGTATGAACCAAAGAAGATATGCAACTGTGTTTGATTTTGATACTTTCATTCTTAGTTTACAGTATTTTGCTCTTCAAAAACATCTCCCTCCCTAATGACTTTGTGTGTGAGACTTTCTGAGGAATCTCACAGTTACTCTATATAAGAGGGTGAGCATGCTATTTGTAATATTAACTAAAACTTCACATTCAACATGAAGACACCCATAGAATTGTCTGGGCGGCAAAGTCAAAGAGTAGTTAACGAGTTGGAGGGTTCAATCCCTGGTGGGATCAATTGGTTGTGTGTAATTGTATCAATCACAATTTAGACACAGCAATAGAAGGTTACCGCTAGCAGTAGATAATCTGGCTTGTTTGTGTGCGTGCCTTGATGCTTATGTCTGCATTGTGTGTTCCTTTTGGCACCGCAGCAGATTGCTGAGCAGACAAATGTGTCTATCAGCCAAGCCTTCAGGCTTTGTACTCTGACTAATCGAGACAAGAAAGAAATGCATGTGGACTAGGAAAGGGCACTGGACAAGGATATGAATCAAGTTCAGAGAAACTAATTAGCATTCTGGCGGCTTTTCAGCTGTGTAAAGTGGAAGACTGCCATATAGCAAGAATGAAAACAGTATTGAATAAAGAAGGAAAGTGTTGGAATGATCGTAAATCTATCGTCATATAGTGACAGGGGAATTTCACAGCTATTTAAAATATTAAAAGAATGAGGATAAAAATTGTCTGATGAAAGACGGAGAGAGGGGGAAAAAAGCTGAATGACCCAGTGAAGAAAGCCAAGAGCCAAAATAAATAATGAAAGAACAGGCAGACCAATTCAGCCTGAGGCTTTGACTAATATACAAAGATAGAAAAGAATGAGGATGAGATGAGGGGGAATAAAACATATATAATGCAAGGGAGAACATCAACTAACGAGGTGTAATGAAGGGAAAGGTGATCGTAAGATGGTTTTGCCAAGTCTAATTACTATGTTGGAAATAAATTATAAGATGGATCATTTCTTACACTTAAAATGTAATGAGCCTGCCTGTGCAGTTTGATAAATTTCCAGGGAAATGTATTTGTGGACCAACATTTGGCATATTATAGTAGTCTGTCACCACTATGTGCTTCACTGTCGAGATTGTATTGATTTGATTCCGCCAAACATGATGTCTGAAATGCAATCCAAAAGTTAAATGGTTGTCTGATCACACCACATAGTTTTCTTTCTTATAGTTTAAGTATCCTTCAGGTGCCTATTAGGCACATGGTTTTAACCAAGTGATTGTTTCCATCTTTCCCATACACGCCGACTTGTTGAAGGGCTGCAGAGATTGTTGTATTCCTCTTTTCGCAGAGGACTTAGGGAGGGAGTGACTGGAAGCTGGTTATCTCCATCACTAGCTGCTTTCTTCCCCAATTGTTTAGAGAGGTACCCAGCTCTATTGTGCTCCTCGTGGTTTGGAGCCTCTTTCATTTGCAAATGATAAAGGCCACTTTGCAGATTATAAATATCAAAGAAGCAGATATTTTCCCAGATGTGTGCCTTCAGACAATTCCTTGTCATCATTCTTGGTTTGTGTTTTGACATGCACTGTCACATTTGGGTCCTCAGAGTATATGAATAACTGTGTATTATTCAAATCATACCAATTAGTTGAATATACTACAGGTAGAATACAATAAGAACCTTTTGAAGGTGATCAATGGAACAATGAGAAGGATTAGATCAATTTTGAACTTAAAAAAACGTGTTTTGGAGGTTGGCCAGATATACACTATATGATCTGATATACTGTATCAAGATAATGTTTGAAGACAGAGGGTATTGGCTTTATAATGTGCACTAGAGTGTGAAGATAACTGTGGCTCAGAGCACAGCTTCAGACAGTTACATGTAGAATGAAGGCACACATTAAAAAGCTGCAAAAAATGGAACATGTTAATTTAAAAAAAGAAAACCAAAGCCAAGAAGTATCGGAACAGTCAACTCTATCTTTCTCGACCACGATCCTTTCCAGAAGGCTTTCGGAGAAGTGATGTCTGAATTGATCATTCCCATTACAACTAATGGAAAAATAAACAATGTGTTCCAACTCTAAAAAAGGGCTTTATTTGACAGTTTTATGTACAACTTTCCTTTTTTACCACCACCAGCCTTAACATTTCCACTTGCCTTCTTTGGAGCCATGATTGGGGGTTAATTTAGTCTTCAATATGAAGAAAAAAACTGTCAGTAAATGTAGCTAACTGTTATGAGTCTTGGAGTGAGAGAAACGGAGTTGGAGACAAACTAATGGATACACAAATGGACAGGAAACACAAGGGAAAATGCCCAAACCACAAAACCCTACCAAAACACGACACTAACGGGAGACGTCTGTGTACAGAGGTTCCGTTATGCACAAAGAAAAAACTGCATCGTCCATCAGGTGATTGGATCGCGCACCTTATGTTTTTTGTGGATTTGTCGGTTCCATTCAAGTTCTGAATTTTTGTTTGAAATCAGAAGTAAAAAAATCATATTTTCATTCGAAGTCTGGGTTGTTCGAAACCGAGAGTCCACTGTATGACATTTTATTTGCCTGACAGTACATGTGCTGACTACAACTTCATGATTGAACAAATGGAGGATCAATATAACTTATGATAACTTAAGACTCGTGAATTGTTTCAACATTATGAATATTTCCTTTAATTTTGTCTTCCTCACGTGATCTCAATAGTCTTGGTTTGGTTGCGTTTGTGACATCAATTAACATCTGCTCACTGAACAGAAAATAAATACTTATTCAGTCACATTTAGATAATTTAATTGCAAAATAGCTGTAAAAATAAACAGCTTACACAACAGAAGTGTGAGCGAGAGTGGGGCTGAAGTAGGAGGGGGACTTGCTGAAACTGTTAAAAAAAATCTGTTATCGGTGAAGGTATGTATTGCATTTTATCTTTTTAGAAGTCGAGGGCTAATTTTTGCAATGCATATTTGTGTGTCAAAGAAAGGGTTACTGTTTTTTGTACAGTTTTTTTGTCTGTATGTATAAGTAGAACATAATTATGTGTAACACGAATACCTGCATCAGCGTTAGAGTTTAAATACGATAGTCCACTGAGGCTGTTCTTGCACATTCAGGTGCTAGGGCTCACTCATACACAGACTCCTGCATGCACACAAATGCAGCAACAACACTTTTGCTAAGCATGTAAGTCCTGAATCAGCAAGAAGAGACTTACAGACAATCCCACAGAGGTTAAATGTTCTATTTACTGTTTCAGACATGGTCATACATAGACACAAAAACACACAAAAACCAAGCAAAATGGAATTGTTCCTTTCCTTGAGTCTTACCATGTAAACCACAATTCCTATAAAAATCATTGCAGAAAGGCTACTCCACATTTGGAAAATGCACCCTCAAACACACATTCTTTCTTGAGGCTACAAGGGTATAATTTAACATTTTATTTTCGGAATAGTTTACTTATTTTGCAATGCTGTTGACTGAATTTCCTATAATCCTTCTACAAAAAATGGAGAGCGATTTACTGAAAAGAGTTCATTCCCTTGAGTTGGCATGATCTCCCCACGACTGCAGTGGTTTTCTCCGTGTTTTCCTGTTTCCCCCAACATGCCAAAAATCATGCATCATATGTTCTTTGACCACTCCAAATTGTCCTTAGGTGGTATGTGAGTGTTACTGGTTGTTTGTCTCTTTGTGGCGGTCCGTGCATTTTCTCGTAGCGCCTTCAGCGAATCAATCCAACCCTCAAAAACTATTTTATGGCTATAAAACCTCTACTGCAGCTGTGACACGTAAAAAATAATCAATAAATCAATGCACAAAAATGGGGTAAAATCCACTTCCTAGCAGCATATAATGATTAAACACAAATACTGGAGCTTTTCAGACATTACAACCAGGCCAGTGGTGTGATTTTCCTGGGAAAAGACAGCGATGAACGTCAATGGAGTACCGGCAAACATTGCTCGAAAATGAGGTAAAATCCAGCCGAAAACAGCATTTATTGATTAAATACAAATACTGGAGCTTTTTAGACATCAGAACCGGGCCCGGAGTATCATTTCCCCGGGAAAATGACAGCGATGAACGTCGATACGTCCATATACGTCCATACACGAAACGGCAAAAATTGCACTAAAATGGGGTAAAATCCACTTCCTACAGCATTCATTGTTTAATACAAATACTTGAGCTTTTCAGACATTACAACTGGGCTAGGGGTGTGATTTCCCCGGGAAAAGACATCCATGGACGTCAATGGCGAAACGGCAAAAATTGCACTAAAATGGGGTAAAATCCACTTCCTAGCAGCATTTAGTTATTAAATACAAACACTGGAGCTTAAATACAAATACTGGAGCTTTTCAGATATCAGAAATGTGATTGGTTAAATGCTTCAATATGAAAGCACACATCTGGAAGCAGTGCAACCAGGGGGAAAAGCAATGAAAGGTAGCTAACAGAAAATTTGGAATTATTTGATAAGTATTGATGGACAAAATATAATATATGATTCAGATATTTCTTAGGCCACCAGAGAAGGCCTTGAAGGCCCTGACGGCGCGCTACTGCTTTGTAGTATAGGTAAATAAAGACCCCATCACCTTTGAAAGGATAATTGATTTGCATAACAAATTTTGTCCGAGTGCTAAATGTTCATAAAAATGACAAAATCGGTTTTCCAGAAGAGCAGACGATGAATTATAGCTTCCATTATAAAATTTTCTTTGCCAGAAAATAAAACAAAATAAATGGTCATTATAGCGGTACTGCATAGAACTACATAAAATATAATGCTTATACCCGGTTCACTCGATGACTTCGGTGCGGGCAGGCGTGAGATCGATTCACGCTGGTGGCGGTATGATTGTGAGTGTGAATGGTCGTCTGTCTCGCTGTAAGCCCTACAACTGACTGGCAACCAGTCTAGGGTGTAGTCTGCCTTTCGCCCGAATACAGTTGGGTTAGGCTCCAGCAAACCCTGCAAACCTTTTGACGATAGGTGGTATGGAAGATGAATGAGTGAATGAATTTAAGATGGATGATACCCAACAAAAAATGGTTCTTTGTTAAACCATTTCAAATCATGTCAGGTGGAATGAAGCAGCAGGATTTTAACACTAACCAAAACCTATATATATTAGGTCACTTAACTACTGCGCTCAAGAATGTAAACTCTAATACACAATAAATGTATGAAAATATTTATTGTCTTCAGATTCCAATTGATTTGCTAGAAGGTTTGAAATTACATACTGTTTGACAATGTAAAATTATTCTTTTCCACACACTGAATCCCAGGGCTCCTGTTCTATACTGTGTGAACACATTGGTTACTAGTGCAGTTACAGCTTATTTGACAATTACATGATATGAACAAGACAATAGTCACTGATGGTGTAACACTACTGCAAATTCGGGAAATGCATATATATATATATATATATATATATATATATATATATATATATATATATATATATATATATATATATATATATATATATATGTATATATATGTATATATATGTATATATATATGTATA
The DNA here is from genome assembly GCF_051989625.1 of Stigmatopora argus. Lineage (NCBI taxonomy): Eukaryota > Metazoa > Chordata > Actinopteri > Syngnathiformes > Syngnathidae > Stigmatopora > Stigmatopora argus. Next base: position 6,031,910 of record NC_135393.1, read on the forward strand.
TATATATATATGTATATATATATATGTGTGTGTGTATATATATATATATATATATATATATATATATATATGTATATGTATATATATATATGTGCTTTAGTAATATTATTTTGAAGTAATGCTACATTAACTTGAGAACAATTTTTGCCTACTCTACTCACATCTGATTATTACTTTTACTAATTCAAGTCATAAGTGATAGGAACATCATCGGGGACCCATACCACCCTGGTCACAATCTGTTCCAGCTGCTGCCCTCTGGCAGACACTATAGGTCCCACAAAGTACGGACAAATAGGCTTAAGGACAGTTTTTCCCCACATCCATCAGAACTCTAAACTTGCGGTAACACAACACACAATCCGTTCTGTGTTATAACTTCGGGGTGAGGTAATATGAAAAGATGTTTGGGTGGTGATCTGCCTCCTACTGGCTGACTGAAGGTAAGTGAAAGACAGTGAGAGGTAAGTGATCCGCTCGGGGGAGTGATGCGATGTATCCATAACGGCAGAATGCCAAATAACGAGTCCGAAACTATCACTTATTTAGGTCTTTTGCCGAGAAAACGCACCTTATGGAGAAGCACTACCAATTTTGTCATACGCAGTTCCTGGGTGTGATGACAATTAGGCTTTTATTGTTGATGATGACGACAGGGCCTATGTCCGATTATATATATTATTATAATACAGCACTGCTAGATCAAGCACACACATTTTTAAGACACACTTAAGTAGCATGGAATAAATGCCTAGGATTATGTTCCAGCATTTATATGTAAAACATGATTGTTAGGATGAAACAGAAAATGAAGTGACTGTAACCCCACTTTTGGCACGCTCTTTACATTGTGTAATGCTTTAAGAAGGGTAAACCATTTTGTGAAAAGCCAAATCCTAAAACACTAAGCCACACTTTTTTGCCATGGCATTCATAATTGAAGCAAAACTTTCTCATATACAACCAATAAGTAGCTGTGACACTTGACAAAAATCAGCTCATGGGTGCTCTCGGTGAATTTCGATTACTTAATATGAATTATTTTACACCATACACAAATGTGCACACAAGATATGGGCGCTTCACACAAACAAACATGCATTCAAAGAACTCATCCCTTGCTAATTCTGGTCTTCACTTCCTTCTCCGCCTTTCCCTTCCACCCTAGCACCCCATTGAGCTGCCAAGCTTAGCCTAGTACAGTTAAATAATCACTAATGCTTCCAGCTGGCACAATGTACTGGAGAATTTCTGAGAGGAGGGAATACAGCAGGCATGGCAGGACACAGCAGCTTTGCCAATATGTATTGATATTGTGCTCGGGAAAAATCAGTCAGTTCTTATTTGTCTATGTGGGCACTCAGGAAACGTTGAGGAGGGAATTGGTAATATGACATACATACTGCTCATTTGAATAGCCTAATTTTATTTGCACTACACGCGAAAAATAATAATGAAATGTTTTTGAGTCGCAAAAGTTCATTGGATTGGATTGGAATGAATTGGATAATTTTATTCATCCCGTATTCGGGAAATGTCATTGTCACAGTAGCAAGAGGGTGAGAATGCAGATACAAGAAAGGCATTTTAGACATAAATACATGGAAAGATAGAGCGATTTCAAGCTACAGACCTAAAAAGAAAAAAAAGATGTTTGGAGCTACACAAAATAAACATAAATGTATGCTATAGAAATCCCAATTGCTAACTTATCACCAAGACTACACATTTTAGAATACGACAAGCCCAATGTCCACCAACAACTATTTAATTTCGTTTTGAGATTTAAAAAAAAAAAAATAGAATAAGGATTACTATAAACAATATCAGTTTTAGCCACTTTTCTTTTACCAATGTATTGTTCTGTTTGTTATTTTATCCCTGGCAAAGGTAAGTTATTTTATTTACACTGTTTTTCATTAATTCTAGGGGCCCAAAGCAGGCAAAAGCGACAACTCTGATAGTGATAATGTTTTTATTAATCTGTGGCAATTTGGCGAAGGTGACAGAGGTGGTGAACGTGGTGTGTAAGTCGAGAGGCGTGAGGTCCGTAAGAGAATCGAAGACGGACGCACAACAGACGTGGTTCTAGAAGAAAAGTCGGAGATCAGGCAACAAGAACAAGTAATGACGCAAGAAGGCACTGACAGTAAATAGATTGAGGCGATCTAGCAACATGGTCGAGCTCTGACTGGCTTAATTAGATTGGCGATCTAATTTTTTTAGACAGTTGTTGCTGCTCCACCCACCTGGTGCTGGACCTGTGATTGGGTGACAGACACATCCACTCACCTGCCTAGCCCTGGGCCTGACAGATAGAACAGGGGTGTCCAAACTATTCCACAAAGGGCCACAGTGGGTGCTGGTCTTTTGTTCCAACTGATCCATCACTGACTGTTTAACCATTGAGACTTGTGAAACAAGCACACACTAACTGCAATCAACTCATTACAGATTTAAGACACCAGTTTGGTTAAAATCCCTTTCTTTGGTTGGAATGAAAACCTGCACTCACTGCACGCCTTGAGGACCGGTTTGGACACCCTTGGGATAGGACCTAACTTGCCAATGACTCTAAAAGAAAGCTCTCATGAAGCTTATCCTCTGTCTTTTACACACAAGGCACAAGGCCTGTATACATAATTGATTAAGACAGTATTGTAGGTGTTGTTGAGGAAGCAGCTCCTTTGAGATTATGTGGTTCACATGTAGTTTCGTTAATCTTTAATGGTTTTTATTTATTTATTATTCTGTCATTTTTTAGAACATATATATACTGCCTGTTTAGATGAAACATTACTGACATGATGGCTAGGGGAGATGTGTGATGTTGCTGTTCCATGATTCTTTTCGCTCTTTGGTGTTTCTCATCTCTGTCCTCTTAATACCCCCTGAGTGTTAGTCATCACACTTACATCAGAGCACCTCTGGCTGCACTGTGTAGCTACAGGTTCCTGGCCTCATATATCACACCTGAAGGCCATTGCTTCATAAATTTAGGACAGAAAGAGCCTTCATTTCTATTTAAGACAAAGGGTCACATCAGCAGCTCTGCGTTGGCCAACCAGTTGTTAGTTTTCAGCTTTTCACACAATTAATTTTCAAATGCCAGCAATTTTGCCATTTATACAAGGGACGTTGTAAATTATACTTTTTCCCCGGGCAAATGACATTTTAGGCATAATGCAAACACAGTGTACATAATACACAATGTTAATTGAGGCAGAACTGAGGGTTTTTTAAATTTATTTTTATGTGTTTATGATTTTATATTGTGATGCTTAGATCCAGTTTCCTGTAAGGTAATGAATAGAACATCACTGTCATGATTCATTGGTGTCTGGCAGGCAGGCACTTTTTGTTGTTTTGTGAGTCACCACATTGCATTTTTAGCATTTGACAACAAATACATAATATTAACACTGGACTAACCTCTTGCAACATCGCTCAAATATATGGTATAATTATCCTACATTTGTTAATGGGTCTGTTTATTTATGTGATAGAAACACCTTTTCATGTGACTGCTGAGTTCATTTGAGTTTTTTTTCCTGGTTATGTAGCATGATTTTTGGGATCAGTAAGACTATTTGACCATGATTCACGACAGTATGATAGATAGAGAGAGGGGGTAAACTAAGAGGGGGGGACAGTGAGAGAGAGAGAGAGCGAGAGAGAGAGAGAGAGAGAGAGAGAGAGAGAGAGAGAGAGAGAGAGAGAGAGAGAGAGAGAGAGAGAGAGAGAGAGAGAGAGAGAGAGAGAGAGAGAGAGAGAGAGAGAGAGAGAGAGAGCGAGAGAGAGAGAGAGAGAGTGAGTTAAGGCTTAAAAAAGAGAATTTTTTTTATGACAAGCTAAGCCAATTTAAATTGCTTACCAGAGGCAATATTGAAATATTGAATAAAGATGATGGATGATAGGTTTTGCTTGGTGGGTCCTGAACTAGATGCTGTGTGAAAAGACAGACAGTTACATTGGGGACAGGTTAAGAAATGACTACCAATGCATGTGTAACTAGAGGCATTCTTTCAGGTAGTAAGGGATGAAACATTTTTTGTGTATTTAAACCAAATGAACATTCATGCATCCTATAGTTTGTTGTGACAGGTGGAAATATAATGGCATTTATTCTACAATACAAGCAGCACCTGAGTTAAACGTTGGACAGGATTCGGTCAATTTATACCTACCTTTTTGCCGGTTAGAGAAAAGTGTTAAAATGTGACAAAATACTTCAGTTTGATCCAGTCATAGTACTGAAAATCCAGCTATTTGCATAGATATTAAATTTTTGGAATACCATGAAAGTGACAATGTAAAAAATGTTATACCTACTCTTTAAATGCATGTCTCATCAGAATGTTCCCCTACTTTTAATAGACATTTTCCTTCAACTAAGCTCTTTCTTGAATGTTGTTGTCAGGTGCAGAGAACAGAGTAAGAGATGCTGTCTTTTTTAGTAGATATGAAATTAGTTGTTTAGAAAAATTGACTAACTTCACACCAAACTCAGGCGGAAGAACCACCATCGGGTACCCTACATTTAACTTCATCATCTTTTTACATTACATAATTGCATTGCTAATATTATCTGATTAAATTATTACAAAACTCATCACTCAATTTAACAGGGGGAGTGTTACCTTCTCTTTGCATTTTATTGTCTCAGCATTTGGTAGGATTACTTGACTTCTGTGAGATTCTCCGCAAGGAGAAAATGCATGAGTATGCAACACAGACTTAAGTCAGGAAACTTGAGCCTTGTCCCTCAAACTACAACTAGAACTTATTTTACAAATATCTATTAGAGCTCTATGGGTAGCTTAAAAATCCAGTTTTCTGTTTGTGCTGACACTAGTGACATTTAAATGGATTAAAAGCCTTGCAGATTCCCTTGAAAGAAAAAGCAAAATAAGGAAAAAAAACACATGAGAAAATGAAATTCTAAATGTTAAATTGGAGTTAAATTGGATGCACTATATAGTCCTGCAGCTAAATGATACAGTGCCCACATACACATGCACACATAAGCTTCATATTCTTTTTTTTCTATACTGCTGTGCATAGTGATTCATGTTTGTCTGCCATGGTGACATGGGGAAAGTATTTGTATTAATTCATTCTGGTCTTTTTTTCTTCTCGCATCTCATCTTGACTTTGCTTTGACTGTTTCAAGTCGCTTAGCAATCCCACCCCAACCACCTTGGGGCTTCAGAAGCCAATGTAGACGGGAGACCACAGCGCTGTCCATTTCCATCATTCTCCCAGTGTCCAGACATAAGCCCACCCACCTTTTCTCTCTTCTCCCGCTTCATCAGTCCAATCTTTGTTCCCTATGTGTCCAGTGGGTGTCAGCCGCTAGCAGTACTCCCTTTCTTCGTGCTGACCACCGGGCTATGCTCCTGTGTAGACACTGATTTGATGTGACAGCTCTCTCATTATTTAAAGTCAAAGCCTTTCTATGTGTTTGTTGGTCTGCAATTTAAGGTCTGTACAGGGGGTTAGCTTGACAGGGGACTTTGAGTTGGCATGTTCAAATTCGACTGCCAACATGTGTTTCTGTCTTACTCTGCAGGAGGATGAAAAGGAAGGAAAAGAATAGGGCTAATAAAGAAAGAGTTAGATTGAAAGCCTGAACATTATATCAGTATTAAGGAGACAGAGATGTTGATGTCGCTTCGCTTAAGGAAATAAGAAAAAAGTCAAACAAATGAAAACATGTATTACTTGAAATGTGCTCTTTCTGTATCGTCTCACTATCCTCTAATGTCATACTTTGCCATATCACTTCACCAACAGGCTTCATTTCTCAGTGACCAACAAAGTAGATGGTACACAAAAAAATGCTTACACAATTCACGCATAACTTGTAGATGCTTGCACGCACTCATACACACTCATTGCATACCATACCATACAATATAAATATACTGATATATAGTTTCTGCAATTGATTTTCTAGTTCTTTGAGTTCTTTAAATTCATCAATTCCTTCATTCATACATTAATTCATTTTCTGAACCGCTTATCCTCACAAGGATCGCGGGGTTGCTGGAGCCTATCCCAGCTGACTTTGGGCACAAGCCGGGGGACACCCTGAATTGGTGTCCAGCCAATTGCAGGGCAGGAGGAGACGGACAACCATTCTCACTCACACTCATGCCTAAGGTTAATTTAGAGTGTCCAACCAGCCTACTATGCATGTTTTTGGAATGTGGGAGGAAACCGGAGTACCCGGATAAACCCCACCCAAGCCCGGGTAGAATATGAAAACTCCGCGCAGGAGGACCGACCTGGGTTCGAACCCAGGGCCCCAGAACTGTGAGGCCGACGCGCTATCCACCCAGCTGCCAGGCCACCCAGTTCTTTCAATTGACCAAGCCAGGCTTGTAGGCTGATTTTTATTCTAAATAAACTCTCTTAGTCTAGGCCCAGGAGATGAGTGGTTAGTGTATCGGTCTCACAGTTCTGGTGTCGTGGGTTTGAATCCAGGTTGGTCAACCTGTGTCGAGTTTGCGGTTTTATCCCATGGCATGTTCTCCGGGTACCTTTTTTTCACATAATCCAAAAATATTCATGTCCAGTGTGAGAAATTTTCTAAAAAGGAAAATACAATATAAAAATATACAATTTATTTGTGTCATACAGCTGCAAATAAGTATTTGAATACCTGTCTATCAGCTAGAATTCTGGCCCTCAAAGACCTCCACTCCATATACAGTATTATCCTGAATCAGATGTACTTGTTTGAGGTCTTTAGCTCTATAAAGACATCTGTCTACCCCATTCAATCAGTAAGACTGAGACATGAATAATAACATATATATGCAAGAATGATGCTTTAAAAGCACATTGTCTTGTCTCAATTCTTATGGAAGCAAATCACATAAAGTACAAACTAAGTGGCCAATTAATCATGTGTCAAGGGAGTGTTTGAACCTCAGATTGGACTATGCAAGCATGGACACTCACGTACATTCACACATCCTCTTCTTTAACAAAAAGCATATAATTCCTGACTGTTATTTTCTCATCACACTACAAAGTTGACTGTGCTTGTGGAAAAGGATTCTGTCCATTTGTTGATGACCAATAACTAATTATTGAGATGGTACCCTCAATTTGAAATTGCTATTTTGACCACCTTTTTCTTATTATTCTTTTCGAGACTAAAATTGCTACTCCTTCCATATTTGTGGCCAGATTGCAATTTTATGGGTATATTCTAGGCATATATAACTATCGATCCCCATATTGGACTTCTTTATGTCCAAGAAATTATTAATTTCATTAATTCACTGCGAGCAGCCCGGCGGATTAGTTGTTCACGGCTTCACAATAATGGGGTTGAAGGTACGATACCAGGTCATTAATCTGGTTTTCTCCCACTTGCCAAAAAATATGCAGGCTGGTTGAACACTCTAAATTGCCTCTAGGTATGAGTGTCATCATGAATGGCTTGTGACCTGCGATTGGCTGGCCACCAATTCCAGGTGTCCCCTCCCTGGTGCCCGTAGTTAGCTGGGATAGGCTCCAGCACCTTCTGCGACCCTTGTGATGATAAGTGGTTCAGAAAATGAATCAATGAATTAATTCATTGCATAATTAAAATCAATACTCCTCCATATTCATGTATGCATTAGAATGAAATGTGGTAGTCATATCCTGGAGATGTATAATTATAGATTCTATTCGCTATTTTTTTGTTTCAGATAATTATTTCTATGTTAATCATTTGCTGCATTGAAATTCTTATGGCTCTGCACATGGATCCACATTAAAGCACCACCTACTCAGGTGACAGAATCTAAGAGCAGTAGTCATCATTCATCCAAAGCCAGAGAGGTAAATTGAAATGACCCTGAGTCAGCTTAAGCAAACTAAAGTGGTAGTAAAGTGAGTAGGTGAGGAAGAAATGAAAATAAATTGCTGAGGCCAGCATATAGCCATCAGACACAGAATGTCAACAAGGTGGCAAAATGGGTCAGCTCCATATCGAGTGAATAATTTTTTTGAGTTCATAAATAAAGTCACTTGAAATATGGATGGAAGCTTGGCTGGCTGACTGGCTGACTGGCTGGCTGGCTGGATAAGTGGATGGAGTGAGTGACCTCTGCCAAGGGGTTATGTGTCTGGGACCTTTCTCCCATTATACTCCTGGGTTTGTAATATCCTCTTTTAAATGAAGTGAAATTAGTAAAAATAATTAAATAATAATAATAATGGCAACCCAGTGTATGAGTGGTTAGCGCGTTGACCTCACAGCTTTGGGGTCCTGGGTTCAAATCCAGGTCGGTCCACCTGTGTACAGTTTGCATGTTCTCCCCGGGCCTGCGTGGGTTTCCTCCGGGTACTCCGGTTTCCTCCCACATTCCAAAAACATGAATGGGAGGCTGATTGGACACTCTAAAGTGCCCCTAGGTGTGGGTGTGAGTGTGCATGGTTGTCTGTCTCCTTGTGCCTTGCGATCGGCTGGCCACTGATTCAGGGTGACCCCCATCTCTGGCCAGGATTCAGATGGGATAGGCTCCAGCACCCCACACGACCCTGATGTGTTTTCCTTTGTGCAAGCGGGTGTCTTTTTGTGCATGTTGCTTGTGGCTAAAATACATTGTGTACTATTTCAGACCATGCCCCTGTATATGTCTCCATTCATATTTGCTGCTGGCTACCAAGGGGCGGCCAAGACAGTTTGATAGATATTAAAGAACGGAAGTCAGCCAGAAGCAATCCTATATGAAGAACCACAGCAGGGAGCTGGACTTTTTAGTCTTCAAAGCTACAGTTCACTCAACGCAAATAATAAAAGTCAAGTTTTAAATGAAAAATAAATTATGAATTGGACTGTTTGCATATTTGATTTGTCTTTCATTTAGGCTGAAAGCACAGTACGTTTGGATGTCGGGAAAAACATCTGCAAAAATAATTTATTAATGTATTGGTTTGGAAACCCCACAGCAAATACAGATACTATGTAGAATAAATTGTATTTGCGATAAAAAGATTGATGATTTGATTTGATCACATAGAAACTTAGGGGGGTAATCAAAAGAAGAAAGGTGACACCTAGAATGATAGATTTGCAAAGCACAAGCAATTTGCCAGTCCAAAAACCAATATCAATCTTTGGGTTATACAGGGAGATGAAATTGCTTTTCAAAGGAGCTACTTGAATAAAATATTTGGTCTTAGTATCACAAGCTTTAAACTCATCATATCTCAGTCTTTATATCTTTTATCTGAATTCAGAATGACACAATTCTGTCGAGAATGTTCTGGCAACATACGTAACTTAGGGATCATTGGTCAACATCACCAGAAATGAGTTTCTAGTTTTGTATTTTTAAGGCAGGATGTTGCACCCTCTCTGACTGTTTTTTATTTTTTATTTTTTTTATTTTCCATACATAAGACACAACTAATCATAAAGTGCATTAATGCATCTATGTACTGCATTTAGTCAATTGTTCTTTATGTTAAACATTGTAGATACGTTTTGCTTGTAAATGTATTTACTGTTTTTCTTTGTTTGTTTCAATTATGATTTGATGAACTCCTGCCTTGAAGATTTTACTAGGGTAGAATAATACCGTTATAGTTCGACAAAATAAGTTCCACATTTCATACATTAGGGGCAGACCTGCAGCCGAGTAGTTAGCATTAGGCCTCACAGTTCTGAGATTGAGAGTTTGATTCCAGAGGCTGGATCTTCATGTGTGGGATTTGCATGTTCTCCCCGCACGAGCGTGTGTTTTCTCCAGGTATTCCAGTTTCTTCCCATATTCCAAAAACATGCAGAGTAGGCTGGTTCAACACTCTAAAGCACATGTGTCAAAGTGGCGGCCCGGGGGCCAAATCTGGCCCACCGCATCATTTTGTGTGGCCCGGGAAAGTAAGGAGTGCTGACTTTCTGTTTTAGGATCAAATTAAAATGAAGAGTATATATGTATATTAAATTTCCCGATTTTCCCCCATTTTAAATCAATAATTGTAATTTTTTAAATCATTTTTTCGGTTTTTAGTTCAAAAATCATTTTGTAAAATCTAAAAATATATTTTAAAAAAGCTACAATAAACATTGTTTTAGATCTATAAAAAACTGAATATTCAGCACTTTTAATCCAGTTGCTTTAATCAATTTATTTAAAAAATCTAAATATTATATCTAAAATGGTCCGGCCCACGTGAAATCAAGTTGACGTTAAAGCGGCCCGCGAACCAACCCGAGTCTGACACCCTTGCTCTGAATTGACACTAGGTATGAATGTGAGTGTGAATAGTTGTCTGTCTCCTTTTGCACTGCTTGTCACCAATTCAGGGTGTCCCCTGCCAGGGTCCAGAACTCAGCTGGGATTGGCTCCAGCACCCCACCGTGATCTTTAGGAGGATAAGGGGTACAGAAAATGAATAAATGAATTTCATACATAAGACACGTACTAGCACGGTTAAGCTTCGACAAAATGAGTTCCACATTTCATACGTAAGGCGCACGCACTGTCAATTTTAGGGAAAAATAAAAGATTTTAAAATGTGGATATAGTCAGAAAGATGGGACCATAAGTAAATTGGTTCAAAGCTCCAATTTGCACTGGGTAAATCGGTGTTTGTGAATTTGCGCTAATTAATTATTACTGTACTGTGTTGATCTTAAATGGATACTCAAGGTTGAATGAAAGGACAACTGAACATGAATAAAATCATGAAAAAGCAATTACTACACAAATCAAGCAGTCAAAGATTGAAAAAACAGAAATATGCAAACACATAAACACATGGGCAGAGCTAAGAAACAGGACAAACATTCATTGTGGTTTAGAGGTTCACTCGCCTGACTTTGGTCTATGCAGGTGCAGGCTCAATTCCTGCTGGTCGTGGTATGATTGGGAGTGCAGTGCGGATGGTCATTTGTCTCTCTGTGTGCCCCCCGACTGACTGGAGACCAGTTTAGGGTGTAGTCTGCCTTTCGCCCGAAGACAGCTGGGTTAGGCTCCAGCAACCCCGGCAACCTTTTCGAGGATGGATGGTATGGAAGATGAATGAATGAATATGAACATTAGCTGAGGCAAAGAAATAAATGAAGGGATCAATAATGATGTATTGATGACTATTTTTTTCTCTCTCATAAACTTGGTACTGAATGAAGCAAGTTTACCTTGCTTTTGAAGTGGATTAAATGGTGTGGTGATAATTTCATCATTGGGATGGAGGTTTAGGGCATGTGTTGGCAATATTGAGTATCTGAGTGTATATGTGTAGTGTGTACACTGTACACCAATAACTATTGATTGCTGATCATAATTCTGCCCGAGCACCCAGGGCTTTTCCACCACCATAAATCACAGGGGTGTGACTTTAAACCTTTTTATCTTGAGCAAAAGTACTACACAAAAAAATGAAACACAGAGGAGAATACTGGCGCTGTTCACGAATGGTGCGGGTGAATAGGAAATCCATTCCGCATATGCCCGTTTCAAGACTCCAGCAACAAATGATATGAAAGCAGTGAAGCTACGTCCCCATTCTTGCTCCTTCTTTTCCCTTGCACTGTAGCGCCCTCCATTGACTGTTTGCAAAATGCCACATTTAATCCGATTAGACACATTTTTGCCAACACCCCAACCTCCTTCATAAGAAATAAACAAATGATACACAGGGATTTTTTGGGAATAAAAGACATGAAGACACGTTATCATCGCAGTGATCAATCTTACTTTTAGTAAAGAAGTGGTTAAAGGGTCAAAAATAGAAATATTATTAATATTTACTAATAACAAAAAATGGTGTGGTTTATTAACTATGAGTTCATATGTCCTTGCCTTTTTTAAATCAACCTAATACAAATGCATTGATTTTGTAATGTATAAATATGACTTGTGTCACTGACTCTATATTTCAAATAGTATGTCGTTCTACTATTAGTTGACCGATTGCACAGCTTGTGCAAAATTAATCAAAATTAGGCATGAATTCATCCATATTCTGTACCGCTTACTCTAACGAGGGACGCGGAGGTGCTCGAGCCTGTCCTGAGCTACACTAATCTAGTTGCCAATCAGTCTCAGAGCACATGCAAACAGAGAACCATTGTGTACTTAAAGTCACACCAGCAAACAAAATGAAGAAGTTTTAATCAACTGCATATTTTTCAAATGTGGGAGGAAACTGAATTCCCCGAAGAAAACCACGCAAACACCTTTCAAAAAGGCAATAGCCCACATTTGAAACCTTGATCTTGGTGAACGTGTTAATTACTCATCTACTGTGCCGTAATTACAAAATAAAGTAATCAAATTCGAAGCTTGTTCAATTAAGTCAGAAAGACGGAATGCTCCACAGAATTTAGAAAAAAAATATGCTTTTCACTGGGTTAAAATGATGGCTTTGACCCCCCCGAAAAAGTCAGTAATGTATATTTAATGTTTATTACCGCTTCTGTACATTTTGATTATCATCTGTGTGCCAGACCGTACAAATTTAACAAACTAAAGTCTAATTAGGTAAAGTACTGCTGTCCAACTCAAGATTTGTGTTACAGGAGTTTGTAGAATATATGAACAGTGTCATCAAATAAATACAATCACATACATGTTGCACAATAAGAATCATATCAATAATGGAAAAAGAAATTTGACAGCTTTGGTAGTTCAGCATTTAATACAAGAGCGAACAGCAGAAGAAAACCAGATGGCTCAACATGCATGCTAACAAATGGATAATATTTAGAGAGGACAAAATGAAGTCGTAATCCATGAAGTCTTCTTCCACAATCAACATACGTGCACACAATCTTCAAGCCACCTGTTTAGATTAAACAAACACATACTGACTGTTTGTGCATCCCAAGCTGTGGCTCTGTGACGAATACAGTATTTAGACTCATGTGATTGGTAGAATTTATAACAAAAGGTCAGGCTGTCAAAAAAGCCACCAATCTCATAGTGCACACAACTCTACCGAATACCAAATTTCCTTCTTTATGATCAGCCCATGTGCAGCATGTTGTCTCTCTCACTCTTTGTATAGAACAGTGGTTCCCAAACTGGGGGGCGCGCCCCCCTAGGGAGGCGTAAAGAGAATTCAAGGGGGGCGTGAAGTCATCTGCTAAAAAAAAATGTTTAAATAGATTATAAGAATAATAAAATCAAAGAACAAATATCTGCCATTAAATACATGCAAAATATGATTATAGCAGTCACTCCAACGGTCCAACCCGTTTTCTATTAACAGAGATCTGTTTTCCTGGACAATGCTAAGAAATAAATGCAATAAAATAAAATAAGTTCACATGAGCAAAAGAGGAATTGGGAGGGGGGGGGGGGGGGGGCGTGCAGGTCTACTGGAAGCAAGAAGGGGGCGTTAGGTAAGATAGTTTGGGAACCACTGGTATAGAAGAATATCCAAGACACTGATGTTTGGGTAGGTTACTTGGGAAATTATTGTATACTTCTGCTCTTTACTTATTAACTTATTCTAAATGTTTTAACATTCTGGCAAAATGTGTTTAAAAAATGTTCGCTCACTCTTTGTATTAAAGAATATCCAAGACACTGATGTTTTGGTAGGTTAGTACTTGGAAAATTATTGTTTAAAACTATTTATTTATTGATATATTCTGAATTATAACCTTTTTGCAAAATATGTTAAAAAAATGTTATTCTTCAGGCACATAAAACACAGATTCCCATTTTGATGGACAAGTATAGAGACTTTACCACTGGCTACTATTCCTCTATTCATCACCGCTTATCCTCGCAATTATGGTGGGAGTGCTCAAGTCTATCCCAACTGACGAAAAAAGAACACCTTGAAGTGGCTGCCAGCCAATTGTAATAATACTCAGCGTAATTCATTCAAAGCCCAATAAATTGCTCGTAAGATTGCATTGCCATGTATGTGTATACCTGAGGGAAGCATGGGATGGGGGCGTAGAGTAGTGGTTGGCAAGTTTTCTCCACACTTGTACACAGCCAAAACACTGATTTATTCCATGATTTTTTCATTTGCATTGAGATTCACTCCACTGGTGAACAAAAATATTGATGTGCTTTGCATGCAATGTATTTGAAAAGCACAACAACATGTTTCTTGGAACCGAGGGACCTTGATCAAAGCAGAGAATATGTTATCAATTGAAGTCCATAATCAACTAATTATGTATTACATTTCTTACTGGTAAAACATTTAAGAGAATGAAAATCACACCTTCACTGACCTAACTCTCCTCTTTTTTCACGTCACTTTCTTCCTCTTTGGTCTAAACACATTTAAGCCTTTTTTTTGCAGTCAACAACTCCAGCGTACACATCTTTCTACCCTTTATATCTCAACCCTCCATCTTCTCGCTGTTGTGTGAACTTTCTTTCTTGCTTTTCCTGTTTTTATTTACCTTTGTTGTTTAACTTTCCTTTATCATTTGTCGATTCTACTACTACCTTATCACATTTGCAGGGCTTCACTTTCCTTTCGTCTCTTCTTCTTCTTCTTCTTTATCTGCGCCTTCCCTTCCACATTTCACTGCATATAATGGCTAATTAGCCATTAGTGACTTTGGACTCTCATTAGTGTTTCAACAGGATCGAGGGATGGTTGTGTTATTCTGTCAGTGTAATTACTCAATCCTTTCTCTACACGCATACACACACATCCCTCATGCAGACTTTTTTTCTTTAATTTTTTTCAGTTGCTGGTGGCACAAATAGAAAAAAAGGGGAAAAATATAAAATATTGGAAATTTCAGAAGTATTTGTTTTTGATTGTACTCTAATGCCATGTTTGCTTGATTTCAATTATATTTGGCCATACAAAAAATAAATCATTTATTGGTCTCCAGAGGGGAAATTCAGGATTAATTCATGTGCATAAATGCTTTTTTCCTAATTCCCAAAGGGGCTATAGAAAAAAAATTCCCAATACTTCATGTGCGTGTCATACATTTGTAGTTAAAACTTAATTGATGCAAATCTAATCCATTAACTGGCTGGCACCTAGATAGTGTTTGCCAAATGCGTGAAGGAATTGCATGGTCTATTTTGAGCATGGAGCATATGCAAATATAGATGAATTTAATGTGTTCTTATATCATTGAGTCTGAACAACAGGCAAAACTCATCGAGCAAAGCAGGACCAACGCAATACAGGGAGACAATTTATAGCTTGGTCTACCAAGAAAATAACAACATTGCTAATTTAAGAACACCAACGCATTCTAAATCATGCAATTGGCAGACCTATTTTCTATGCCTCTGACTGATCTTCTGTTTCTGAGCTTCACAATGTTTAGGTTTGACCGAATCTAAAACTGTTGGCATTCAACACAAAGTGAGCTACAGAAAACTGCATTAAAGGGTAGTGTCGGGATTGAATCAGCATTGAATCATGACCTGTGAATCCCACATCCCAGAAACATGGAGGGTAGGCTGGTTGAACACTCTAAATTACTCCTAGTCATGAGTGTGAGTGTGAATGGTTGTCCGTCTCCTCGTGCACTGTGTTTGGCTAGCACCCAATTTAGAGTATTCCCTGCCTGCCCATAGTTAGTTTGGATAGGCTCCAGCACCCCCAAGACCCTTATGAGGATAAGCGGTTCAGAAAATGAATGAATGAAAAATGAATTTAAGAATTTCTCAGAGCTCTTAGGGGCCCCATTTGGGACAAGGGGCCACAGGAGTCTGTTAAATTAGAGGAGTGCGGAGAGTGTAGTTGGGCCCTATTGCATGGAAGTAGGTGGACACTGGGAGTGAGGGTGGACTAAAGTAACCTTTTATTGCGAAAACTTGTTCACAAAAAAAATTAAATACAAAAACTGGGGAAAGTGACAAAGTACCAACGAACACAAAGAAACCAAACCTTACATGGAAAACACAAGAGCACGAGGAGCACTGGGCGAGAACGTAGACCAGGTAACACAAAACAGGTACAGTGCTGAACAGGGCAGACAATCTGACAAGAACTCCACCGGGTTTAAATAGACAGACATGGGTTGACAAGACAATTAGAAACACCTGGGTGACATGAGAGGCAGGAAGCTTGAGAGACACCAGCGGCGAGGAAACGACAGGTGAACTCAATGGGCAATCACAAGGACAGGTCACACAGGGAAAAAAGCCAAGACTACAAATCCAAACTAAACACCCAAAAGCCAAAACCTAACTGAGTCTACTTAGTTGGGAAATCTATCAGACTGTGAGTATCCAAATTTCTCAATCTCCCTTTTGACATCTATCTAGTAGTGGAGATTTTAGAATTGTTGGAACCAATTAAAGTTTTAGCATTCGTCTTTTCACCTTTTAAAAATAATCTCTAATTAAGAAAAAATCAAATAGCGAAACCACTTGTAGAACTAATTAATTGTATACTTACAGGTACTGTACCACTGTATTTGAGTAACTAAAAATAGTTTGTCTAGTTTTCATCTGCAAACATTCAAAGGCATAGTCTGAAAAAAAAATCCAGCAATTTAGAATTAACATTGAATGGTTACATGTGTTTTTCTCTCTCCAAACAAGAGATAAAGCACATGTCGGTTTAGTTGTGTGCATAAATCCTACAGGGGGCTACAGTCTAATTGCGCCATTCATCCATAAACCTTCATGCTAATTAGGAAGGGTAAGGCAAAAGAAGGTTATATGAGTGTATTTATTATAGTTATTGGAGAAGAAAGTGCAGTGGTTCTTTTGAGTGTCTTTGTTGCGGGTAGTGTGGGATCAAGTCCCACACGATGGTGGTGTGATTGTGAGTCCGAAAGATTATCTGTTTCTTTGTGTTCCCTAAGACTGACTGTATTTTCCGAAGTGACCTGTTATATGATCCAGCACCCCGCTATGCAGACAAGAATAAGCAGAGTTAAAAAAATAAATGAATGAGTAAAAATCTTGGTAATTACTTTGTGATCTTCCAAGGTTATTGATATATTACACTAATTATAGAAAAACTTCCGTTAGAAGCATTTTCCAAAGACTCACAACAATCAAAAGAGACCAGAAGCACAAGCTGCTGCCTTTTAATTTCAAGATCAAATGCAATACCTGTGATATAATGCATTCAATGCTAATGTCACTACAAATACCGCTTGAGATCTGCAAGTTTCGGAGCATTAAAATTGAATCGTAAAACTACAAACGGAAGCCTGCCTGATCTCCCAGGGTCTAACTTTAATCTATATCATAGCTGACTGGAACCAAATAAAACCCTTGTCAGAAGAATTTATTCATTGTTATAATTTGAAGTTTGTAAGATTTACTAGTGAGAGTTAGATTTTCTCTCTCACTCTCTTTCTCAAACCATTACTAATGTACTGCAGTATCTTCGTTCATACTTAAGATATACAACAACACATTGTTCTTTACGAGACAAATATAAACAAGACAAATAAACCGCTCCACTCAACCTATGCTGTATCACACAATATCAACAAGTCAACACATCATCTACTATGCTTAGTATGTCTGCATGAAGTGTTGTTACCAATAATACATGTAAAAAATACAAATGGTAAGGAATAATGAAACAACTTGTATCCTAGAGGAACAATAATATTCATTCATCGCTCACTCACTCACTCACTCACTTCACTCATTCATTCTCTTAACCGCTAAACCTTAGAAGGGCCACAGGGGGTCCTGGAGCCTACCCCAGCTAACTACAGGCACCAAGCAGGGCAAACCCTTAATCGGTGGCCGGCCAATCGCAGGGAATAGGGAGACAGACAACCATTCACACTCATACTCATACATAGGGGAAATTTAGAGTGTTCAACCAGCCCACCAAGCATATTTTTGCGATATGGAAGGAAACTGGAGTACCCGGAGAAAACCCATGCAAGCCCAGGGAGAACATGCAAAGTCCACACAGTAAGAACCAACCTGTGATCGATCCCTCGACCCCAGAACTGTGTGGCTGATGCGCTAAACACTCGTCCGCCTGGTCACCTATCTAGATTAAGAAAAACACAAACTGCCTGACTGGAGTTTGGCCTGTGCAGTATTGTTCCCTCCAATTTATACAACTGTTAACATGTTTTTATTTATTTTTTATTAATTATTTCCTTGGGCATTTTATCCAATAACAGTTCTGTCTCTATACATCAGTTGAAATAGCAATAATCCATATGCCACAATTATTCTTAATTATACCCAGTGCAATTGCTGTTTTATTTCAATTAACCAAGCTTGTATTTCTAAGATTCAACTAAGAACACGTTGATTTAAAGGTCAACCCTTTTACAAATCGAAAACGTAAAAAATAAAATTACAAGTACCCCAAACACTTATGAATAATAAAAAAAAATTGGAGCATACCTTGCTCTTCAAATGTACTTTATAAAAAAACAAGAAAATATGAAAGCCATAACCCTCATCCATCTCTAAATCACACCACATAGCCCAGTCAAGACCCAAGTTCCCACCTGGGGATGTTTCTTAAGTGCTTTTTCTATCTCTCACTCTCTCGATTATTCACTTATACATATTGAGTATATCACACATTATTTACCAAACAGTGCATGGAGTATCCAATATGGTGTTTTTTATTCGCTCGAAATGATTTCCCAAGACGCCATAGAGTGTGCTAAGTTAATTGAATCGAGAGTTAGGATGGGCATCCACTATTCCGCCCGCCATTCTGCTTCACACCCTCTGCTGCATTCCCAACCATTCCCAGTCTCCTGATGGTTCCGTGCTGAGGCTAAGCAAGGAGCTTTAGTTTAAGTGGTGTCAAATATTTATAAAGGGCGTTGCATTACTTCACATTTTGCCCAAAATTACTCTTCAATGCTACCAATAAGAATAACCAAAACACACTTGGCACAGTGGGTGGCAAGATGCTCATACATTTTGACCAGCTACACTCCACAAAACAGAGTGTGAGAAAACTAAAACATGCCCTCCGAATAATTTTACCACAACATTCTTTAAAATGTAATGATTGATTTTACTGTATTTGTTCAGATTTGTTGTGGATGGTAATAAATTCTGCTAAGGGTGGGCAGTTTTCCACAGACTCCAAAACCTAAAGTTGATAAATTTAGACTTCAAAAGTCTAATCTAGATGCTTAAGCAGTGAATGATCTAAATCCTCACTTTTAACTTCTAGAAAAAAATCAATGAAATAGTTGTATTTCAACATGTTTGTTCTTTTGAGCATACAGTTTTCAAGTGGATTTTACTTCATTTCAACACTCAGTCTGCCATTGTTAATCAGAAAAATAATGCTTCCCAAAGTACTGTATTGAATTTACCGGACTAAAGAGCTACGTTTGACACACATAGGATGACAACATTTTGATTAACAGACTGCTATAAAGTTTCGGGGGCTTCATGTCACTGTACTGTACTGTACTGACCTAAAATCCTTCCCCAAACGTGTGATCTGTCTATATTTTCTCTTAATAAGCTGTCTTAACTTTCGCTAAAGAAACATTTTAGTACTTTTCCCGTCAAGAAGTGAATGAGCAGCAAACACAAACACATCAAGATTATGTTCACTCTGAAAGAACGCTTGAAGGACGTTGGAGGTGTCCTGCCTGCACACCCTGATATTTTTCCCCAAAACACATGGTTGTGCCTGTCCATGAAATGGTCAGAATCTGAATCTGGTCTAAAATGCAATTTCACTTGGCAAAATGTGGGTCTAGAATTTGATGGAATATGAAAATATAGTTTTTGAAAAAGTATTCCTCATATGTAGGTAAATCATCTGAAATGTTATCAGGTTCTATGTGGAAGAGACCCAAGTAATTGTTTTCCAATGTTGACTTGCGTTTTGAGGCACCATAGGTAAACATTTCACAATAACCTCACCCCAAAATTCAGTGAATGCTTGCAAGAAGGCAATTTTAGAAACAAGCATTTTGCATTGTTGTGGGTGTGAAAACTACTGACTCCTGCGCTTGTGGTGCACTGCTTCTTCTCAACATGATGGCAAAATAAAGTGGTCGACATCCGCTTGCTATGTGGAAATACAAGCCAACTTCCTGGGCAGATGGATGAGTTTTAGCAGTTGATGGATGGGCAGAAAAGTTCTCCGCACTGTGAAGTGGCAGTTGAAGACAACTTTTCATCTCATAACTATAAGAACAGTGTTGTAAATAAGAACAAACTAATATAAAATTAAGTCATATTCGTAAGGTGACAATAAATACAATATACATGGAAATAGCACAACGTATACTGAAGTGAATCTCATGTATGGATTGTCGTCTGCTGAATCAAAGTCATAAACAGTGCATTATTAATTCAATGAAATTATGAGGGCAAGGTGGGAAAAAATATGACAGCTTCAAGGCTCGAGAGAGGATGCAAACATCTTCAACATAATGGTCATTTAAAGTTTAAGAGGGGTTCTGACTGTACTTTTGAGAACAGAGTAAAGTCAAACTTTGTTGTTGAAATTACTCACTAGAAACAGCAAGAGTTGACAGGAACACATAGATGTTTATCTTATACCACATATACACATTAGATCTGTAAAACCACTCACGTAAAGCAAAGAAATTGTAGATATGAGGTGCCATTCTAGCTTTATTGCCTTTAAGGGTCAGGTGGGCTAATCCTGTCAAATTGGCATACTTGTCGAAACCCCCTTTAAACAAGAGAATAACTTTAAGAAGATGGCACTAGGCAGAGATTTAAATCTGCGACCTCTTGACTGGGAGGGATATGCAATGACAAATGCCACAACATGAGGCAAATTGGTATAATTTCAAAATGAACTATAATGGGAGGTTTTATTACTTTGTTTCAATACAGTATTAAGATCTTCTGCCATGATGATCAATGAGTGTTGTTAGATAGGATGTGTGAGCTGTGTGTCTTGGCCACGAGCTGTCGGGTGCTCCACAGTTTCATTTTTTATCTTGTCAACAGATACGCAATGGCCATGTTCATCCACAACATAGCCAATTTCCGATAGGATAATGTGGCTGCGGAAGTGTTACCACCTCATTTTACTTGCAATTTCCCCCTCAGTCTTTAAATAAGATTTCATTCTTTTTAGTTAAGTTATGATTCATTGTGGGCAAAGGACAATTATTCATTATCTGTACTGCTTATCCTCTGTGAGGATCACATACTACATGATGAAGTGATTCATTCCAATAATATCTTTTTGCTGCGATTGGCTGGCCACCAATTCAGGGTGTACCCCACCTGGTGCCCGTAGTTGGCTTGGACTCTTGTGAGGCCACAACGACTCTTGTGAGGATAAGCGCAATGGAAAATGAATGAACGAATGAATATAAATTTTTGATCGTGCAAGGTTAATATTCATTGTGTAAAATCTGTCCACTACTGCTTCATGCCCCACCCCAAAAATGACCATGATGGGAATACTGGAATATTTCATGATTTTCTCAAGGGGATTTTAAGAAATAGGAAAAGCATAGCTTGCATTCAGGTACTTTATGTACTGTATCTGCTGAGCTTCATCCTCATTTAAGTTGCTTTATTTAGACATACTGTGGTGTGATACTATTTATCAAGCTTATCACTCCTTGATACAGGTGATGAAATTGGAGAGTGGAATAAATTAAATAATGCATTTTTTCATTTAGGGCTCAAATAACAAACCTTCCATAGCCAGTTTGGCCTCCTATGATGCTTTGATTGAACAGCTGTCACTGCTGGCTCATTGTGTGTAGCCAGCAGATGGGGGACATAGGGGTCGATGGCACAGACACATAACCACCAGATGAGCTCGTTCTAAGATCTGCAGCACACACAAAACCAAATCAACCACGTAACAATCCCCATAACCCCCAGTGGTATGTTAGCAGATGGTGCTGAAGCACACATAATAAAACATATGTTTTGTTGGTCTCCTATTATATATATATATATATCATACTTGACAATACTTTATAATCACAATGAGAAATTTATGATTCTACTTTTCGTGAGCGGAAGTGATGAGTCGTGGCCGCTGGCCAAGCACCGCCTGAATAGGATGGACGTATTCGGGTGGTGGCCGCTGACCTTGCCCTGCCACCGGAGTATCAGAGATGTCAATGGGCGCCAACCACCTGAACAGGAGAGATATCTTCGGAGGTCGCCTTCCTGCATAGAGGAAGACATATTTGGGAAGTGTTCATGGCACCCATATAACCGAAAAAGGACAGATGCCATTCGGCAGTCGGGTCTGTTAAATGGGATCCCGCCACCGGGTCCCCATGTCATCTGGATCTGGTGATGAAAAAGCTGAAAGTTGTGCCTTTCTTGGTTTCCAGACGGAAGCCTCAGGCAGCGATGGATGCCAGGAGGGGATGAATTAACACAGCCAGGATAAAATAGAAAACATGTCTTCTGGGTGGCCAATGGCTGCAGGTTATCTGGCAGTTAGCTGGCAGACAGTTTTCAGCATGTGACATGACTTGATTGACAAAATTGTAGTGCTGAAGACAATCTGGCAATGCATACACATTCTGGAGGAGCTTCTATACTGGACTGATTAGAAGGTATTTCAGGTGTGTTGGACTGAGGAAGTGAAGTAAGAGTGGCTCTCAAGCAGAGTTGAAAAGGGAGTAGAAAAACACTGGTGTACGTGTGTGACATGAGCAGGATGAGAGATGAATGCTTTGGCTATTATGAAAGGTACCAACCAGAGAGCAGGGTGACACCTTCTCTGTAAATACAATCTAACACCAAATCATCAAAAGCTGTTTGAAGGTGGGTCGGATAGGCCAGGGGACTGCTCTGGGTCACACTCCCCCCATAACTAACAGACATGTTGGAGTGGGCATACGCATGACTAGGTGCCTCCGAACACACTGCTCTATTTTCTCGCTGCCTATATTTTAGTTGCTAATTATACCCAATTCACACTCAAGCTCACTCACACCCATACCTAAGGGCAATTTAGAGTGTTCAACCAGAGTACCCATAAAAAAACTCACACAAAGACGGGTAGAACATGCAAACTCCACACATATATATGTAAGCTACTAATTCATACATTGCTGATGTGTACTCTCATGTGAGGAAGGGATAATGAGCAACAGAAATAGATGAAGAGAGAAAATAGGCTCCCGCATCCCCCCTACGACCCCTATAGGATAAGCAGTAGGCAGTACAGAAAATGTGTGTGTGCGTGTGTTTGCACAATATAAACTACCATAATGGGAGCGCATCAAACTCCCATGTGTCACATTCAAACTGTTCGGACAATAAGGACACTCGGACTCCCATTCTCCATAAGTTTAGCTAAATATCAAAGTCATCCCCTTTCTGGCCGACCCGATAGTGCACTGGTTCTTTTGCCTACCTTTGATGTGGGTAGTCTGGGTTCGATTCCCACTCAGTGGAAATGTGATTGTGCGAGTGAGTGGTTGTCTGTCTCTCTGTGTGCCCTATGAGAGACTGGCGACCAGTCTAGAGTGTAGTCTGCCTTTTGCCTGAAGAAAGTTGGGTTAGGCTCCAGCAACCCGTGCAACCCTTTTGAGGTTGAGTGGTATGGAAGATGAATGAATGAATACTTTTTCTGTCTATTATTTTGCCCTTTTGAAGAAATAAATCAGACTTGTTTTCTTTTTTTTTCTTTTTTGTCATTAGCCTTACTCAGGTTTGGCAAGTCATACCCATTAAAAGGGTTTGAGGTTAGTTGTGAAGCTGAGCCAATAAAATTGAACCACGCTGGTTGCATATTGTATTCTATTACTACATCTTTTTTGTTAAAATGGAGGGGAAAAATTGAATGGGATGGATGGCAAGACAGATGTTTCTGAATTGTCCTTTGATCATGCGCATGTGTTACTGTCAGATGGTCCTAACAGCTCACTACTGGCATTTTGCCATGTTTCCCATCTGACTCGCCACTTTCTGTTGACACGTTCAATTGTGTTTTAGTCCCTAGTGTAACCTAAATATCTAGCTACTTCATGTGTTTTGTGTAATTTTAACCATATTGTTCAGTTTCATGTTAACATATTATTAGATTAGCTTTGGTTCGTCTTTTTTCCCACTGAAATGTATTCAAACCACTGTTACAATATAATTTCATTTGACAGAAATATTTGTTTAATGTACATTGTAATATACAGCAAAGGGAAATTTTCTCTTTCAGTATGTATTTGCGGAGTCAAGTAAGTTGAGGTATTGTGGAATGGGATGGAATACAGCATGGCATCAGCAGTAAGACAACTTGCCAAGGCAAAGAGTATTTCAAACTTAAAATTTGCGAAGAAGCCCGAGGTCTGCTTTAACCTCCACCTATAACACATACACCCCCGTCCGCCCACCCCACCCCTCACCTCCCACACAGACACACACAAACATACAATTCATTTAGGTTCCATCTGCTGCCCAGAGTTTCCCAGAAAGAGCCACACAAATAGCCCCTCAAACAAACCCATATAGCAATACACATCACTTTCATTAACAATAACAATTGCCCAGTGACAAAATAAGTGATAGTCGCGCTCTGCCTTCTGCCAATTAAAGCATAATGTGAAATAGACTGATTTGGAATTGCTCTTGCAATGCTTGAAGGGTGTTTTGCGTATGTGTGGGTGTCACTTCTATTTGCACTCTTTGCTCTGTTGAAAATATCTGCAGCTCGTGCCAGACAGATTGCAGCTTGTCTTTATGTTGGCTGCAGGCAACCTCACTGGATGTGTCCCCCCCATTATTTATCCCTTCCACCTAGCCCCACCACCACCAAAGAGATTAGTAATCAATATATGTATAAACAATATGCCCCTGATGAGAGACATTACATTTGTGAGCAAAATAAGTCATATTGATATATTTTTCAAAATCGAGGTTTAGGTATATATATTTTTGTATAGTTTTATACTAGCATTCAGTGGAATATTGCTTTGGTTTGAGGCCAGGCTCCAGTGGCAATTTTTGGCACTGCAAATTTTTCATGACTCATTTTCCCACACGAGTGTTTGCCCCTACATTGTGGCACTGTAAGATGAATACATTAATAACCTTTGTAACTATGTGGGAGATGATTTTTTTAAAACACGGTTGATTAGTTTTAGCATGCCTCTACTGTGTAACGAATGAATAACATTGTATTCATTTCTTCTAGGCCAAAAAACAAACAAACAAGTATTCTTTTGTGCTGGTGGCTCCATAGGAGGATAAAAGATTATTAAGAACTTGGTATTGTGATTTTATTTTAGAACAGACAAATTTTGGATAAGCATATATACATACTCGTTCTGTTTCAATTCAGTCACTTAATGTATTTATTTATTTTACAGGCAAAGAAACTAAAGCAAAACTCATGGAACCACCCGCTCCATAGGAGGTCAAAGTTTATATAGAACTACTAGGTTTGTAAAAGTTAACTGCTAACAACTTTAGATGAGATATGTTTTGATGCTCATGCATCAGACTTCTGACATGTTGAGGCAGCACAGAGGATGCACCACACTTGAATAATTAAAATAGTTGTAGATTAATTGATAATGATTCCTCTCTGTAGTATTTAATGGTTTGAGGCATAGATGGAGGGCCACAAATGAAAGGTAAGTGGATAAAAGGTTGCCTGTATTTTGTTGTCTTCATCTTATAAAGGTAATTAAAAGCCTTCTGTGCTTGCACACCACCATATGCGTCTCTCCAAACATTCTGCAATACCATTATTCATTTTGAACGTGTTTGGGTGTGCTTGTTTGCTGACATTGGACCTTGTGCTCTTGAAAATGTTTAGTCCTCATCAAGCAAACAAAATACACAATTGACATGAGATGAGATGATAATTCTAGTTTTCACAGCATCTGGCCATTTTTTAAACTAGATCATCCCATTCAGTGAATCTCAAGCCTATCCAAGGTGAAATAGGCTGTATTCTAAAAAGAACAATATCAGCTGCTGACAGCAACACAATAGCAGAATAACAACACGTAAAAAAAGGAAAAGGACAATGATCCAAAGTAAATTATGTGTGCCACTGCATTCAGCTAATTGTGTCTAAGGAAATATAAAGCACTGTATTTTAAACTGATTAAAAAACACATAAAGGAGCTTTTGGTCTAATTTCATTTCTTAATGTGCATGCTTGAAATATTACTGCGAAAGACAGACCTTGAAAACAAACTTAATGATGTGGTTGAAGGCACAATGAACTCTAACCACTATCACAATAGTATTTTCTTGTCATCCCTTTAGCAGCTCTGACAGCTCTCTCCTTGCCCACAGCACCTGAGATATGAGAAAAGTATTTGTACAGGTCAGCGACTTACATTTGAGCCCTCCATCCTCACTCTAAGCTTGAGGTAATGAACAAATGCAAGGGCAAATATCTGTTAAGAAGCTGGGCAAATCCATTCCAGCCTTTAAGCTTTAAGTATGGCTTAAGTATTTCCCCAAATTTATTGAGCCAAGACACACATTTCATGTAATGCTTATTCATACGTCTAAACATGAACGTCTCAAAAAGAGGTTAAACAATGTTTATCTCGTAGTCATCCATTCATTGATTTGTCTTCCATACAGCCCATCCTCGAAAGGGTTGCGGGGGTTGCGTAACCTAACCCAGCTGTCTTTGGGCGAAAGGTAGACTACACACCAGACTGGTCGCCAGTCAGTCATAGGGCACACAGAAGAGTGACAAACGACTATCCACACTCCCAACCATACCGCCACTGGCGGGAATTGAGCCCGCGCCTGCCCGTACCGTAGTCAGGCGAGTGAACCTCTACACAATGAGGCGGCCTTCTCAGGATCATATAATCTCTTAATTTGAAATGAGGCCCTATTTAAGAGAACACAATGGTGCTATACTTGCTGAAAGCTCTGAATTGTTATGTGCTATAAGTGGGAAGAAATTTTACCATGGATTTTAAAGAAAGACCAGTTAGGTGTTTTGCCAGTATATTTCACAAAAGTAGATGGACAAAAATATATAGTGTTTTGCTATGTTAGCAATAACCTTTCGACAAATTACGAAAAATTGGAAAATTCCATGCAGCACCACTTATTATGACAGCATACAAAGGTGCCACATACCCTAGGTATCGACAGGTTTGAGAAAAACATGTAATTTGACACACAGCACAGATGATCTCTGCCATTTACGATTTATGAAAAATATTTTCATTTGAAGAAAATCATGTTTTCCTGCACTTTACAGTGACTGAGTGGTTTGTAGAAATTATATTGCTACTGGGTGACACGTTGGCAGAATGATTCACACCGTTCTGACATAAGTGTTCAATCTTGGGCTCCCGCCTTCCTGTACAGAGTTTTCAAGCTCACCGTGTGCCTATGTAGGTTTTCTTAGGGTACTCTGGTTTCCTCCCACACCCCAAAAACCTGGTAGGCTGATTGGACACTAAAAAATCCCCAGAGGTGTGAGTGTCCGTATTAAGTCGTGGGGTCTCCAACACCCCGCAGCCCTTGTGGGGATACGCAGATCAGAAAATCAATTACTGATTATACTGATACTTTATTTTTGACATCATTCATTCATTTTCTGAACCGCTTTATCCTCACATGGGTCGTGGGCAGTTCCTGGAGCCCATCCCCGCTTACTTTGGGCCAAAGGCAGGGTACCCCCTGAATTGGTGGCCGGCTGATGGCAGGGCACAAAGAGACAGATAAACATTCACACTCACACTCATACCTAGGGGCAATTTAGAGTGTTCAATCAGCCTACTATTAATGTCTTTTTTAGAATGTGGGAGCAAACCAGAGTACCTGGAGAAAACCCACACAGAGAGGACATGCAAACTCCACACAGGTGGACTGACCTGAATTCAAATCCAGGAGCCCAGAGCTGGGGGCTGACGCGCTCACCATTCAGCTGCTAATCATAGGAAGGAGAAACCTGTTGCTGTTCAGGCTTCCTTGTGCATTGCTGGCAGTGAGCAGAGGGTAACTGATATGCACTCATGTCTGGAACTGTCACCAGGGGGTCCAGTTTCATGTCAACCATGAAGCTTGCCCTTTTAATCAATTTCTCCAGCCTGGTAATATATTTTTTTATAATTTTCCCACCCCAACAGTATATCTGACTCCAGGTAACAAGGGCATTGACCGGGCTTCTGTACAAATCCTCTCCATCATCCCTGATCTACCTCAATATGACAGTGGTATCTACAAACGGGTACATTCACCTGTCTGGCAGCATTGGATCGATTCCCACTCAGGGGTTATGTGAATGGCTGTCTGT